>NC_135890.1:18324404-18722908 GCF_964194155.1 Cetorhinus maximus | reverse complement strand
GGGAGGAAATCACTGGAGGTGCAGTTGTGAATTGATATATGGTGGCAGGGCCAAAGATTTTACGGACTTACTACTGATCATCTAACTCTGTGTTCATTCATTGTGTGCTGTATCGTGGGCTCCCTCCTAAAAGTTGATATTCTATATAATGAGCCCCTCAATCGTGTTTCAGTCTGTAATTCGCTTCCAAAGTTTGCTATTCTGTATAATGAGGCTCCCTTTTGTGTTTCCAGTACGCAAGATGAAATCTTACAAAATTCACTAGTTCAGAGAAAATGGAAATCCCTCGTCCTGCCATTATTCTAAAGATTAAAATAATTATAATTTATTTTTATTCTTTAATGGGACCTGGGTGTTGCTGGTGAGGCCAGCATTGCTTCCTTTTGTGAGGTGGATTGAGGGATAAATATTGGCCAGGCCACAAGGGATAACTTCTCCGCTCTTCTTCAAAATAGTAGCAAGGGGTCTTTTACACCCACCTGAGAGGGCAGATGGAGCCTTAGTTAAACATCTCATCTTAAAGATACAGCTCTGATTGTGCAGCATTCCCTTTGTACTGCACTGGAACATCAGCCATGAATTTAAGCCCTAGAGTGGGACTTGAACACAGAATTTGTGACTCAGAGGTCAGAGTGCTACCAACTGAGTCACAGCTGAGGGCAGATTAAAATTATATAAACTTGGAAAATTACAGCAATAGAATCCAACTAATTTACAATTTCTATCCTCCATTCCCTTATCATCAGCTGCAGACTTACCCTTAGTTCAGCCCCAGCACATATTGTTTCTGTTGAATTCAGGCACCACACCCAGGTAATAATGTTGATTGTGGGAGTGGTGCTTTGGGTTCCATACCTTATGTTATTTTGAAGTTAATTTTAACAAAAGCTTCTTGCGTTTGCCTGGAATAGCAAGCAGACAAGCAAGCGGCCAACTGGGGCAGCAATTGCATTTCGAGTTGATTCAGATATGGGGTCATTGAGCCAAACAGTCATCTGTACTGGTAAATGGTTTGTTGAGTTTATCAGCATAATGGCTGCATGAACAACAAACTTATATTTATATAGCAGCTTTCACGACCTGAGATGTCCCACAAAGCTTTAAAGCCTATGAAGAACTTTGGAGACAAAAACAAAAATAGCTGGAAAAACTCAGCAGGTCTGACAGCAACTGCGGAGAGGAGCACAGTTAACGTTTCGAGTCCGTATGACTCTTCATGAGAAGATCTTCATCTTCAACTTTGGAGATGTAATCACAGTTGTGAATGTAAGGGAGCACAGTAGTCAATTTGCACTCAGCAAGGTCCCACAGACAGCAATGTGATAATGACCAGATGATCTGTTTTAGTGGTGTTGGTTGTGGGCTAAGCATTGGCCAGGACTCTGGGAGAAATCCCCTGTTCTTTGAATAGAGGCAAACGGGGTCTCAATTTAACATCTCATCCAAAAGATGGCCCCTCATACATTGCAGCATTCCCTCAATACAGCAGTTGAGTGTCAGCCTGGATTTTGTGCTCAGATCACTGGAGTGAGACCTTCTTACTCAGAGGCAAAAGTGCTACCAATTGAGCCACAGCCGACATTACGGTTATATGGTGGGTAAACCTTACCCTGTTGAATAAGCAGTGACTGTGCAGTTAAACAATGAGTAGCCTTTAACCCACTAAACAATCCATATGTACAGTTACAGTGACCTTGCTTAATTGAATAAGCAGAATGGCTGTACAGTTAAACTGCTAGAAACACATGAGCTGTTAAATAAACAGTACCAGAAACACAATAGCACTGGTGAACAATGAAAAAGCTATAGGCCTGTTAAACTGGGATTAGTAAGGATTGGTCATGTTTGAATAATTGAATTGAATTCCTTGAGGAAATTACTGATCATAATGACAAAGAGAATGCAGTAGATGTGGCAGCTTTGGGTTTTCAAGAAGTGTTTGATTAAAGAGCCACATGAGAGGTTGGTAAGTATGAAGATTCATTGTTTGGATTGACAATGGCAAGGCTGCATTTATTGCATGTACCTAAGTGCCCTGAGAAGGTGTTGATGAGCCTTCTCCTTAAACTGTTGTAGGTGGTGAAGGTGCTTTCACAATAGAACCATAGGACACTACAGCACAGAAAACAGGCCATTCGGCCCTTCTAGTCTGTGCCGAAATATTATTCCGCTAGTCCCATTGACCTGCATCTAGTCCATAACCCTCCAGACCTCTCCCATCCATGTATCTATCTAATTTATTCTTAAAACTTAAGAGTGAGCCCGCATTTACCACGTCAGATGGTAGCTCATTCCACACTCTCACCACTCTCTGAGTGAAGAAGTTCCCCCTAATGTTCCCCCTAAACCTTTCCCCTTTCACCCTAAAGCCATGTCCTCTCATGTTTATTTCTCCTAATCTAAGTGGAAAGAGCCTACTCACATTTACTCTGTCTATACCCCTCACAATTTTGTAAACTTCTATCAAATCTCCCCTCATTCTTCTACGCTCCAAAGAATAAAGTCCTAACCTGTTTAATCTTTCCCTGTAACTCAACTCCTTAAGACCCGGCAACATCCTAGTAAATCTTCTCTGCACTCTCTCAATCTTACTGATATCCTTCCTGTAGTTAGGCGACCAGAACTGCACACAATACTCCAAAGTTGGCCTCACCAATGTCTTATACAACCTCACCATGATATTCCAACTCCTATACTCAATACTTTGATTTATGAAGGCCAGTATGCCAAAAGCTTTCTTTACAACCTTGTCTACCTGTGACGCCACTTTCAGGGAATTATGTATCTGAACTCCCAGATCCCTTTGTTCCTCCGCACTCCTCAGTGCCCTACCATTTACTGTGTATGTCCTACCTTGGTTTGACCTTCCAAAATGTAACACCTCACACTTGTCCCCATTAAATTCCATCTGCCATTTTCTGGCCCATTTTTCCAGTTGGTCCAGATTTCTCTGCAAGCTTTGAAAGCCTTCCTCGCTGTCCACAACGCCTCCAATCTTAGTGTCATCAGCAAACTTGCTGATCCAATTCACTACATTATCATCCAAATCATTGATATAGACAACAAACAACAATGGTCCCAGTACAGATCCCTGAGGCACACCACTAGTCACAGACCTCCAGTCTGAGAAGCAATCATCCACTACCACTCTCTGTCTTCTCCCACACAGCCAATTTCGAATCCAGTTTACAACCTCTCCATGGATACCAGGTGCAGCAAGCACCTCCTCTTCTTTAATCTCTATATGAACCTTCTGAACTAACCTCCCATGTGGGACCTTGTCAAAGGCCTTACTAAAGTCCATGTAGACAACATCCACAGCCTTTCCTTCATCTACTTTCTTGGTAACCTCCTCGAAAAACTCTACAAGGTTCGTTAAACACGACCTACCACGCACAAAGCCATGCTGACTATCCTTAATCAGCCCTTGGCTGTCCAAATAATTATGTATCCGATCTCTCAGAACACCTTCCAATAATTTACCTACTACTGACGTCAGGCTCACTGGCCTGTAATTACCTGGTTTACTTTTGGAGCCTTTTTTAAACAACGGAACAACATGAGCTACCCTCCAATCCTCCGGCACCTCACCCGTGGCTAAGGACATTTTAAATATTTCTGCCAGGGCCCCTGCAATTTCTACACTAGTCTCCCTCAAGATCCGAGGGAATATCATGTCAGGCCCGGGGGATTTATTTACCTTTATTCGCTGTAAGGCAGCAAGCACCTTCTCTTCTTTAATCTCTATATGTTCCATGAAACTACTGCTTGTTTCCCTTCCTTCCTTATACACTATGCCAGTTTCCTGAATAAATACTGATGCAAAAAAACTGTTTAAGATCTCCCCTATCTCGTGAGGCTCCACACATAGACGACCACTCTGATCTTCAAGGGGACCAATTGTGTCCCTTACTATCCTTTTACTCTTAATATACTTGTAGAAACCCTTCGGGTTTACCTTCACATTATCTGCCAAAGCAACCTCATGTCTTCTTTTTGCCTTCCTGATTTCCTTTTTTAGTATTTTCTTACATTTTCTATACTCTACAAGTACCTCATTTGCTTCTTGTTGCCTAGACCTGCTATACACCTCTCTCTTCTTCTTAACCAGAACGCCAATATCCCTTGAAAACCAAGGTTCCCTATGCCTGTTAACTTTGCCTTTAATCCTGACAGGAACATGCAAACTCTGCACTCTCAAAATTTCACCTTTGAATGCCTTCCACTTACTGAACACATCCTTGCCAGAAAACAACTTATGCCAATCCACTCTTCCTAGATCCTTTCTCATTTCCACAAAATTGGCCTTTCTCCAATTTAGAATCTCAACTCGAGGACCAGACCTATCCTTATTCATAATTAGCTTAAAACTAATGACATTGTGGTCACTGGACCCAAAATGTTCACCTACACATACTTCTGTCACCTGACCTGTCTGGTTCCCTAATAGGAGATCACGTATTGCATCCTCTCTCGTTGGTACCTCTATATATTGATTTAGAAAACTTTCCTGAACACATTTGACAAACTCCAAGCCATCTAGCCCTTTTACAGTGTGGGAGTCCCAGTCAATTTATGGAAAGTTAAAATCTCCTACTATCACAACTTTCTGTTTCTTACATCGGTCTGCTATTTGCTCCTCCAATTCTCTCTGACTATTGGGCGGTCTATAATACAACCCTATTAGTGTGGGCACACCTTTCCCATTCCTCAGCTCCACCCATATGGCCTCTGTAGACGAGCCCTCCGGGCTGTCCTGCTTATGCACAGCTGTGATATTTTCCCTGACTAGTAATGCCACTCCTCCCCCTTTCATCCCTCCGTCTCTATCACGTCTGAAACAAAGGAACCCCGGAACATTGAGCTGCCAGTCCTGCCCCACCTGCAACCAAGTCTCACTGATAGCAATAATGTCGTAATCCCACGTGCCAATCCACACCCTAAGCTCATCTGCCTTTCCGACAATACTCCTTGCATTGAAATAGATGCACCTGAGAACATTTCTATCACGTACGGACCCTTGATCTCTGTCTATACATGCATTCCTCGCTTGATCTTTATCCTCCTCCACCTCACTATCTGCTGTAACACTCTGGTTCCCCTCCCCCTGCAAATCTAGTTTAAACACCCTGGAGCAGCACTAGCAAACCTACCCGCAAGGATGTTAGTCCCTCTCCAGTTCAGGTGCAGACCGTCCCGTCGGAACAGGTCCCACCTTCTCTGGAACAGAGCCCAATTGTCAAGAAACATGAAGCCCTCCCTCCTGCACCATCTCCTTAGCCACGTATTTAGCTGCATTATCCTTCTATTTCTAGCCTCACTAGCACGTGGCACGGGTAGCACTCCTGAGATCGTAACCCTGGAGGTCTTGTCCTTCAACTTTGCACCTAACTCCCTAAACTCTCTTTGCAGGACCTCCTCCTCCTTCCTATCCATGTCATTGGTCCCTACATGGACCACGACATCTGGCTGCTCACACTCCCTCCTGAGAATACTGAGAACTCGATCCGAGATATCGCGGACCCTGGCACCAGGGAGGCAACAGACCATCCGGGATTCTCGATCTCTCCCACAGAACCTCCTATCTGTCCCCCTAACTATCGAATCCCCTATCACTACTGCTCTCCTCTTTTCCCTCCCTCCTTTCTGAGCTGAGGGTCCAGCCTCGGTGCCAGAGACGCGACCACTACAACTTGTCCCTGGTAGGTCGTCCCCATCAACAGTATCCAAAACGGTATACCTATTGTTGATGGGAACTGCCACAGGGGTGCTCTGCTTTTTCTGTCTATTCCCCTTCTCTCTCCTGACATTGACCCAGCTGCCTGCCTCCTGACTTTTAGGGGTGACTGTCTCCCTGAAACTCCTGTCTATTATTGCCTCTGCCTCCCGAATGATCCGAAGTTCATCCAGCTCCAGCTCCAGTTCCCTAACTCGGCTTCTCAGGAGCTGCAGCTGGATGCACCTTTTGCAGGTGTAGTTATCAGGGACAATTGTGCTGTCCATGACTTCCCACATGCTGCATTCGGAGCACTCGACTGCCCCAACTGCTACCTCCATTACCTACTCCTAATTTACTTAAAAGGACATTACCCGACCCTACCCCACTGGGAGCAAGCTCATCCTCAGCCTCTGCTCGCCTAAGCCTCTCGAGCCAAAGCCTCAAACCTCCACTCCTTCACTGGGCCACTCGCCCACTGGCCGCTCACAGGCTGGCCGCTCCTCTTCAGCTTCCCCTCTTATTTTCAATCTCCGCGCTCTTTTTCAAATGTTGAGTGCAAGAGTCCTTCTCCTCGATTCCCTCCTGAGTCGTGGTGACTGTGCTGACTTCTCCCAGAATGCTTCAGTCACTTCTCACCAGCGCCCTCTGTTGGATCACTGATAATTCAATGATATTAAATACTGTTTATTCTGGAACTCGCTGATGATGAAGAAATGGTAATAAATTTCCAAGTCATAATATATGGCATGTAGGGGGACTTGGTGTTGATGGTAAAAACAAAATACTGCGGATGCTGGAAATCTGAAACAAAAACAGACGATGCTGGAAAAACTCAGCAGGTCTGACAGCATCTGTGGAGAGAAATAGAGTTAACGTTTCAAGTCCGTATGACTCTTCTTCAGGGCTGGCGTTGATGGTGCTCGCACACCTTTGATAAAGGCAAAATACTGCGGATGCTGGAAATCTGAAACAAAAACAAAAAGTGCTGGAAAAAGTCAGCAGATCTGCCAGCATCCGTGGAGAGAAATAGAGTTAACGGTTCTAGTCCGTATGACTCTTCTTCAGAACTAAAGAGAAGTAAAAATATGGTGAAATATATCCTGTATAACAGGGGTGGGACAAGTGAAGCTGGATAGAAAGCCAATGATAGGTGGAGGCAAAGGAGAGATTGCAAAAGATGTCATAAACAAAAGGTCGAAGGGATGTTGATGGTGGTGATACTGGCTAAAGGAGGTGCTAATGGTGACATTAGGAGTAGAAAGCAGAATGAGCAAGTGACAGATGGTCCTAGTAGGGGTGGGGTGGGCGGTGGGGATGGTATGAGAAAAAAGATCGAAATAGGCTAAAAGATGGGGATAAAACAATGAATAAAAATGGAAATAAATTTTAGAAAAAATAATAAAAGTAGGTGGGAAAAAATATATAAAAATGAAAAAATAAATATTTGAAAAAAGGGGATCAAAAAGGAGTGAGGATGGAGGAGAGAGTTCACGGTCTGAAGTTGTTGAACTCAATGTTAAGTCCGGAAGGCTGTAAAGTGCCTAACCGGAAGATGAGGTGCTGTTCCTCCAGTTTGTGTTGAGCTTTACTGGCACATTGCAGCAGGCCAAGGATGGACATGTGGGCATGAGAGCAGGGTGGTGTGTTGAAATGGCAAGCGACTGGAAGTTCTGGGTCACGTTTGCGGACAGACCGAAGGTGTTCCGCAAAGTGGTCACCCAGTCTGCGTTTGGTCTCTCCAGTGTAGAGGAGACCGCATTGGGAGCAACGAATGCAGTAGACCAAATTGAGGGAAGTGCAAATGAAGTGCTGCTTCACTTGAAAGGAGTGTTTGGGCCCTTGGACGGTGAGGAGGGGGGAAGTAAAGGGGCAGGTGTTGCACCTTCTGCGATTGCATGGGAAGGTGCCGTGGGAGGGGGGGGTTGAGGTGTTGAGGGTGATGGAGGAGTGAACCAGGGTGTTTTTTGCACACCATTGGTTCCCTTGTCCTTCTTGATGATAGAAATTGCAAGGGAGGGAGATGCTGTCGAAGGAACCCTGGCAAGTTGCTCCAGTACATCTGGGCGATTGTACTGTGGCCCACAGTGAGCCAGCGGTGGAGGAGATGGATATATAGCCCAGTAGCAGGGGCACTAATCAAGCAAGCTCTCTGCCTTGGACAGTGTTGGAGCTTCTTGATTATAGTTGAGAACTAGTGCTATTGTTGCCTCAATCATAGTCCTTATGGCCAAGCAATAGTCCCAGAGAAATTACTGCTGCTTCTCCAAAAGGAGATATTGGAAGACATGCCATTCTCAGTTACAATGGGCTGAATGGCCTCCTTCTGTGCTATATCATTCCATGATTCTACGAACCATCTGTGAACTATTAAAAAAATTATTACATACTATTAGTATGTGGGAGAGGAGCCCATTCCTGAGCTACGGATGTTGATGGTTTGTGATCCATGTAAACTTCTTTCTTTCCAATGTTACTGCGCCAATGGAACCTGTGTTCACACAAGATGCTGCTGCCACAGTGGAGCAGGACACCAATGAGGAAAGCCTAGAAGATTGGGACTCTACCAGGAACCTGCTAACTCCCACCTCTGCTATCCCATGGCCAGCAGAGTACACAGGTCAGTCTGAGGGCATGGGTCAGTCTGAGGGCATAGGTCAGTCTGAGGGCCGGGTCGGTCTGAGTGTACGGGTCAGTCTGATGGCCCAGGTTGATCTGAGGACACGTCGGTCTGAGGGCACTGGTTAGGCTCAGAGCTGGGTCAGTCTGAGAACATGGGTTGGTCTGAGGGCCAGGACAGTCTGAGGGCACGGGTTAGTCTGAAAGCCGGGTCAGCCTGAATGCCAGGTTGGACTGAGGGCATGGGACAGTCTGAGAGCTGGGTCAGTCTGAGAGCATGGATTGGTCTGAGGGCCAGGTCAGTCTGAAGGCACGGGTCAGACTGAGAGCCGGGTCGGTCTGAGAGCATGGGTTGGTCTGAGGGCATGGGTCAGTCTGAGGGCCGGGTTGGACTGAGGGAATGGTCAGCCTGAGGGCTGGGTCAGTCTGAGGGCCAGGTTGGACTGAAGGCACGGGTCAGTCTGAGAGCCGGGTCAGCCTGAATGCCAGGTCGGACTGAGGGCATGGGTCAGTCTGAGAGCTGGGGCAGTCTGAGAGCATGGATTGGTCTGAGGGCCGGGTCAGTCTGAAGACATGGGTCAGTCTCAGAGCTGGGTCGGTCTGAGAGCATGGGTTGGTCTGAGGGCATGGGTCAGTCTGAGGGCCGGGTTGGACTGAGGGCATGGGTCAGCCTGAGGGCCGGGTCAGTCTGAGGGCCGTTTTGGACTGAAGGCACGGGTCAGTCTGAGAGCCGGGTCAGCCTGAGAGCATGGGTCTGTCTGAGGGCACGGGTCAGTCTGAGAGCTGGATCAGTCTGAGAGCATGGGTCTGTCTGAGGGCACGGGTCAGTCTGAGAGCTGGGTCAGTCTGAGAGCATGGGTCTGTCTGAGGGTACGGGCCAGTCTGAGCACCAGGTCAGACTGAGGGCATGGGTCAGTCTGAGAGCCGGGTCAGTCTGAGGACCGGGTCGGACTGAAGGCATAGGTTAGCCTGAGAGCCGGGTCGGTCTGAGAGCACGGGTTGGTCTGAGGGCTGGGTCAGTCTGAGGGCCGGGTCGGACTGAAGGCACTGGTCAGTCTGAGGGCACTGGTCAGTCTGAGAGCGTGGTTGAACTGACAGCACAAGACAATCTATGAACACAAGATGTAAATATACAAATCTGGTCATTATCTCTTGCTTACCATCCTGCTACACATGGTAACCCAGTCACCTCTGAATCAGTAGGCTGTAGGTTCTAATTCAAGAAGAGCAGAGCTGTCTCTCTGTGTCCTGGGCCAATCTCAGCACTGAAAATATTAGCTGGTAACTCAGCTTATTTTCCATTTATGGCCCCCTGCTGTATGCAAATTAGCTGCTGAGTTGAAGTACAGAACTACAGAAATTCACTGATAACGAAGTGCTTCGGGATGTCTTGATGATGTAATTAGGTGCTCAAATACAAGCTCTTTCTACTTCTAGGAAACTAATGCGTTCAGACAAAAGCCATTTAAGTTCCACACTCCATTCCCATTGCTTTCTGTTCTGATAAAGAAACTTTACTGTCATGTGTCATTGAGCAGATAGATATGTGCTCGGGTCTGAATTCCCCAACCCACTGTCCCGCCTCACCTCCAAACAGTGAAATTGTGAATTTTTTTTTTCTCTCCACCGATGCTATTGGACCCGCTGAGTTTTACCAGCATTTTCTGTTTTTGTTTCAGATTTCCAGCATCCGCAGTATTTTTCTTTTATCTTAGTGAAATTGTGCTGTTTTCTGCAGCCATCCTTGGAGAATTAGTCTCCCGAGGACCAACCAGCTCTCCCAATGACAGGAGCAAAACTCTGGGGAAGGCTCAGTTCTCCTTCTCCACACACATTTCCTTAGTGGACAGTTGCCAACAGATATTGTGACAGCCATTTACAATCTAGATCAATGACTTAGGAAAAGAGACTGAGAGTAATGTACCCAACTTTGCTGAGGATACTAAGCTAGCTGGGAATGGAAGCTGTGAGGAGGACATGAAGAGGCTGTAAAGCAATATAGACAGGTTATGTGAGTGGGCAACAGGGTGGCAGATGGAGTATAATATGGGGAACTGTGAGGCTATTCACTTTGGTAGTAAGAATAGAAAAGCACAAAATATTTTTTAAAAGGCTTGGAACTTATAAATGTTGGTGTTCAGAGAGACTTGAATGTATTTGAACAAGGAATGCAGAAATTTAGCGTGCAGGTGCAGCAAGTAATTAGGAAGGCAAATGGTATGTTGACCTTTATTGGAAGGGCTTTAGAGTACAAGAATAAAGAAGTCTTGTTACAATTGCATAGGGCCTGGAGTACTGTGCGCAATTTTGGTCTCCCTACCTAAGGAAGGATATACTTGCCTTGAAGGCAGTACAGCAAATGTTCAGTAGATTAGTTCCTGGATGAGAAGGTTGTCCTATGAGGAGAGGTTGAGTAAACTGGACCTATACTGTCTAGAATTTAGAAGAATGAAAGATGATCTCATTGAAACATACAAGGTCCTGAAGGGGCTTGACAGGGTAGACACTGAGAGGTTGTTTCCCCCAGCTGGACAATCTAGAACATGGGGCCACAGTCTTAGGATAAGGGGTCAATCATTTAGGATTGGGATGAGAAGAAATTTATTTAATCGGACAGGGTGTGAATCTTTAGAATTCTCTATCCCAGAGGGTTATAGATGCTCCATCATCGAACATATTTAAGGCTGAGACAGACAGATTTTTGGTCTCTCAAGGAATCAAGGGATTTTGGGAAGCAGGTGAGTAGGTGGAATTGAGATAGAAGATCAACCATGATCATAGAGAAAGGGAAAACGGACTTGAGGGGCGAAAAGGTCTACTCCTGTTCCTATTTCTAATGTTCTTAGATCATTGATCTGACTTCCTTTTCAGCAGGGAATGCAAAGAAAGAGAGAGATACTTACATTTATATATATTACATTTTCATAACTTCAGGACATCCCAAAGCAGCCAATGAAGCTTGTTGGGAATGTAGTCACCTGTTGTCATATGAGAAACGTGGCACCCAATTTGTGCACAGCAAGATCCCACTTGCCTGGATGAGTGCAGCCCCCACAACACTCAAGAAGCTTGACACCATTCAGGACAAAGCAGCCTGCTTGATTGGCACCACATTCATAAACATTCACTCTCTCCACCACTGACGCCCAGTAGCAGCAGTGTGTACCATTTACAAGAAGCACTGCGGGAATTCACCAAGGCTCTTTAGACAGCATCTTCCAAACCCACAACCACTACCACCTAGAAGGACAAGGGCAGAAGATAGATGGGAACACCACCACCTGGAAGTTACCCTCCAAGTCATTCATCATCATGACTTGGAAATATATCGCAGTTCCTTCACTGTCGCTGGGTCAAAATCCAGGAACTCTGTCCGTAACAGCACTGTGGGTGTACCTACACCACATGTTCTGCAGCGGTTCAAGAAGGCAGCTCACCACCACTTTCTCAAGGGCACCTAGGGATGGGCAATAAATGCTGGCCCAGCCAGCGAAGCCCACATCCCGTGAATGAATAAAAAAAAACCAGCAATGTGATAAATGACCAGGTTGTCTGTTTTGGTGATTTTTGTTGTGGGATAAATGTTGGCCAGGACACTGGAGAGAAACCTGCTGTTCTGCTTGAATAGATTTACATAGAGTTTATAATACAGAAATGGGTCATTTGGCTGCACTGGTCCATGTGCCTGTTTATGCAACTCCCTGAACTTTATTTCATTCATTCCACCCTGAGCCTCCTGAAATTTATTTGATTCATTCCACCCTACCAACATCCTTTCTATTTCTTTCTCCATCATGCACTGGATCTTTTATATCCAACTCAGAGGGTAGACATTAACCTCAATTTAACATCTGATCTGAAAGATAATTCTGCACTGACTTAGTAATGCACTGGAGTGCCAGCCTAGATTATGTGTTCAAGTCTCTGAGGTAAATATTTCTTCATGAGGCTTGATGTTAAATTTTGATTGATGATGCCCCTGTGAAGCGCTTGGAGTGTTTTTACTATGTTAAAAGCACTGTATAAGTACAAATTGTTGTTGAATGAGCTCATCTGGAATAGGTTTTCCAGAGAAAGTAGTCGAAGCAAAATATGTAAATTTTTAAGAAACAATTGGACGCTGACATCCTCAGTTGAGGAGCTACCTGAATGGATGAATTCAGAAGCGTATCCTCATCTAGAGCTATCTTAAAATTGGGCAAATACTTTCCTTTACTGATCAATCCTGTAATATAGACTGGCTTAATTTTTTTACTTCTCTTTCTCCTTTCTTTCTCCTTCATCCTTTTTCATTACTTCCTTGTGCCTCTACTACGAGTGTTTCCTCTTAGCTTTCTCATGCAAGAGGAAATACAAGGGAATGCTTTGGAGTTGGGGCATTACTGGTGATGACATGCAGGCCCTATAGTTTTAATAGAGGGCTTTCATTGCTGCTATGGGTGCTGGGATAGCTCCACTTCCATTGTAACCTCACACTCCAGTGAAAGAAATCCAAGCAAATGCTTGGAATTATTGTTCATGCATGTACAAGATTGAGCTCCTGAAGTGAGAGGGCAAGAGACCCTGACCTCACATGTAAGTCTCCCACCATTTATCAAACAGCTGGTTCATGTGGAACCTCAGTGTGCCTCAGCTTTTTAACATTAAAAGCAGCAATCACCAAACAGTCACAGAATCTCCTGGCTATGTGTTGACTGCAGGAACCTACAAAGCAAGCTCCCTTGGCCACTCAGTGCAACACTTTCTGCTTAGAAACCACATGTTTGTCAGCTTAGTCACTTGGAAATTGTGCATTGTAAACATAGGGCCCATCTCCCATCAAGTGAAAGAAGGGATTTGGCTGAGTCTGTACAATTCTGAAAAGCCACAAATCCCTCTCAATCATTCACACTGAGGTTCACAGTTCACAGGGTTTAACAATGTCCAGGGGATTTTGTATGAAGCTGCTCTGCGCTGTTAAAACACTGCTGTCCAGCAAAAACTGCTGACACCATAGATGTGGCTACGTCAACACTGTTTAGTCCCTTGCACTCATTTTAGTAGAAAATGTCTTTCACACAATCCTTCACATGTGTATATTTGCTAAACAAACAGTAGATCACTCACAACAATCAACGATACACACTCTGCTTTTCACGTTACCATTTTACTAATAAATGAACAAAAAGATTAAAAGTTCACAAGCATACACTGCACGAATTTGAGCCATGAGACCCTGGGTCCAATGGCAGCTCTATTACTCATTTTTATTTACTTATCAGAAATGCAATTAGCCTCATCTGGCTTCCCAATTCATCACATGTGGCCAGTGGCGAATGTATTATCTATGACCTAGTATCTGTGATGTATGAGGGGTCCCAGGAGGGATAGTATCTGTGGTGGGTGGCTCTAGGGATGTGGGAATGATGGTTTCTGCATTGCAATGTGAGGTCACTGGGAGCAAAGGTGACTTCCAGGCAATGCAAGAAATGAATGATGATGTCTGCAGTGTCCAATGTCAGGGTTAGGGGAGCAAGGTAATCCAACCCGTGTAACACCCTCATTTCCCCCTTGGCTCTTTTGTCAATTATCAGGTGTCTCTGTCCTGGTCATTTTGACTTTGGGGAAGAGTCTAAAACGGGCAGTATTGATTAAGCTGTCCATTATACATCTCTGCGGATTATTACTACCATTCATTTTGCAGTGATATTGTCCATTTTACACTACCATCCAAAGTCAGAGTGGGCCGGGAGAGGAGCTGCACTCATACTGGTTTCTGTAAAGGCCTCTCCAAGTACAGTGGGGATTTCCAGTTGACCCCATTATGGGACTCCAGTACAAGATCCATTTGCAATTAACCTGATTAAATCGACACAAGTTTCTTAATCACTTTGCCTCCTGTCTCTTAGACATGGGGTGTAGCATTTGAAAATCTTTTAGCTACAAAGACAGCAATGAATGTTATTAACTAGCCCTCCCTTCAGTAGTGGGGGTTGCAGGAGGATGAGGCTGCAATTATCACCACCTCAGTGGGGAAAGGCTGTAGATGTGTTTGAAACCAGCAACTATCATTGGTGGAATAATTGTACTATTGTACTAATCATTGTAGATGGAGGTCATTCAATCCATCACGCATTTAGCAGCTCCTTGGAAGAGTTATGTATTTTGTGTCATTCCTGTGACCATTCCTGTAGTTTCTTTTCTGGTATATCCTGCTGCCTTTTGAAAGTTATTATTGAATCTGCTTCCACCACCCTGTCAGGCAGTGCATTCCAGATCACATCAACACACTGCGTAAAACAAAAATTCTCCTCATTTCCCCCTTGGCTCTTTTGTCAATTATCCTAAATCTGTGTCCTCTGGCCATCGATCGCCCTACAAATGGAAACATTTTCTGCTTATTTTCTCAAAGTCTGTCATAACTTTGAACACTTTTTTTTCATAAGCTCCAACCATCTCTATGATAAGGAGAACAATCCAAGCTTCTTCAGTCCCTCAACATAACTGAAGTCCCGCATTCCTGGCTCCATTTTAATAAATCACCTCTGCAAGGAAGGCTATGACATGCTTCCTAAAGTGTGGTGCCCAGAATTGTTCACAATACTCCAGCTGAGGCCTCACCAGTCTTTTATAAAGGTTCCTTGCTTTTGTACTCGATTCTTCTATTTATAAATTAATGTTTTAAAGTATTTGTTTTTCTGGGGAAGTTGCACAGTAGCAGACTAATCACATGTGGAGTTTAGTTTGTGACCAGCGTCTGTGCTGTGAGTTGGTCCATACAATTTAAATTTAGAATGTTCCTTTCTTAATAAGACGGATAATTAACAGTTTTGCCATTTCCTGTAGATACATTTTATTGCAGTTCCTGTTTTTATTTTAATTTCCTCCTGTCTCCTAGTCAATTTCAGCAATAGCTTTTTTTAAGATATATTTTTAGTGAGAGACCTTTTGATTCAGGAGGTGAGAATGGAACCTCCCTTCCCTTCCCCACATCCACCTTCCATTACCAGGAGGCTCCTGGGCATTGAAACCTGATGGTGGTATGAGATAACAGGAAGCAGTTAGGTGGGTTAGGTTCTCTTCCTGATGGTTTCCATCTGGATCTTCAAAGAGAGCAGATGCAGAAAGTAGAGAATAGTGGTGAACGTTTGTTTTTCGAACTGGAAGGAAGCATATAGTAGAGTTCCCTAGAATTCAGTATAAGGACCACTGCTTTTTCTGAAGCATATTAATGACCTAGGGCCGAATCTTCCATTCTCAGCAGGTACCTTGCATGCTGCCTGAAAAAGCAGCGAGATACCCGGGCTGACTTTGATGAAGGCCCGCCGCATCTTCTGCCATCAGGTAGTTAAGTGGACAGCGGCAGGCTTTCCTCCAGACTGAGGACCCTGGAAGATGACTTCCCACCCGCCAAGAGCTGCCAGCTAATCAGAGACTGGCATCTTTTGCACTCAACTCAACAGCGCCACGGGGGAGGCCGCAGCTTCTTCCAGAACAACAACCCCCCCCCCAACCCCCCTCAGAGCCCCAGGATTGCGGAGCAACCCAGGAAAAATTGCCGTTAGAGAGAGCGGTGTGGGAATAGTGGGGGCTATGGGGGGTCGGCAGCAAGGGCAGGGGGGTTGACTGCTGACCCCATGCCCATGCACAGAATAGTGCAGATCGAGGGGTTCTGCACCACCCACCCCCACCTCCAGCTGACATGTAGTCCATACAGTTTTACTAGTCATGCAAACTGCATGTTGGCTGGCCCGCCTGGAGCTGGGAAGATAGCAGCAGAATTGGGAAGAGGCTCTTAAGTGGTCATTAATTGGCCAACTAAGAGGCTCAAGTGGAGGCTAGGTTGAGAGGCTGACCATGGGCCTTATTGTCCAGAACTTACTTCCAGTGGAAACAGGAAGGCATCAGATATCGGACCCGACACCAACCCGCCCACCTCCTTGTTTCCTATGGGGGCAGAAGATTCCGGCCTTAGTCTTTCTCTTCCCATCTCTCCATATGTATCTGTGATTGTTGCTCTGGATCTCTGTATGTGAGATTGCGGCACATGGGGAGAATTTTCTCCCTGTCCGGGTGGTGGGGTGGGGGGGTTGTTGGGCGGGAGCGGGTGTGGGCAGCTGGGTGCCGCCATTTTACGTGGGTGGGCCAATTAAGGCCCGCCCAGCCTGACGTGTGCCCTGAAGCGCTGAGCGCTCCTTGTGTGGCCTGGGAGAGCAGGCTGAGTCGGAGCCTGCGCTGTTTGGTGCATGTGTACAAAAGAGCGCAGAAATCTCCCTGAGGCACATAGCTGCCTCAGGCAGATTAGTTTAAGTTCTGAAAATGTTAATAAAGAAAAAAAAAATTTTAAGACATGTCCCCTCATGTGAAAGTGTCACATGAGCAGGAACATGTCCATGAATGTTATAACAAATTTTTATCAAACTTTAAATACCTTCATGAAACCTCATCCCACCTGTGGATGAGGTTTCATGATAAATGCGAAGGCCACCTGGGCTCTTCGCCTGCCCGCCAACCTTAAGGATGGACAGGAAGCTCAGTTTATTGTTTGAATTGATATTTAAATGGCCTTAATAGGCCTTTGACCGTTCGGTGGGCATGCAGCTGACACGGGTGCACGCCCGCCAAACTGAAAATCTGAATGATGCACGGTGACGTTGGGACGCACGCCTGACGTCACCGCGCATCATCTTACACGTCGGCGAGCGAGGCCCGCCACAGTCGCTGAGCCGAAGATTCTGCCCCATGTATTTGCATGTATGATTAACTCCTTTTCCCACTTCCTCTGTGTGTGTGTGTGTGTGTGTGTGTGTGTGTGTGCTCTTCTGTTGCCTGCTGCCTATCTGTATGTACAACCTGCTTTTCCTTTTGTCTGTCTTTTTTTCTGTGTATGTCTCTTTCACTCCTTCCCTCACTCAGAGGTTCCTTAACTGGAATGCTCCCACACACTGTCATTCAGCATTTTGATTGTTTTTCTCCATGTCTCACTTGGTTACTTGCTCACTTACTAATGACATCAATACCAGCTGATCGAATGTTATGGAGACTCTGTCTTTGGACAGAATGAATTGATTGACAATTCCTCTCTCCTGAGAATAATAATAAAAAGTTCTTCCTGTAGCTATCAATAATTTCAATCAAACAGACCTGGGCCACAAGGCTAGGTTGATGAATGTCAGAATGAGTGTACAAGCACCCAGTACATTGTGTTTGAAGCTGACTGAAATACAATCTGTAAGGAGGCACTGTAGAATATTGATGCTGAAATGATTAACAAGCATGGATAGAATTATTGGAGTGTTGTGCTCAATCCAGCTTCAAATGATCACAGCAAACTGGGATATCGAGGACTTCACACTGGGTAGGAGTCTGTTGGCTTTCAGTAAGTGCTTTTTTAAATTAAGAATCCCAGGTGAATAGCCAAGGGTCATAGTACAGAAGACCACCATGATTCAAAAGACTAGCAGAGGAGATGGCATCAGTCAAGAGATAGTGATTAGGTGATGACATTCGGAATAGTGCTTGGCTTTTAAAAGGCTGTAAGAGGAAGGCAAGAATGAGGGAGGTGGGTAAGATTTCTGTTTGAATGCAGCCATCAGTTGCATAACTCAGTCACTCAGTCTTATTTCAGAGACCGAGGGTTTGAAGCCAGCTCCAGGACTTGCATGTATGATCTAGTCTGATAACTTTGTGTAATACTGAGGGAATAAGGTATTGTAAAGTGTGCTGACTTTAAACAGAGGCATTGTTTGTATATTCAGGTGGATTTGAAAGGTCCTACAGTCTTATTTTGAAGAAGAGCAGGGAAGTATTGTCAACATTCTTCCCTCAGTCATAAACAGATTAACTGGTTGGATTGTCCGTAGGAGCTTGCTGTGTGCAAATTGGCTACCACATTTGTCTCCAAAATAATGGTTGCACTTCAAAAATGAGACATTAGTTGTAAAATATTTTGGGATGTTCTTAGGAAATGATGAAGTGCTAGAGAAGTGCAAATTCTTTCTTATTGTGCTTTCCCATGTACAGAACAATTGGAAAGGAAATGGATAGAGTTAGTGCATTGTCCTTTTCATTTCTGAGGCCTGGGTTTGAAGTAGAGTTGCTAACCCTCCAGGATTGCCCTGGAGTTTCCAGGAATTAAATCTAATCTCCAGGACACTGCTGCGAGCAAAAGGAAAAATACCAATGAGGCAATAAAAAACTGTTTTAAAAAAAAAACCTTTGATACACTTTTGTTCATTAGCTACACAAATGTCAGACCTGGGGGAGGGAAAGCTCTTTGGCAGTCAGTCAAGAATCATCCAGTGAGGTGTCTATTCGCTTCCCAATTAGCATGGAAAGTGGTGCTCCTCATATACAGACATGTTGGATGACTAATGGGAGGGGTATGAGGGCAGGGCAGTTGAAGAGAGAACCAGATTGGCAACTCTAATTTCAGTTTAAGTTGTCAAGGCAAGGTAAAGAATCTATGAAGATACATAGATAGATTAATTGAGTGGGAAAAAATTTGGCAGATGGAGTATAATATGGGAAAATGTGAACTTGTCCACTTTTGCAGGAAGAATACAAAAGCAATATGTTATTTAAATAGAGAGAGATTGCAGAACTCTCAGGTACAGAGGGACCTGGGTGTCCTGGTACATGACTCACAAAAAGTTGGTATGCAGGTACAGCAAGTGATTAGGAAGGCAAAAGGAATATCAGCATTTATTGCAAGGGAAATGGAATATAAAAATACAGAAGTTTTACTGCAGCTGTACAGGGCCTTGGTGAGACTTGCTGACATCTGGAGTACTGTGTACAGTTTTGGTCTGTGTTAGACACAGTTCAAAGAAGGTTCACTTGACTTATTCCTGGGATGAAGGCCTTACTTTATGAAGTTGGGCCTGTATCCATTGGAGTTTAGAAGAATGAGAGGTGATCTTATTGAAACACATAAGACCCAGAACAAACTTGATAGGGTGGATACTGGGAGGATGTTTCCTCTTGTGGAGGTTACAAGAACTAGGAGACACAGTTTAAGAATAAGAGGTCTCCCTTTTAAGATGGAGATGAGGAGAACTTTTTTGCTCTCAGAGGGTTGTTAGTCTGTGGAATTCTCTTCCCCCAGAAAGCAGTGGGTGGGTCATTGAATTTTTTCAAGGCTGAGTTAGAGAGATATTTGAAAGTCAAGGGTTATGGGGGACAGACAGGAAAGTGAAGCTGAGACACAACCAGGTCAGCCATGATCTTATCGAATGGCTGACCTGGCTTGAAGGGCCGGATGACCTACTCCTGCTCCAAAGTTCAATGTTCCTATGAGATCTGCCCAAAATGATGATATTAAACTCACCTCATTGTTATGGGAAATGGAAATATCATGGTGGTTCAGTAGGTGGTGCTCTTCTGAGGTTTGGCGTTAAGGCCAAAATGTTACCTCTGACCTGGAAGTGTTTGTTAGGGTACACTCCTGACCTTGGAGTATTAGATAGATATTAAGGGTGAGAACCACGAGATTTTAACTCACTCAAAACCCATTCACTTGCATAGGGTTAAAATTGGATCCGGAGTACACAACTTGAGAATTTCAAACTGATGTAGTTTTAAAAGGAGCATGGTCATATTCATGGCTATGACGAAAACACGTGATTGGCCTGAGTTTGACTCGAGTATTCAATACATTCAAATCTTGATTTATTAGAATTCTGCATAGTGAATGGGACAGTCACTCTGTCCCACTCCTAGACAGGGGAATTTCATACAATGGGAATAACTGGAATGATTTAATCCCTAGAATTCTGCACAATGGAAGTAAATTCCATGATTGTATTATTTTAAGCATATTGTTAATGGGTAGAATATTGAGTTGCATGTGCTTCAACTGTTGTATTCCTGCATTATAACTTTTAACTCTTTTGCCTAGATTCTATCCTTGGGGATGAAAATTCTTCTGGAGTAGACCCCACCCTGGAATCCACCGTGTCCAATGGTAACCAGGATGGAAACTGCAGTTCAGATAAGGACTGGAGCTCCATTTACCCTGACACTGAAGGAACACAAGACACATCTTTCAATCCGCACCTCCTACTTGTCCCTCCCTTGTTCGTGATCCTCCACGCAGATTGGAACACGGCATTGGCTGAGTGGGGACTGGCTTGGGACCTCCACGTTTATGGACTGGGGTCACTCTTTGGCCTTGTAACAGTCATATCTGCACTCGGTATCCTCTGTCTTCCCTTCAGATCTCCACCAGGCCTTGGTTATTTCATGGTCCTCAATGGATTGCTTTTTCTGACAAGCTCAATAAGAACTTTTATCTTCCTTTATGATGCCTACTGTTTCCAGCATAAATTACCTACGATTGTTGCCTTACTTCTCTATGATTTGGTCTTCCCTTGCCTTACTTCTGCTTTTGGAGTCATAATCCTGGTTCTGTCACTGAAGTCTGGGACGCAAGCAATGGCATCAAGATTCCAGCGTTCATGCTTCCTAACTACAATTGTCTTTCTCCACTTCACACTCACTGTGAGCACAATTCTGGTCATCACTCTGCTAAATCAAGCTCCCTTCCTCCTCTTTGTGTCACACGGTATCTTTGTGGTTTTGGTGACTATTTTGTCTATCCTATATTTCACATTTTACTGTCATGCACGCATGGTTGGCATGCAGGTCTACAATATGAAGACTTCAACACCTACCCTGGAGACTTTGAACACTGGGCCCTTCAGAGACATAGAGCATTGGGGGAGAGTGGCCAAGTTGGCCATTTGGACTGCAGTTTTCGGCTTGACCTGCGCTGCCTTGCAGTTATATGCTATTCTGTACCGGCTAGGCTTGGCCGGAGACCATGTTTCCCAGCCTTGGCCTTGGTGGATTTTCCATTTTGGTACCAGTTTGTGTGAGGTGGGGATGTGCCTCACTATGTCTCTTATTGGTATCTATCCATTGTTTTGCATTCCTAAAACTTCAAACCATAACCGTTGGACAAAAATGTTCTGCCTTTCTCCAACTCATGCATCCATGAAAGCCCCTATACTTTCAAATGCCTATCAATGGTCAGCTTCCCACCAGGAGAAGCCACTGAGCTGTGATGCGATTGTCCGAAATGAATCAGAATGCCTCCCCCTCTACACCATGTCTGACAACCAATTGAGCAGCGGTGAGGAGATCAACCTGATCTATCACAACAGTGAGACCAGTGAAGTAAAAAACCTGGACTTCCATTTAAAACATGGAGGATCCTCCAGGACCTCCTCCTTCATCAGTGTTCAAATGGACAGTGATTCCACTGTTGATCTAAGACCCCCTTCACCTATTAACTTAAGACGTAGTATAGACGAGGCTCTTTTCAGCGAGGCCCTCATTCCTGAAAGTCTCTTTCATTGGTCAAGACTACACAGTTCCAGCAATATGTCGCTCTGTGGGAACAGGTCTATGCCAAGCAGCAGTGAAGTCTTCAAGGAAAACGCAGCTGACAGAGGATTGTATCGGACATCATCTTGTGCTGGGATGGAGAGAACAGAGGTTGGCAGGGGTATCACCAGCACCTTCAAGAAGCTCAACATGATGCAAGCTTTGTCTTCAGAAAGATGGGAGGACAGTTCTGCAAGCTCTGTCTGCAGAGCATCACAAGATGGATCCTCATTGGTGCTTTGCTCCAGCCCTGAGCGGTGGGGCTTCTCAACCATTGGCTCCGAGCATAAATCTTTCAGGAACTCCTCTCAAACAAGCCTTCATGGTATTCCCCAGTTATCGAGGCAATATCGGGCTCTGTCTTCTCCAGAGACCATGGACAATAATGATCCCCCAGATTCCACAACGCAGGCTGAGTTCATGAAGATCTGCAGGCAAATCGACCAGCTGAGTATTAGCAGTGACACGATAGAATTGTGAAACTCACAGCTGCGACTGTTGTCCGACCAGAACATTTTTACACTGCATCTTATTTAATATTTTGAAATGCTTATTGCGGGCAGTGTACTGCCAAAAGTGAAAAGAAGTGCAATGCTTGTGTTCAAAAGGCCAAAGATTGCTGGGCTCAAGACACATAGGGGTTGAAATTGGTCTCGGGCAGTGACATAAATCATGAGCCAGTGAACTGGAATCTCCTTTTATACTCCATTGATTAAAATGGAAAGGAAAATTTGGCCAAGTGTAAAACATGCTGCCAATTTACTAAAACCGTTCATGCTCTACCACACAAGACTAATGTTTTCCCTTTAGAACTTCTACAAACGTAAATGTGTATATATGGTGCAGTGTTAGTGATAAGGCTGGATCATGTGTTTACTGTATGCTAAGAATCTGTGGGCTTCTGGACGAGCCAAAAGGATACTTCATTATTGAGGTAAAACTGTCATCAGTTTTTCTTCTGCCTGAGTTAGTTTTTGATGCTAGGAAGTAAGAGTTGACCTGAGATAAGACATCAAATATCAGCTGTTTCCATGGTAGTTTGCGTGAGCGTCTTCTATAACTTAGTGAAAGATCCAGGGAAAGGCCAGAAA
Source organism: Cetorhinus maximus (assembly GCF_964194155.1). Lineage (NCBI taxonomy): Eukaryota > Metazoa > Chordata > Chondrichthyes > Lamniformes > Cetorhinidae > Cetorhinus > Cetorhinus maximus. The sequence continues at coordinate 18,700,114 of NC_135890.1, read as the reverse complement.
AATAACAGCAACAGTTCCTGTGGACCTTCCTTGAAGGTTATGGCAGGTTATTGGGAGAACATTGGCTGAAGTTTAATCTAAGTTTAAATTCAACCCCTGATGGTTTAGTTCTCATAAACATTGGTCTGTTGTCCTTTTGGGATACACAGGAATGTCTTTGGCTCCATTTCTTTTTTCTGCTCAGTTAGCTGATGTCAGTTGGGGTGAACAAATTGACCTCAATTTAGGGAGGGAACGAAGAAAATCAACCACACACTGAGCCATAAACTGAGCTTGTGTTTGTGTGGATCTCAGGTGAGAGCAGGACAAGGCTCCACTATGAAGTATCCCTTCCTTCTGTTAAATATCTTGCTGACACTCATTGCATGGGCTCAAACATAAAGGTACGAGAGGACCACCTCTGGAATTGTACCCATGAGCTTTCCAGACAGAAGGGGAGTTGATCAGAACATGTGTCCATTTGACCCAGCGCTTGTTAAAAGTAATAAACATTGTCAGTATATGTTCACAATGCCAGAAGTCTGAGCCCTTTATTTTTCTGTAGCAAATTCCTGATTGAGGGGAGAAGGAGATAGTGCAGGAGAACTTTTAACCAGTGATCCCCAAAATGAACCCTGGGGATTCCAAGCTTTGGCTAAGTTTTGAAACAGAAAGATTAATAAGCCAGGCAAGTAAGGTAATACACAGCATTGGATAATACTTTTCCTAGTGCTGTGTATGGGTATGGCTGTGGCCTCTGGCTGGAGAGTCTAGAATTATGGATCACAGCCTTAGAATAAATGCTCAGCCATTTAGGACTGAGATGAGGAAAGATTTCTTCATTCAAAGGGCTGTGAATCTCTGGAATTCTCCACCTCAGAGAGCTGTGGATGTTCAATCATTGAGTGTTAGAGTTAGAGGTCGATAGATTTGTGGTTACTAAGAAAATCAAGGGATATGGGGATAGTGCAGGAGTGTGGTTATTATGGGGAAGTTTAATGCAAGTTGCATATGGTTTCTGACCAGAAAAGTTGAGGGTAGTATGTGGTCATATTTCTGATCAATGCTGCTAGTAGGCGAAGCCCCTCATCTGTAACACAGATTTGTAGAATAACACCCATGTCTGATCGAGTGCAGTTGTTTGTTCCTCCTGTATCTAATCCAATTAGGTATCAAGTCTAACTGATCCCATGAGTTATTGAACCCTTGCCTGACTCTGAGGTATTTGAGATTGCATTCAGTCCTGCAAGGGTACTGAGTAGTTGGCAAAGCATATAGGATCTTGGGCTTCATAAATTGATGTTTTGAGTACAAAAGCAGGGAAGTTATGTTGAACCTTTATAAAGCTCTGGTTAGGCTAATTCTGGCCACCATATTTTAGGAAGGCTGTGAAGGTCCTTGGGAAGATGCAGAGGAGATTCACCAGAATGGTTCTAGGGATGGGGCGTTTTATCTACAAGGTTAGGGAAGGAGAAGATGGGGTTGTTCTCCTTGGAGCAAAGGAAGTTGAGAGGAAGCCTTGTAGAGGTGTACAAGGTTATGACATGTTTAGATAAGGTAGACAAAGAAAAGCTGTTCCCATCAGCTGATGGCACAAGAACTAGGGGACACAGATTTAAGGTTTTGGGCAAGAGATATAGGAGAGAATGTGAAGTGTGAGTGGTAGTGACCTGGACCTCGCTGCATATGAGAATGGTGAAAGCCGAGATGAACAGTGATTTCAAAAGGAAACTGGATGGGCATTTGAAGGAAATAAACTTGCAGTGCTACAGGGAAATAGTGCGGGAATGGGACTGATTGGATTGCTCTGTAGAGAATCGGTGTGGACATGATGGACTGAATGGCCTCCTTCTGTGCCATAACCTACTCTATGGCTATGTGAGATTGAATCACACAGTCAGGTAGTGGATTCTGCACCACAACCAGTTTGTTCCTTCGGGAATAGTTTGGACTGTGGTGCTCCCTATGCTCTGTGTTACTAACAGGCCAGCTGACCAGTTAGTGCTTCTTTATGTCCTGGGATTCGCCTTTTTTTTTACAAACTATGGAAACCTGGCCAAGAATTAGTTGGGAAAATGGGAAAATGAGTAGAGATAATTTGTTCCCAGAACTGCCAACTGATTATGAGTGGAGGTCCAATGCTCAGATGTCACGGATACTGGACTCTTGAGTGTGGAAGTCCCAGCACTTTACACCCAGAGTAATGATGTCCTGTGATGTACTGTTATTGACAGCAGGTCTCCCTAACTCCATTTAAATAGTTTTAAACATTTCTTTACCTTCACTAAACTGAGAGGCTAATGATTTCAATGTCATTCATGAGTAAAATTCTGAGGAGTAATTCCATGATCTCCTACTCCCAAAGCAACCCCCATTTTCCGATCCCAGATCCCTATGAGTGCAGTTCCCCACTGGGAATATGAGGTTGCAGTATTAACCCTCAGGTTTCTTGCCACCATCCAACATCTAATACCTGATTGGTTGGTTTGTGTACAGGGTATAATACTTAACGGATAATACGTCATTCATTTGGGTACGGGGTCAAACATCTCACTTGATCAGACACATTACTCAATGCCTTACTGGGCCCAGAAATAAGTCAGTCCCACTGAACAATATCTTGTTTGAAAAGTTGACAATTATCTTCATAAAAGCTGCACCAGACCCTAACAGGTGCTGACAGTTCAGAGTGCAATGTAAATTAGATAAACCAGCCCTAAATAAAGGTTTTGGCCATGGCCACTGCTTCAAGATGATTGACCCAAGTTAATTTCCTTTTTTATAGAGGATTTTTATTACTGTTTTGGGAATCACAGTCCTCAATTCCATTAGTTTTTGTGTGAACTTCCTTTGTCATTCACCTTCCCCACCCTAAACTATCCATCACTCACCCCAGCAATAAGCAGTAACAGCTAAATCCCTCCCCTCCCGTCAGCATACACAAATCACCATGGTGTATCAACCTGGGAAGGCTGGCATTTGAAAAGATGAATGGAGCTGTCAGCCACCTGCTCTTCCAGCAGCTTTGCCGTGTTTGTGCAGGGGGACCCAGACACCAGACCATTGCTGAGCTTTGTTCTTCTGGTCAGTCAGAGGAATCAGTGAGCAAGAAGAGGGCTGCACCCATCACAGGGGCATGAGCTCACAATGCTGATTGCTCATGCAGCTTGTGAGCTGTTACTGACTAATTGTGATCTTTGCAGCCCACAGACTGCAATAATACATCTGAGTTCTGGCTTTGAATCCAGTTCAGCTGCTGTGCAATAAGCTGAGGGTGGATGATCATCAAGGTTGCAACTGCAACACCATAGATTTTAACACTTGCACTCCAATGAAAATGGGAAATAAAGTTAAATACCTTACACTGACCCTACTTGCTATCTGCGCCTCAATACCAGAGTATTCTCATAGTTTAATCCCTGTAACATGTCCTTCAAGATCTATTTTCTTGCCTCGTTACATACCGAACTGTGGCTCTCCAATACCAAGGGGCCAGGGAACATACCTGAATGTTTGCCTGATTGCCCTACAATGTTCTGTGAAGAAGTGATTAGCCTTTTAATACAAGAAATGCTAACTAGACAGATTAAAAATAAATGTATTTATCAATATGAATTTTCTGCATTAGTTGTGTAATTTATTATGATTCAAAATAATTCTCGAATCAGTGGCAACAATCCCAGACAGATGCGTGGCTATTGTAGCTGTGTTGTACCCATAGTATTATTAAAACAGCACCAGATATGATTGCAAACTACCACATCAATCCCTATCATAAATTACACGTTACCAGTTACTTGGTAACTCCTGCTCTGAGTGGCCATTGAGTTTGGTGAGCTTTGCAAACTGTAAGGCAATATAATTTTGTTTTTAATTCTCTCTCTCTTTCCCTCTGTGTGGGTGTGTACCAGAAACTAGATGGTCATCCAGCACTGATCTCTTGATCTTGCCTCCCTTTCCTTCTTCTTCCTCTTCCTCTTCCCTATTATAATGGCGGGTTCAAAAATATGCCATTAGCTGCAAAGTGTTTTGCGACATTCTAAGGTGATGTAAGGTGCTTTATAAAATGCAAATTCCAGTCCTCTTCTCCTTTCTCCCCACCCCCACCTATCAGATCTTCTAATAAAATTACAACTCTGAAGCATATTTCAATGTGATACATTAAATTGGTAATTAATCTCACCAAGTTCATTCACTGACCTGCTGCAGTGTTACACTTGCATAACAACTCACCCTCATTACTGTTTCCCATCTTGCAAGGTGGGGATAACACACACCAATTAAATTTCTCCACAAGGAGACAGCCATGCAATGATAACACTCTTACCTCTGAGTCATAAGGTGGATTCAAGCCCTACTTTAGAGACTTGAGCACATAATCTAGGCTGATACTTTTGTGCAGTACTGAGGGAGTGCTGCACTGTTGGAGGTGCTGTCTTTTGAATGAGATTTTTTTTTATTCATTCACAGGATGTGGGCTTCGCTGGCTGGGCCAGCATTTATTGCCCATCCCTAGTTACCCTTGAGTATGTGGTGGTGAGCTGCCTTCTTGAACCACTGCAGATGCTGAGCTGAGGCCCCTTTTTCCCTCACCAGCTGGACATCAACTCTCCCATGGCATTACTATGAAGAAAGGCAGGACTGTTTCCTGTGTCCTGGTCGACATCTATCCCTCAATCAATATCACTAAATAAACCAGATATTTGGTTATTACTTCATAGCTATTTGTGGGAGCTTACTGTGCGCAATTGGCTGCCATGCTTCCTATATTGCAGCAGTGGCTGCACCTCAAAATTATCTCATTTACTATGAAGCACTTTGGGACACCCTGAAGGCATATAATTCCTTGTGATCTCTTCTAGGTATGTCTGATGTTTGAGATAATGTACAAAGGATAGCAAGGCAATTTGACTCTGATGGAGGGTTACTGAGACCCAGGGAGAGCACTGTGTCTTGTTAGACAGGCGCTGTTATGTTTATCTGTGCTGTATGTTCCTCCTCTCTGTTCTTGTCTCCTGGACCTGTTGACTCAGTAATTGTTGTCAGGCTCTTGGAATTTGGGAAAGGGGCAACAGAGCCAAACAAAGCCCTAAACCAAATTCCACATATGCAGATTCTCTAAGAGTTAATAGAAGCAAGAATCCTGGCTGATTTATCCCTTTAATCGAGTAGCAACTGTACTATTAAAACTCTTACGCCCTGATACTTATCTAACTCAGAGTGAATGAGATGTTGATCCTGTTCCGATCTGTATGTTCAGAAACACACTAGAGGGGCCACACAAAAAGTGTGGGGGACCTCGTTCATATATATTTCCTACGTCAATCCTTCATGACTTTGTGAGTGAGGATTTTTCAAGCAGTACAAAATGGAAAGGAACTTTGTGGTAGATTCATACCAATTCCTTCCTTGCATGCTGGAAATGTTCTGACCTATGCTTCACAGTATCCAAATAAAGATAATGCTAATTTGTAGCTTCATGGGTATACCATAGGTCTATTGTCATTGCTAGTGGGTCACTAGTTATCTGCTGGACAGCTGTCCCATATTGAATACTCCAGAATTGGCTGGAGTTCAAATGTCAGAATACAAGGCCTCAGCAAGAAAGAATTTAAAAGATTTTTTGTGTAATTGCACACCTTGTGGTGAGTTTGAATACAGCAGAGTTCAATGTTTTAAGGTTTATGCTCGACATTTGCCTTGCGTTCAACATCACTGGTCATTCCTGTAAGTGGACCTTGCACTTCCTATGGACAAGGGTGTGCCTTTACCTGCCTAATGTCACAATGACACCCAGAAATCAAACAGGAAAATCCAGTCACTGTACCGAAATATAACACCATATATGATAATTGAGTTTGGTAGGTGGAAGAATATATACTCTCAAATCGGGCTTTAAACCAAAATATAAAAACTTATTGAAGAGTAAATATATAAGTGAGCTCCATGAGATTGTGATACCCATGTGACCCTCTGTTTCCAGCTACCCTGCAAGCAATTTTTATCATTAATATTGAGGTATTCTCAAGAACCTATCCAGTTCCCAGTTGAAGGATTGCAGTGTATTCACCCTTCGTGCATTGTGATAATTTGTTCCAGAGCACAATGACACTCTGTCGTGCAGAGGGGATCCTACCTATTAATCTAACTCTAATCAATGTAACTGGGCAAAATATTTTCTCGCTAGTTTAAAAACCTCCTCTAATTCCTCTTAGATACTTATGAATGGAAGCTTTCCCCAAGCTCAGAAGGAGAATTGAGGCGTTTTAAGAAGCAAGGCAACAGCACTGATGTGGGAAGTGTAGCCCACACCTATTCAATATTTTTGTACTATTATATGGAGACATCTTGTAATGGTTGAATAAATGAGTCTGATAAGAGAACTGCTTTTTCCTGTATGTTTACTTACTGTAAAATAAAGCAGCTTAAAGATATGTTTCTGCCCTTTCCTTACCGATGTGCTTCCATTGTCTGGCTTTGAAAAGACTTACGAGTTGAAGGTTAAGGAAGTTTGGGTTTGGGTGTCTTGAGGCCTTTACATGTGGAAAATAATTCATATCAAACAGATCCTTAGGTCAGTTAATAAGCGCTATTTATGCATTTTTTCCTAATGCCGGGTGATGTTTGTCTCGGGTTTGATTGATCTAATTAAAGGAATGGATTTGGTGGGGGGGCTTTAATTCTGAGGAGGAGGATCGGGGTTTGATAGATAAGCCTGGAGGAGTAATTCGACAATCGATTGAGAGCACTGGAGGAGTCAATCAAAAGTTGATTGGAGGACCTGGTTCGGCGATCGATTGACGGCGCTGGAGGAGCGGCTGAAAGATGGCGTCTGGGGCTATGGGGAAGGTCCCGGTCCCGGTCGATGGGGATTGGGAGGAGGAGGTGAGGCCCGGCCCGATTCCGCTGGGAGATGTTGTTTTGTTTGGCGGCTCTGAACCTGGCCGGCAGGACGCGCGCGAGACTGAGATTAAAGGGAACAAGTACCTTCACTGAGTCGGCCGACACTATTTCTTTGGCTGAACTCAGTCTTAACCCCTGGGTCAGAAGGTTCAAGCCCAGGACCTGATCCGCAACACTGCACAGCACAGCCAAACTGGCATAAACGGAAACCTCATCCTGCCTGTTTCCATGGTTCCGGTGGCTGTCAAAAATGCCCTGGCACTGATGAGCCGGGAGTCCTGCTCGTGTCCCTCTCTCAACGAGTACCACCGAAAGCAGACGATCTGGTCGTTTATCTCATTGTGCGGGGCCTTTCTGTGAGCATATTGCAATAGAAGCAGGAGAGTGGACCACACGGCCCACTGAGCCTGCTCCGCCATTCAGTACGATCACGGCTGATCTTGAGCTTCAACTCCATTTTGCTCCAGCTCCCCATTTCCTTTAATTCCCCAAGAGACCAAAAATCTTTGTCTATCCCAGCCGTAAATTGGTTGCTGTGTTTCCTATATTACAACAGTAATTACATTTAAAAATCTGTCTGAAAACGCATCCTGAGGATGCTTGGTTTGTTTTTTCTTTGCTCCCTTTCCAACTCATCCTCCCTTCTATCCCAGGCAATCGGGTAAGACCCACTGCCAATCAGTTTCTGGATTTGCTAAATAAACCTGGTATTGACAGAGCTTAACTGCTCCCTTCCTGGACCCACTTGTATTATGTGCAGTTGGAAGAAGATGGCTCTCTTTGCTGGAATGCTGAGCTGATTGTCTCCTGTTTGTAAACTCCACAGGAGCAGCTGGTTGTGGTGGAGCTGTCAGGGATCATTGACCCAGACTTCCTGTTGAAGTGTAGGAATGAGTGCAAGATTGTGGTAAGTGGACTCAAGGCACTGTGACTAGTAGCCGAGTGCCATGTATATAACCGAAGGGCCCCGGTTTCTGTGCTAACTGTTCTCTGCAATAGGTATCTTGTTCTGCATTTCACAGTGTACTGAGGGAAAGTGGGCTCATCTCCCTGGCTGATAACATTTGTTCACAGCTGTTTAGGAGGAGTTTCCCAGTGGGGTAAACTCTTGAGCAAAATCTGTGGTTCAGTGGGTAGAACTCTCACCTCTGAGCTACAAGGTTGTGGGTTCAAGTTCCAATTCAGAGACTTGAGCACAAATTTTAGGCTGACACTGCAGTGCAGTACTGCGGGAGTGCTGTACTGTCAGAGGTGCTGTTTTTCAGTTGAGACATTAACCCTCTCAGGTAAATATAATAAAGCCTCACGAGACTATTTGAAGAAAAGTCAGGGACTTCCCCTGGTGTCCTGACCAATATTATTCCTCTCCCAACATCTAAAAGAAACCCTTGACCTGGTCATTTATCTTGTCGCTTGTGGGAGCTTGCTGTACATAAATTGGCTGCTGTGCTTCTGATATTACTGCAATGACAGCACTTCAAAAGTACTTAATTGGATGTAAAGCACTTTGGGATGTCCTAAGGTTATGATTAGTGCTTTATAAATACAAATTTTTTCTTTATCTTGGCTTCAGTATGAGTTGTCTGCTCACCTGATAAGCACTTGTCCGTTGCTGTACAAATTATCCCTGCTGTTTTACTGATCCATTGTTGCAGGGCTGGGTGGCTGTGTGTGGCAGATTAACATTTATCCTTTCACCCACCCCCCGCTATCCACACTGTCCCCGCCCTCAGTTCCTACTCTTCTGTGAATGTGTGAAGCATACTCTCATTCTTTTGACTGGGAGGAAAATTCTGTTCTTAGCTGATATCAATTCAGGCCACTGACACTGAGCCAGCAGGGGAATTATGTGTGACCTCCTTCCTCGTTTGGAGCAAGCACATAGGCATTTAACTTTTTCCCCCATTTGTGGGAGCTGCTTCATATGATTCTGTATGGGATCAAGATTGTTCTGCAGAACCACTCCCAAATTCCAATAATCATGGAGCCAGAACATGACCTGGATATTGGTGGAAGTAGTTGGTATTGATTCATTCGATTGCAAGTGAGAAAATAATGTTTTTGGAAGAAATGAGTCATTTGAAATATGATGTGGTCACTGTAGCTTTCTTGGGAGGAACAGGTGGCTTTGGCTGTAAGGCCCCCAAAGCTTTCCACTCATCTGAGGTTTTCCTCATGTCAAGTCTGGGTAGATTGATTGTGAGAGATTGATTGCTGTGATTAGCCAACAACTCCATTAATGTTGTATCATGTGACAACCAGCATGATAGAAGGAAAACTAAATGGACATTGGTCTTTTATTGTCTAGCAGCTCCAATGTTCCTATGATTAGGGAGCAGGCTCAAGTTTAATGCAGTCTGTTTATTGTGGGTTTACGTGAACCATTTCTAATTCACCTGAAACATTTGAGGTTTCCTTTCTTTCCCCAGGGAATAGACACTGAGCAGCCAATTATGCAGGTGGACAGATGCGTATTTGCTGGAGAGTATGAAGGCCAGTGTTTCACTTCATCAAGTGTTTTGTTCAGTGGTTATTGCAGGGGATGGATGTGGATGAATAGTACTAGGCTTTCAATACCAGGAAGATCCTGGATGTGATCATTGGCGTTGCTGGGCAACAGGTGGGGTGTTAATGTTTCCACGTGTCATAGGCTCAAGACGAACAAGGGCTCTTCTTACTGCCGTCCAACCCATGCTGGAGAGGCTCAGGTGAGGAGAAGATCAGCTATGAGGACTCCCAGTTACAAGGAACGGGAATTGTAGGGAGCGAAAGGAAGTGCATTCATTTAATTTATTACACAACTTTGATTACTCAGAGTAAAAATCTTGTGTCTGCCAGTTGTGTTCCAGCCTTGTTCTGTATTCTTAAGTTTTTAAGCCCCTTGTAGCCATTATTGATTCTGTTTTTGAGCTTCATTTACACTTTGTATCAGAGCCATGAGCAATTGAGAGAAGTTCCCATTTGTGATAGTGCTGCCGGGGAAATTATACACCAGAAAAGAATTGAGTGAAACTGAACGTGGATGAGGGCATGCGCGTGTCAAACAAATTGAACTTCCACTAACTTGGAGTGTTTGTTCCATTACTAGATGTGCTCGGAACGTGCGTGATATTTGAAGAGATGACTGAGCCAGGTAAGTGTGGTCTGTTTTGAAAACAACAATGAACATATCGAAAATGACATGTGCTCAAGTCCCTTTCCAGAGATTTGAGCACAGAAATCTAGGCTGACACTGCAGTGCAGTACTGAGGGAGGGCTACACTGTCAGAGGTACCATCTTTCAGATGAGTTGTAAACCAAAGACCCCACCTCCTCCTCTCTCAGGTGGTCATAAATGATCTCATGACACTATTTCAAAGAAGAGCAGGTGTGTTGGCCAGTACTTATCCCTCAATCAACATCACCAGAACAGATCATCTGGTTATTTCCAGGAATTTGCTGTATGCAGATTGACTGCTTTATTTCATGCAAAACTGAAAACTTGCAGCACAGGAGCTGGCCATTCAGCCAATCAGGTCTCTGCTGACTGCTGAAATGTAAGCCTTTAGTTCTTAAAATGCACAACAATCTTCCTACCCTACTGTTCCAAACAAGTTGGAGTGTGATACACTGCACTGACGAAGCCACACCCCCTCATTTGTTAAAGTTTCTTTCCTGCCTCTTTCCCTCTGCTTGGACTCTATTTGGTGAGGAATGTGACAAACAGCATTCCCTCTATCTAACCTGTGCTGTACCTGCCCTGAGAGTGTTTGATAAGATAGAGTAGAGGAAGCTTAATTCTGTGTCTGACCCATACTGTAACCTTTTTCATGATTTATTCATTTATGGGATAGGTTTTGCTGGCAAGGCCAGCATTTATTATCCATCTCTAAATGCCCTTGAGAAAGGCTTTGAGTATTTGATGGGGCAGCATAGGGAAACTTTATAGAAGACTCTGGATCCATAATAGCAATTGGGTTATGAAAGCAATTTACCCCATTGAATCTCAGCCCTGAAGTATATTTATGGTAGTTTCAGTAGACCCAATGCTTCTGCCCTGCTTATTCTGCCTGGGAAATTATTCCAAACATTACTGAGACTTGAGATTTTTCTGTTTTCACGTAGGAAATACGAAAGCTAATTGCAAAAAAAAAATTAGATTAATTTAGCTGTGGGTTGAGGGATAAATGTTCATCAGGACTCCCTGGGTGAGCTCTCCTGCTTTTCTTCAGATAGTGCCATGGGATATTTTATGTCTGCCTGAGAGGGCAGAAGGGACTTTGCGTAAATGTCTTGTCTGAAAGACAGCACCTTTGACAATACAACACGGTACTGCACTGTAGGTCTATAGGGTGATCTTCAGATTCAGAGGCAAGAGTGCTACCAATTGAGCCAAGGCTGACCCTGAGTGAGAAGGAAGGAAGAAAAGAGCACAGATTTGATTGATTCTTTTCTTCTTTTTCTTTGTTGCTTTCTTTCTCTCTGCTCCTCCCTTGAAGGTAACTGCTCACAATTGCATGGATAATGTTTGGAATAATTTGCTACGCAGGGTCAGTATGGCAATATAATGTTCTACTCAAAATACCATAAATGTATTACATGGATGAGCTTCAATGAGCTGAACTTTGTCATCCTGATTGCTATTAAGGAAATATGGGACATAATTATACAATAAATCAAACTGAATAAGCACAGAAAGACCCAAAAGATTCTGGGAGTAATAGTAGCGAGGTGACTCTCAATGTCCAGACAATGTCAGAAGACAATTAACAAACAGTAGGATTTTTGTTCCCAACAATACAAGTGGTGTTGCTGCTATCAGGTTGTACTGCAACTGATTATATTGTGTTAACTGCTGCATTCCTCCTGGCCTATTCACCGTGGGGTCTGACTGACAGCAGGGAATGTAGCCAAGTGTGAAATGTCTCAAAGCCTGGGTTTTGTTGCAGATCCTGAGTTGGAAGATAAGCCATCGCTCAAGTACAAATGCCATACGGCAAAGAAGTTGTTGATGAAGCGAACTTTCCTGAGTGAGAAGAAGGAAGGAGAAGAGAGCACAGGTTTGAGTGATTCTGTTCTTTTTCTTTCTCTCCCCTGAAAGTAACTGCTCACAGTTGCCTGAATGCAGCAACCTATGAAGCCTCATTCATAGCTCATCTCCCATTTATAATAAGCGTTAATATTATTGTTTGGAAATAAGCTCAGTCCTATCCTCCTTCAACAGCTCAATTTGTGTTTCCAGCAGTGGCTGTTGGAGCAGGAACAACAATTCTAACTCGTTTCCCCTTCCATGACTCCCATGGCCCTTAGTCCAGGGGAGCTGAGTCAAATTCTGTCCCAGTTCTGAAGGTACAGTGACAATCCTTCTCTAAAAATATACAACTACTACAGGTTGTTTTCCCCAGCCTCCCAAGTATTCCTGCATATTTCAATTTTTTTTTTTGTCTTCTACATCCCTGACATTTCCTGTGTCAACAGTTATTGTAAACATGGAAATGCTGGGTGTACTGCAGATGTGGTAGAGGCTAATTGTTCTTATTCATGGTTGGGCCACTGTTTGGCATGAACAGTACAGTAAAGTTGGTGTAGGACTGGAGTTATTAACAGTCTAAGGAAATCATGGTAAAATTGTGCAGTACAGAGCTCGGGTCAGACCACCGTGTGGTTCTGATAAGCAAGGTAAAGGGAGACATTCCAGTCCTGCAAGCAGGAGTTCTGAAGCTGCTCCTGACCATCTGAATTTTGTTCATTTGACTGGGACAGCTTGGAGACTATATTTAACCTAGACCCCAGTGGTGCGCAGCCTTAAAAGGAAGCAATTGAGAGGGGATTCCAGATATTTATTTCTTATTGCTGATCCTCTGGATGTGGGCATCTTTTCCTAAGCCGCCATTAATTACCCATCCCTAGCTGCCCTGAGGAGCAATTTGATACAGCTAAGCTAAGCCATATTAGACGGTAGTTAAGAGTAAACCACGTTGGGTTGGGACTTGAGTCACTTTTAATTCAGGCTGGGTAAGGACAGCAGGCTTCCTTCCCTAAAGTCATTTGTGAACCAGTTGGGTTTTTATGACAATTCAACAACTTTGTGGTCACTTTTATTGATATGAACTTTTTAATTCCAGATTTTGTTAAAGCAAATTAAATTTCTCAAATTGAACATACCTTTCTTTGGACTATTAGTCCTGGGCTCTGGGTTGTATTAAATAGTAACCTATCCTGAAGGTATATTGAACTGACAGGAGGACAAAGGTTATCAAGGTTAACCAGGTGATTTAGGATAGATGTCAAGAGATTGTCCACACAGCATATGATCCATACATGGAATGGACTTCAGGAAGGGGAGTGCAGGCTAAAAGTTTGGAATTCGTTTAGAAACCATTGGACTTAGAAACATAGAAAATAGGAGCAGGAGTAGGACATTCGGCCCTTCGAGTTTTCTCCACCATTCATTATGATCATGGCTGATCATCCAACTCAATAGCCTGCTCCCGCTTTCTCCCCATTCCCTTTGATCCCTTTTGCCCCAAGAGCTATATCTAACTCCTTGAAAACATACAATGTTTTGGCCTCAATTACTTTCTGTGGTAGCGAATTCCACAGGTTCACCACTCTCTGGGTGAAGAAATTTCTCCTCATCTCAGTCCTAAATGGTCTACCCCGTATCCTCAGACTGTGACCCCTGGTTCTGGACTCCCCCACCATCGGGAACATCCTTCCTGCATCTACCCTGTCTAATCCTGTTAGAATTTTATAGGTTTCTATGAGATCCCCCCTCATTCTTCTGAAAACCAGCAAATATAAACCTAACCAACTCCAGCTCCCGTCATATGTCAGTCCCGTCGTCCCAGGAATCAGTCTGGTAAACCTTCGCTGCACTCCCTCTATAGCAAGTACATCCTTCCTCAGATAAGGAGACCAAAACTGCACACAATATTCCAGGTGTGGTCTCACCAAGGCCCTGTACAATTGCAGCAAGACATCGCTGTTCTTGTACTCGAATCCTCTGGCTATGAAGGCCAACATACCATTTGCCTTCTTTACCGCCTGCTGCACCTGCATGCTTACCTTCAGCGACTGGTGTATGAGGACACCCAGGTCTCGATGTACGTTCCCCTCTCTCAATTTATAATTCAGAAAATAACCTATCTTCCTGTTTTTGCTACCAAAGTGGATAACCTCACATTTATCCACATTATATTGCATCAGCCATGCATTTGCCCACTCACTCAGCTTGTCCAAATCAACCTGAAGTATCTCTGCATCCTCCTCACAGCTCACCCTCCCACCCAGCTTTGTGTCATCTGTAAATTTGGAGATATTACATTTAGCTCCCTCATCTAAATCATTAATATATATTGTGAATAGCTGGGGTCCCAGCACCGATCCCTGCAATACCCCACTAGTCACTGCCTGCCATTCGGAAAAAGACCCGTTTATTCCTACACTTTGTTTCCTGTCTTCCAACCAGTTTTCTATCCATCTCAATACACTACCCCCAATCCCATGTGCTTTAATTTTACATGCTAGTCTCTTATGTGGGACTTTGTCGAAAGCCTTCTGAAAGTCCAAATAAACCACATCCACTGGCTCCCCCTCATCAACTCTACTAGTTACATTCTCGAAAAATTCCAATAGATTTGTCAAGCATGATTTCCCTTTCGTAAATCCATGCTGACTCTGTCCAATTCTGCCACTGTTTTCTATGTGCTCAGCTATTAAATCTTTTATAATGTATTCTAGAATTTTCCCCACTATTGACGTCAGGCTGACTGGTCTATAATTCCCTGGGTTCTCTCTAACTCCCTTTTTAAATAGTGGGGTTACTTTAGGTACTCACCAATCTGCGGGGACTGTTCCAGAGTCTACAGAACCTCAGAAGATGACCACCAATGCATCCACTATTTCTAGGGCCACTACCTTAAGTACTCTGGGATGTAGATTATCAGGCCCTGGGGATTTATCGGCCTTCAATCCCACCAATTTCTCTTAACACCATTTCCCTACTAATACTGATGTCTTTCAGTTCCTTCCTCTCACTAAACCCTGTGTTCCCCAACATTTCTGGTATGTTTTTTGTGTCCTCCTTTGTGAAGACAGAACCAAAGTATGTATTTAGTTGGTCAGCCATTTCTTTCTTCCCCATTATAAATTCCCCTGTTTCAGACTGTAAGGGACCTACATTTGTCTTCACCAACCTTTTTTTCTTCACATACCTATAGAAACTTTTACAGTCAGTTTTTATGTTCCCACAAGCTTACTCTCATACTCTATTTTCCCCTTCTTAATCAATCCCTTGGTCCTCCTTTGCTGAATTCTAAAGTGCTCCCAATCCCCAGGTCTGTTGTTTTTTTTGGCCAATTTGTATGCCTCTTCCTTGGATCTAATTTCCCTTGGAAGCCATGGTTTGGCCACCTTTACTATTTTACTTTTGCACCAGACAGGAATAAACAATTGTTGCAGTTCACCCATGCGCTCTTTGAATGTTTGCCATTGCCTATCCACTGTCATCCCTTTTAAGTAATTTTTCCCAATCCATCATAGCCAACTCACGTCTCATACCATCATAGTTTCTTTTATTAAGATTCAGGACCCTAGTCTCAGAATCAACTACGTCACTCTCCATCTTGATGAAGAATTCTATCATATTATGGTCGCTCATCCCCAAGGGGCCTCGCACAACTAGATTGCCAATTATTCCTTTCTCATTACACAATACCCAGTCTAGGATGGCCTGTTCTCTAGTTGGTTCCTCCAGAAAACCATCCCGTATACACTCCAAGAATTCCTCCTCTACGGTATTGTTACTAATTTGATTTGCCCAATCTATATGCAGATTAAAGTCACCCATAATTACAGATGTTCCTTTATTGCACTTGAATGAATGAATGAAAAAAATATTTGTTTCTCTAGCACTTTTCGTGACTTCAGGCTGTCCCAAAGGGCTTCACAACCAATTAAATATTTGTAATATATAGTCACTTTTGTAATCTATGAAACGGGGTAGCTAAATTGCACAGAGCAAGATGCCACAAAAAGTAATGTGAAATGACCATAGAGTCACTACAGCACAGAAGGAAGCCATTTGGTCCATCAAGTCCATGCCAGAATATCTATTCTGGTGATGTTAGTTGAGGAATAAATATTGGCCAGGACACTGGGGAGAACTTCCCTGCTCTTCTTAAATAGTTGCATTCAGGTGAGAGGGCAGAGGTTGATTGTTCATGTACTGGGCCACCATTTGGCACAAACAATGTAGTAAAGTTGGTGTGGGACTGGAGTCATAAATCACCTGAGGAAGTCATGGTAAAATTGTGCAATGCAGTATTCAGGTCAGACCACTGGGGCCCTCAGTTTAATGCCTCATCTGCAAAATGGTACCTCCAATTGTGTAGTGCTCCCTCAGCACTGCCCTGGAGTGTCGGCTTGGATTAGATGCTGAAGTTTCTGGAATGGGGCTTGAAGACAGCCTTCTGATTCTGAGGTGAGAGCACTACCCACTGAGCCTCAACTGACAATGAAGGGGCTGTGGTTTTTTGCTCTGGATGGGTTAATTAGAATTAATCATGTGAGCTGCCTCATTAGTTTCCATTAATAGCAAGCTGTGTTCTGTAATGTGGCGTGGATTGGCTTGGATTCAGATCTGTAGTGATGAATGTGATTTGGTGTTTTCTATCCAGGAGGGGTGGAGTATTTGAAGATCAAAGAAAATGATTTCACACGGAGAGCCGGTCTGATTTGCAGCTTCCTCCCAAACCGCAGCAGTTCAAAGGATGATGGCAGTGGAGTGACCTCCGAGGAGGCCCTCAATACATTGGCAGTGCAGGACAAGGAGCTGTCTAATGCCAGCTCAGGCTCAGAGGGTGAGACCAGTGATCGGGAGAGCGCAGATCTAAGCCGAGATCTGGAGAGCTTCACAGACGAGCATCCTGGTGTGGGCTGTGGGATGACATCTGATGCTGACAATAGTATAATGGAAATCGGGGAACAGAGCTTTAAGGAACACGATGGCGAGTGAGCGGTGGTTTACTTCTCTTTTCCTATTGAGGGCGACATTCCCAACCATTTCTTTTCATTGGAAATTCCCCCCTTCCTGAAGTTGCCGTTGGTTGCTGCTGCTGTCCCAGTCCCACAGGCACTGGCAGTTCCCCGATACGTCACTTAACTGTGGTAGCCGAGACTGTGACTGTTGGCAGGCTATGCGACCATGATGTGTGGGCAGTCTGTTCCTGTCCGCATGCGTGTGCACATACTAGCAGGAATGTGGTTATGAACTGGAGACAACGCAAGAAACCTTAACAACACTTTATTTGAAATATTTTTGGTATTTTGTAGTTGGATGGAAGAGTATTTTGAATTAAATGGTATATATTCAGTGTCAAGGCTGTGAATTTTGTTTGTGAATGTGCTAAATACCTATATATTAAAGTTTGAGTGGAATCTGGGGTTAACACCTCTGGGATTTAGCAGCAGCTTTTTTGATAAGTTAATGGAAGGTGCGCTGCATTTCTCCCATCGACCAGAGCTTGATACATTCTCAAAAGATACTCCGAGGCTTGCTGTGCACTGTTTGCTCTCCTCCCTCCTGCCTCCTATCACTGAATGCCAAGGGCCTACCCTGATTGCTGCTCCCATCAACTGCCTCTAACCAGCTGCAGCCTGAGCAATGGTGCTCTTATTACCCTCTTTCCTGCTGCCACTGCTGACCCATCTCCACAACCGTTAGCTGAGTTTTTCCAGGTATTTTTATTTTTGTTTCTTCATACCAGGTTGCAAACCGTTTACAATAACATTAACCATTGCAGGTGCTCCTTCACCCTCTTTTAGACCTGAATGTTCTGAAAACACTTTTCGTACTTGTTTAGCATAATCACCCATGTCTTCGCCTGGTTTCTGCTGTGTAGCATGAATTCTAAACCAGTCCACAACCTGGGGGTAACAGTCCCTTATGGCCGTTATGATTCGATCCCAGAGGCTAGTGAGCTCGGCTCCTGGGGTAGGTCCTTCCGGCCATTCACTTTTGTCCTTAACCTGTTTCCATTTGTTTGTTCCTAAACAGGCGTCCATTAACACCTCAATATCCTCTTTAGTGGGCTGGTGGCATTTTCGCAAAATTTCCATCTTTTTCTTAAATCTTCTAAATACCAATTATAATAGGCATCCCACTGGGGTTGTTTTACCTTGCCCCTTTTTGATTCTAGAGCTCCTCTTAAGTGCACTAATTTATCGAGATCCCAAATGCCTTCCAATGGGAATTGCTTCTTGGGCTCATCTCGGGTGATCCAATTCCATTTTTAAAAAAATTTACAACTGGGCCGGCCATAATTCTGATGCATATAATACGCCAGCGTTCCCTTAGCGGGGACGGGACTATCCCCTTTAGCTGCAGCTGCTCCCATACTGATTCCTACGCCGTACCTATCTCCTTAGTTCCCTTGAGACGCCCAGCGTTCTCCCTCTTCCCCTTATACCTTCAAACACATTCTCAAACAAGCAGCGGATCCTTACTGATCCCTAAACTGTACCTGTTTCCTTAGTTCCCTTGAGACGCCCGGCGTTCTCGCTCTTTCCCTTATATCTTCAAACACATTCACAGACAGGCCGCAGATCACAGACAGGCACCGGATCCTTTCCTAGCACGCTCAACCTTTGGCTTACCTCTCTTGCTTGCTACGGACCCTGTCCGTACTGCGGACCCAGTCCGTCACAACCTCAAGGACTCGAACCCTAGGTAGGTAGCCACGGGATCCCAGATCCCTCTTTTTTTTTGCTCTCTTAACAGTCAGGCTATGGCAGAGGTGTACTGCTCATGTCGAGCACCTGCATGTATACTGGCAGCAGTCAGACTCTGCTAAGTAAAATCTTACCTTATTTATATACTGGTTGAGTTGTCCGTTACCAGGGCACTACCGTTCGGTCTCGCTTAGGCAGTCCCGCTTGCCTTCTTGGTGGAACTGCGACACAACTACGAGAACACTGACTTGTTAGAAGCAAAACTATATTCAAGCATGTTGGGGAGTCGGCTGCTCAGGACACCACACGTGGTTCCTAGTCAGTCTAACACCCTGAACAGAGAATCCAATGTCGTTTATACCCCTCATAACAGGAAATTCATACCATATAAGGTTCGTACATCAAGAAATTGCAATTATGTCATGGTTAGCATGATCAAAGGGAGAACGCAGTAACACAATTACAGGCAGATGGTACATTTCACAATAAGATAGGAGACAGTTTAACTACAACTATAAAAAATAATACCTGGAAAAACTCAGCATGACCCGGGTCATGAGGACTCGAAACGTCAACTGTACTCTTCTCCGCCGATGCTGCCAGACTTGCTGAGTTTTTCCAGGTATTATTTTTTGTTTTGGATTTCCAGCATCCGCAGTTTTTTGTTTTTAGCTACAACTATGTTAGATAAAGATTACATAAATTACCATATCAGCAGATTTAATCAGGGCACCATTGTTTCGTTTGGCACCATTGTTTTGTTTAGCACATAACAGGATGCAGTTGTAACCATAAACTTTTCAAAAATACTCTGCGTAATTAATTTTACACTGCTTGATTAATTTACATCATTCCTTACTGCAATATCATCACTTTTAGACTATTTAACCCATTAGTTAATTTAGCTGACTAAAGATCTATTCCAGAGTTCAACATAACTTCCTGGCTCTTGTTACTCTATGCCCCTATTAATAAAGCCTGGGATACTGTATGCTTTATTAATTGCTATCTCAACCTGACCTGCCACCTTCAATGACTTATGCACATATACACTCAGATCCCTTTGCTCATGCACTCTCTTTAGAATTGTATCTTTTATTTTATATTGTCTTTCCATGTTCTTCTACCAAAATGGATGACTTCACATTTCTCTGCATTGAACTTCGTCTGCCTGTTCTACCCACTTGTCCATGTCCTTTTGAACTTCTACACTATCCTCTTCAGAGTACACAATGCTTCCAAGTTTCATAAAAACAAAAACAAAAAACTGCGGATGCTGGAAATCCAAAACAGAAACAGAAATACCTGGAAAAACTCGGCAGGTCTGGCAGCATCGGTGGAGAAGAGCACAGTTGACGTTTTGAGTCCTCATGACCCTTCAACAGAACTAAGTAAAAATATGAAAGGGGTGAAATATAAGCTGGTTTAAGGGAGGGGGGTGGGGGGGTGTTGGGACAAGCAGCCAGTGATAGGAGGAGCCTATCCTTCCAAGTTTCATGTCCTCTGCAAATTTTGAATTGTGACCTTTACACCAAGGTCTAGTTGTATCAGAAAAAAACAAGGATAGCAACACCAACCCCTGGGAAACTCCTCGATACACCTTCCTCCAGCTCGAGCCTTTACTTTGTTTCCTGTCACTCAGCTAGCTTCTTTTCCATGTTACTACCGTTCCTTTTATTCTATGAGCTGTAACTTTGCTCACTAGTCAGTGCAACATTGTTTCAAATGCCTTTTGGAAGTCCAAGTACACCACATCAATAGGATTACCCTCATCAGCCCCCTCTGTTACCTCTTCAAAAAACTCCAAGTCAGTTAAACATTATTTTCCCTTAAGAAATCCATGCTGGCTTTCCTTAATTAACCTGCATGTGTCCATGTGACTATTAATTTTGTCCTGAATTATTGTTTCTAGAAGTTTCCTCACCTCCAAAGTTAAACTGACTGACCTTTAGTTGCTGGGCTTATCTTCACACCCTTTTTTGAACAAGGATGTAATGTTTGAAATTCTCCAGTCCTCTGGCACCACCCCTGAGTGTAAGGAAGACTGAAAAATTATGGGCAGTGCCTCCACAAGTTCCATTTCCACTTCCCTCCATATCCTTGGATGCATCTTATCCAGTCCTGGTACATTATCAACTTTGCAGAATCACAGAATTGTTACGGTGCAGAAGGTGGCCGTTTCACCCATCGTGTTTGTGCCAGCCCTCCAAATGCGCATTATGACTCAGTGCCATTCTCCTGCCTTTTCCCCGTAACCCTGCAAGTTATTTCCACTTAAATAATCATCTAATGCCCTCTTGAATGCCTCAATTGGACCTGCCTCCACCACACTTCCAGGCAGTGCATTCCAGACCCAAACCGCTCGCTGTGAGAAAATTTTTTTTCTCACATCGCATTTGCTTCTTTTGCAAATCACTTTAAATCTGTGCTCTCTCGTTCTCAATCCTTTTACGAGCGTGAACAGTTTCTCCCTATCTACTTTGTCCAGCCCCCTCATGATTTTGAACACCTCTATCAAATCTCCTCTTCGCCTTCTCTTCAAGGAAAATAGTCCCAACTTCTCCAATCTATCTTCATAACTGAAGTTTCTCATCCCTGGAACCATTTTTGTAAACCTCTTCACACTCTAATGAGTTCACATTCTTCCTAAAGTGTGGCATCCAGACTGTACATAATACTCCAGCTGAGGTCTAACTAGTGTCCTGTACAAGTTCAGCATAACCTCCTTGCTCTTGTACTCTACACCCCTATTAAGAAAGCCTAGGATACTGTATGCTTTATTAACTGCTCTCTCCTCCTGTCCTGCCACCTTTAATGACTTATGCACATATACACCCAGGTCCCTCTGCTCCTGCACACCCTTTAGAGTTGTACCCCTTGTTTTATATTGTCTCTCCATGTCCTTCCTACCAAAATGAATCACCTCACACTTCTCTGCATTGAACTTCATCTGCCACCTATTTGTCGACTCTACCAACTTGTCTGTCCTTTTGAAGTTCTCCATTGTCCTCACCGTTTACAGTGCTTCCAAGTTTTGTATCATTCACAAACTTTGACATTATCCTCTGCACACGAAGAACTAGATAATTAATATATACCAGGAAAAACAAGGGTCCCAATACTGACCCCTGGGGAACCCAACTACAAACCTTCCTCCAGCCTGAAAAATATCCATGAACCATTATTTGCTGTTTCCTATTACTCAGCCAATTTTGTATCCATGTTGCTACTATCCCTTTTATTCTATGTGCTATAACTTTTTACACAAGTCTGTTGTGGGGCACTGTATTGAATGCCTTTTGGAACTCCAAGTACAGACAGCCTATCCAATGCCACCACCTTATCAATTTTAAACCCTTCTGGCGTCAGAATTACCTTATTTGACATAATGGCCTGGGTATCATCTTCCTTCATAAAGACACGCAAAATATTGATTTAATACTTCAGCTATTCCTCCTTTTATCACCGATTTACTATTTATATGCCTATAGAAAACTTTGGGATTCAATTTTATGCTAGCTACCAGTCTCTTTTTCATACTCCCTCTTTGCTTTTCTTATTTGCTTTTTCACCTCCCTCTGAACCTATGGTTCTCAACTGTATTTTCTGTATGACATCAATCATAAGCACACTTCTTTTTATTCTTAATTCCTATCTCTTTTGTCACCCAGGGAGCTCTGGATTTGTTTTCCCTACCTTTCCCTTTCGAGGGAATATACCTTTGACTGTTCCCGAACCCTCTTCTTTAAAGGTAGCTCATTGTTCAGCTACCGTTTTTCCTGCTAACCTTTGACTCCGATTTATTTGACCCAGATCTCTTCTTACCCCATTAAAGTTGGCTATTCCCCAGTTAATTATTCTTACTCTGGATTGTTCTTTGTCCTTTTCCAGAGCCAACCTTAACCTTATTATAAAATGATCACAGTCCCATAAATGTTCTCCTACTGGCACTTGGTCTACTTGACCCACGAAGAACCAGGTCTAAAAGTGCCTCCTTTCTCGTTAGACTGGAAACATACTGCTGTAGAAAATTTTCCTGAACACGCTGTAAGAATTCTTGCCCCTCTCTGCTCTTTACACTACTAGAAACCCAGCCTAGATTTGGATAATTAAAATACCCCATTATAGCTACTCTATAATTCTTGCACTTCTGCAATTTCCTTGCAAGTTTGTTCCTCTATAACCTTCCCATTAGTTGGCGGTGTATAGACTACCGTTCCTTAGTTCTAGCCAAATAGATTCTGTCCTTGACCCCTTTGGGACATCCTTTTTCTCTGACACTGCAATGCTCTCCTTAATATTGCTACCCCTCCCTCTCCATTTCCTATCTTAACTGAGCACCTTGTCTCCAGGAAATTTTACACCCAGCCCTGCCCTTCTTTAATCCAGGTCTCTGTTATAGCTGCAACATCATATTTCCCATGGCAATCTGCACCTGTAACTCACCAATCTTATTTATCACATGCCATGCATTCACATACATGCACAGTAACCCTGATTTAGACTTGGCCTGGAGTTTCCATGCCCGCTGGCGTCAGGCATGGTCAGTGGCATGAGCGAACAGTATGGCAAGAAGGCCAAAAATCAGTATCACGATGTCATGAAGCCAGTTTCAGATTGTCCCCTCCGCTTGCTGATGGGGGGCTGCGTTCTCTGCCATCGGAATCTCAAAGTAATATATCAACATATCATTATAAGGCCAGCCCGCCAGACTCATTCCCTGCCCACCTGCTTAATTGTTCACCCATGTTGGTAGGAAAACATGCCAATGCAGATGACGTCTGTGACGTGCAAAAGTTGGGACTTACTGCCAGGGCCTTGCTCACGACAGCCGAGGAGCAGAAGATGCTGGAGCCCGACAGCAGCGGGCCCTGGCATGCTAGGCGGATTCCCATGGACACGGCTCTGCTGTGAAGCAGCTCATGGAAGTTGGAAAGTCACCGTTGATGCTCATAATGGATGATGGTTGAAGGGGTGGGAGAGGAAGGTCTAGGATCGACTGGGAGGGGAAGAGGTGTCAGGGGGTGAGGTTGGGAAGGGGGAAATGAAGGTGGCGGCGGCGAGGGATTACAGGGGAGGAGGGGGTAATGGGGGAGAAGATGGCAACTGGGGAGGTAGGTGTAAAGGTGGGGGGGTGGAAGGTGTAAGGGAAGGAGTGTGAAGAGAGGAAGGAGTCTGGGTGAGGGAGGGAGGAGTGCAGAAAGGGAGTGAGTCCAGGGGGAGGAAGGAGTGTGGAGAGGGGAGGGAGGGAGGGAGTCCCGGGGAGGAGGAAAGAGGGGGAGGGAGTAATGGCGGAGAAAGAAGTAAGGGTGGAGGAAGGAGTAAGTGTGGAAGAAGAAGTGAGACTGGAGGAAGAGGTAAGGCTGGAGGAAGGAGTTGGGAGAGGGGGAAGGACTAAGGATGGTGGAAGAAGTAAGGGTGTCTGAGGGAGTCAGGAAGGTGGAGGGACTAAACGGGAGCTGGGGGGGAATCTGCAGGAGGGGAGTGTGGTAGGAGGAGTAAGGTGGGGGAGAGGTCTGATGGGTCCATGACTGCCTCCTCGGGAGCGAACTGAGGGTGGGCATGGTATGAGGGAATGGTGAGAATGACCGAGGGCAGAGTGAAGTGGTAGGTGGGGGGCTGAGGGTTCAATGGTAGCAGTAGAAGGGATGGCGAGGGTGGTTGGTGGGGACTTGGGGGCAGACATGGACCCTGGGGAGTGGGAAGGAGGAGGTCAAGGAGGTGAATGTGGATGGGGGTGGGATTTTCAGGAAGGAAGGGAACGTGCACGTTCACCTGGACATCCCCGAAGGAAAAGGGTTGTTGCTGGTAGGTCATGGAAGGGAGTTGGAATGTGATGCCAAGGATCAACTGTGATGGAGGAAAGGAAATGGGTGACTGGGGGTGGGGAAAAGACAGGGGAGTGCAGGAAAAGCCGAATCCAGACCGTGCTGTCCAAATCGAAAGTGAAATGACCATCGTGGTGGGTGAGATCAGGTGCTGCATGGGAGTGTGATCATTGGGTGGGCGGAGATGCAGGTCAGCTCAGATGGACAATTGAAAGCGAATCCCACAAGGCAGCATTCAAAATGCTCAGGACATTGAGGTGAGTATGATACGTGAAGGATCCACATGTGTGGGAGAGTGTTTGCATGAGGCTCCGAAAGGCCCTGCTGCACACACACTTATCCCTCCAGAATCACTCGTTGACCAGCTGTACCCTCTGCAGTGACAGACGATGAGGTTAAGGGGCTCACAGGCAAAGGGAACTTGGTGGTAAAGGACAGCCTCAGATTCCTGAGTGGATGACCCGGGGGTGTCCGGCTGCAGCTCCTCCTCCCTCTGGGTGCCCAGGGGCCCTGACCTGACTCCTTGAGGGGAAAGAGCACCTGGAGGGGTGTCAAGGTGCCCCGTTTCCCCCTCGCGTTACCACTGCAGGAACTCAGCCATGGCTTCTACAATGGAGTGCAGGTCTGCACACACCTCCGCATTCTGCTGGACCAGGGTCTCCATGGCTTGCGCTATCCTCCCCATGGAGACCTCCAAACACATACATGTGGGCACCACTTCATCAGAGAGCAGGCAGATGCACTCCTCCGACTCGCATGCCACTCTGCTGTGGGCTTGTAACAGCTCTGTGTGATGTTCTCAAGCCTTCTGCTGACTCTCTAGGAAGAGTTGGAAGGCCAAATTTAGAGGCTTGCCGTCTGACTCGGACCTCTCAGATGCTTGATCCCCAGCGGCCCTTTGAGTGCCGGGAAGCTCACACGAACCTGCCTCCTGCTGGTCTGTGCGGTGACCACCAGATTGTGAGACTGAGCCTGCTCTAGATCTAGGTTCCACTGAGATATGTGTCTCTGCACTGCTGCAGGGTGTGGGTAAGCGCTGTGACAGGTCTTCCAGGCTGCTTATTTCCAGCTCTTCAATGGAGGAGGTGTCCCCTTGGCTGGAGGTGAGGACGTGGATGGATGAGGGGATGGCTGGCTGAGGGTGTTGGTCGCTTGGCAGAGCTCCCTGTGAACCAAAGTAGAGATAATTAGTGCATGACAGCAGAGTCAAAAGCAGGAGAGGAGCACGCACATTTGCGTTGAGAGGGGGATGATATGGTGCAGGATCCTTACGAGGGTGTTCACTGCTGACTCACCATCACTGCAGGCACGGTCCACGTCCTCACCAGTCAATACAATGGCACACTCCTCAAAGCGATTGAGGGGCCTAATGTGGACCACTCCATCCCTGGTCTTGGACTTCTTCCTGCTGATGTGAGCAGGCTTCTCCTGCATGAAAACAGATGGAGAGAGTGTGAGCAGGACACTTGGCACTGCGTGGAATGTTTGTGTGGTGAGCGGAGCCATGGACAGGATGAGGGCGTGAACTCGAGAGGGTATGAGCCTGATGGAGATATGAGCTTGTGTGTGAGAGTTACTGGTGCTGTCCCTTGAGATGAGATGTGTGGATGTGTGAAGGGTTTGTGAGTGTGAGAGTTGAGAATGATAAGAGTGGATTACCTTGGCGGAATGGATGAGACCATTCATCCTGTTTTGGCACTGGGTGGCTGTCCTCTTTTGCAGGGGATTGGCTCTGACCACCGCTGCCATCACCTCCCAAGCTGGAGTAGTGAGATTGCTGTCCATCCTGTGGCCAGGGTGAGGGTAGAGCACATCACAGCGAGCCTCCACTACTTACGAAAGGTGCTGGAGGGACGTGTCATTGAACCTGGGGCTGCGGTCTTTTTGACTTTCGGGGCCATCCTGTCGTCTTTGCAGTATTCGTAGGCTGGAAG
The DNA here is from genome assembly GCF_964194155.1 of Cetorhinus maximus. Lineage (NCBI taxonomy): Eukaryota > Metazoa > Chordata > Chondrichthyes > Lamniformes > Cetorhinidae > Cetorhinus > Cetorhinus maximus. Next base: position 18,673,758 of record NC_135890.1, on the reverse strand, counting down.
CCCTGAGATGTGTGCACGTGGCTGGACTTTAAATATGGCGTCTGGCGTAATGAAGTGGTGATGGTATGGTGGGCGAATGAGAGCCCACCTGCCATGGAAACAGCGTGTTTCCTGGGAATGCATAATTAATGCGGCGGCATTGGGACGACACGATGTGAAAAGCCGCCATTGTGGCCAGTGGATAAAACGTTGTTTATCCCGCCCGCTACTGCACTTAGTGCAAATCTGGGATGATTCCGCTCATTATGATTTTCTCCCTTATTCTGATCCCACCTATTAACTTACTATTCTCTATTCTAGTGCTATCGATCTCTCCCAGTATTCTGTGCACCTTGGTATTACACTCTCAAAAGATCTCCTGGTTCCCACACCCTACGAAGTTAGTTTAAACCCTGCCCAATAACAGTAGCAAAATGCCCCGGAAGGAACTCAGTCCCAGCAGCACTTAGGTGTGACCCACCTGACCTGAAAAGGTCCCATCTCCCACAGAGCCGGTGCCAATGTCTCAAGAATCTAAAAGCTGCCCTCCTGCGCCATCTTTCCAGCCACACATTCATCTTCTTTATGCTCCCATTTCGATACTCACCTGCATGTGGTACAGGGAGTAATCCAGACATTACTACTTTTGAAGTCCTGTTTACTCATTTTCTACCTAGCTTTGTAAATTCTGATTGCAGGACCTCGTCCCTCTTTCTGCCTTTGTCGTTCATACCAATGTGTACTATGACTATTGTCTGTTCCCCTCCAGCACCCCCCCACCCCCTACAAATAACCCCACCCCTTGGTGCCCTGCAGCCATTCAGTGACATCCTTGACCCTGGCACCAGGGAGGCAACAAACCATCCTGGATTCACGTCCGTGACCGCAGAAACACCTTTCTATTCCCCTATCGAATCACCTATCACTATTGCTCTTCCCACCTTCCTTGTACCCATCGTACCCTGAGCCATCTTTGGTGCCATGGACGTGGGTCTAGCTGCACTCCCCAGATAAACACTTTCATCAAGGAGTAATTGTGGGGCAGCTGTTGAGGCGACTGAATTTTAAAAGGAAAATCAGTGGGGAGACAGGTAGCTGAGAGAATTGACTTGCAACCAGTTCAATTTCCTCTGGACCCTTGAGATGTTGGACACCAGTCAGGTGTATGGATGATAATTCTATGCCCTAAGTCACTTAGGTATGATACTCCAGAAGTAAAGGGAATTGATGTGGCAGCAATGTTCAAATTGCAATCTATTCCTGTTTTTTTTTTTTTGCGATTTTATGAAAAAACTTAAGTTCTCCAATTTTTGAATTAAACAGCATGAGTTTTTAAAAATTTATTCTTTCACAGGATGTGGGCATCACTGTCTAGGCTAGCATTTATTGCCCATCCCTAACTATCCTAGAGAAAGTGGTGATGAGCTGCCTTCTTGAGCCACTGCAGTCCATGTGGTGTAGGTACATCCATAATGCTGATAGGAAGGGAGTTCCAGGATTTTGACTCAGCGCCAGTGAAGGAACGGCAATATAGTTCCAAGTCAGGATGGTGTGTGGCTTGGAAGGGAACTTACAGGTAGTTCCAGGCATCTGCTTCCCTTGTCCTTCTAGGTGGTAGAGTTCGCGGATCTGGAAGGTGCTGTCAAAGGAACCTTGGTAAGTTGCTGCAATGCATCTTGAAGATGGTACACACTGCGGCCACTGCGTAGAGAGTGAATGTTTAAGGTTGTGGATGGGATGTCAAATGGGCTGCTTTGTCCTGATGGTGTCAAGCCTGTTGAGTGTTGTTGGAGCTGTACTCACCCAGGCAATTCAAGAGTATTCCATGACACTTCTGACTTGTGCCTTGTCGATGGTGGACAGGCTTTGGGGAGTCAGGAGGTGAGTTACTAGCCACAGAATTCCCAGGCTCTGACCTACTTTTGTACTACAGTATTTAAATGGCTGGTCCAGTTCGTTTCTGGTCACCGGTAACACCCAGGATGTTGAGTATCTGAGACTGTAAAGAATCATTCAGCACGTGGAATTGCAGTTGTTCATAAAGAAGGCTCACCACCTTTCTCAAGGGCAACACATGTTGGGCAATAAATGCCAACCATACCAATGATGCCCATATCCCAAGAATAAATATATTTTAAAAATCCCAACAGATCTCCTGTCACAGAAGGTGTGTGGGTGTTAGGGTCAGGGTGACAGGCTAGTGACTGAATGGACATCTGGAGCTTCCAAGTTTGTACCACGATTAGGAGAGCTGCTACAATAGGGTGGCAGCATTGAGCTGCAAATCTGCCTCCCTCCTGCCTTTGGTGAAACATTCCTGTATGTCGGAGTCATGAAATTCCTTTCAATAATTAGTGTAAGGGGGTCAGATTTTGAGGAATTTGTGCAGAAACCTGAATTCCTTGGGCTTCTGTTGTCTCTCAAAAATCAAGAATCAAAAATTCTGTAGTAAGAAGATTTCCAGCATCCGCAGTGTTTTGCTTTTATCAATCATTGGAAAAGGCAGGCCCGTTAGAATGCTACCACAGACCAGATTTTAACTCTTCCTGCCCAGCACAAAGAGGGGCACAGTGGGTTTTAATGGTAGCACAGGTGTGTATCAGCAGGATCCTAAGATGGGCAGCTGGAGTGCCTGCCTGTTTCAGGGCAGAATTGTCCCAGATTTGCACTAAGTGCGTTAGTGGGCGGATAAAATTATGTTTTACCAGCCGGCTGCAATGGTGGGTTTTCACTACGTATTGTCCCAAACCAGAACCTGCCGCATTATTTATGCGTTCCTGGGAAACACGCTGTTTCGATGGCGGGCGGGCATTCATTCGCCTGCCCCAACATTACCTCGTCACTTTATCATGCTGGGTGCCATATTTAAAGTCTAGATGTGCACACACATCTCAGTGCTTCCAGCCCAGGATTACTGCAGGGAAGATGTCCACGAAAGGCAAAAAGACTGCAGCCCCCAGATTTAGTGACGCATCACTGGAACACCTTTTGAATGCCGTGGAGGCCTGCCACAATGCCCTCTACCCCCGCTGTGGCCTCAGGATGGGCAACGACGTGACCAACCAGGCTTGGGAGGCGGTGGCAGCAGTGATCAGTGCCAATGCTGCACAGAAGAGATTGGCCAACCAATGCAGATAGAGGATAGAGTGCAGCCAAGATAAGGCAACCAACTCATCTCTCTAAACTCGCACACTCAAGCCCATCACACATTCACAGGCATCTCACTCACTGCCAACTCAAGGGACATCACCACTCATTCTCACACACATAGCCTCATTTTTTTTTCATTCACGGGGTGTGAACTTCGCTGGCTGGGCCAGCATTTATTGCCCATCCCCAGTTGCCCTTGAGAAGGCGGTGGTGAGCTGCCTTCTTGAACCACTGCAGCCCATGTGGTGTAGGTACACCCACAGTGCTGTTAGGAAGGGATTTCCAGGATTTTGACCCAGCAACAGTGACATTTCCAAGTCAGGATGGTGAGTGACTTGGAGGGGAACTTCTAGGTGGTGGTGTTCCCATGTGTCTTCTGCCCTTAGCCTTCTAGATGGTAGTGGTCATGGGTTTGGAAGGTGCTGTCAAAGGAGCCTTGGTGAATTCCTGCAGTGCATCTTGTAGCTGGTACACACTGCTGCTACTGTGCATCGGTGGTGGAGGGAGTGAATGTTTGTGGATGTTGTGTCAATAAAGCGGGCTGCTTTGCCTTGGATGGTGTCAAGCTTCTTGAATGTTGTGGGAGCTGCACTCATCTAGGCAAGTGGGGAGTATTCCATTACACTCCTGACTTGTGCCTTGTAGATGGTGGACAGGCTTTGGGGAGTCAGGAGGTGAGCTACTTGGGACAGGATTCCTAGCCTCTGACCTACTCTTGTAGCCACAGAATTTATATGGTTATTCCAGTTCAGTTTCTGGACTGGTAACCCCCAGGATGTTGATAGTGGGGGATTCAATGATGGTAATGTCATTGAACGTCAAGGGGCAATGGTTGGATTCTCTCGTTGGAGATGGGCATTGCCTGACACGTGTATGGCATGAATGGTACTTGTCACTTGTCAGTCCAAGCCTGGACATTGTCCAGGTCTTGCTGCGTTTGGACGTGGACTGCTTCAGCATCTGAGGAGTTGTGAATGGTGCTGAACATTGTGCAATCATCAGCGAACATCCCTACTGACCTTGTGATGGAAGGAAGGTCATTGATGAAACAGCTGAAGATGGCTGGGCTGAGGACACTACCCTGAGGAACTCCTGCAGCTGAGATGACTGACCTCCAATAACCACAACCATCTTCCTTTGTGTTAGGTATGCCTCCAACTAGTGACGAGTTTTCTCCCTGATTCCCATTGACTCCAGTTTTTCTAGGGCTCCTTGATGCTACACGGTCAAATACAGCCTTGATGTCAAGGGAGACACTCGCACCTCACCTCTGGAGTTCAGCTCTCTTGTCCATGTTTGAACCAAGGCTGTAATGGCATCAGGAGCTGAGTGGCCCTGGCAGAACCGAAGCTGGGCGCCATTGAGCAGGTTATTGCTAAGCAAGTGCTGCTTGATAGCACTGTTGATGATCCCTTTTACTTTACAGATGATCGAGAGTAGACTGATGGGGTGGTAATTGGCCGGATTGGATTTTTCCTGCTTTATGTGTGCATGATATACCTGGGCAATTTACCACATAGTTGGGTAGATGCCAGTGTTGTAGCTGTAATGGAACAGCTTGACTAGGGGCGTGGCAAGCTCTGGAGCACAAGTCTTCAGTACTATTGCTGAAATATAGCTTCACCGGGTTGACACCTCATTTTTAGGTATGCCTGGTGCTGCTCCTGGCATGCTCTCCTGCACTCTTCATTGAACCAGGGTTGATCCTCTGGCTTGATGGTAACGGTAGGTTGGGGGATATGCAGGGCCATGAGGTTACAGATTGTGTTTGAGTACAATTCTGCTGCTGCTGATGTCCCATGTACCTCATGGATGCCCAGTCTTAAGTTGCTAAATCTGTTAGAAATCTATCCCATTTAGCACAGTGGCAGTGCACACAACACAGTTGGGTATCCTCAATGTGAAGGTGGAACTTTGTCTCCACAAAGACTCTGTGGTGGTCACTCCTGCTGATACTGTCATGGACAGATGCATCTGCAGCAGGCAGATTGGTGAGAGGGAGGTCGAGTATTTTTTTCCCTCTTGTTGGTTCCCTCACCACTTGCCGCAGACCCAGTCTAACAGCTAAGTCCTTTAGGACTCGGCAGCTCGGTCAGTGGTGGTGCTACGAGCCACTCTTGGTGAGGGACATTGAAGTTCCCCCACCCAGAGCACATTCTGCACCCTTGCCACCCTCACTGCTTCCTCCAAATGGTGTTCAACATGGAGGAGCACTGATTCCTCAGCTGAGGGAGGGCGGTACGTGGTAATCAGCATGAGGTTTCCTTGCCTATGTTTGACCTGATGCCATGAGACTTCATGGGGTCCGGAGAATGTTGAGGACTCCCAGGGCAACTCCCTCCTGACTGTATACACTGTGCCGCCGCCACCTCTGCTGGGTCTGTCCTGCCGGTGGGACATACCCAGGGATGGTGATGGTGGTGTCTGGGACATCACCTGTAAGGTATGATTCCTTGAGGATGACTAGGTTGCTTGACTAGTCTGTGAGACAGCTCTCCCAATTTTGGCCCACAGCCCCAGATGTTAGTAAGGAGGACTTTGCGGGGTTGACAGGCTGAATTTGCTGTTATCGTTTCTGGTGCCGAGGTCGATGCCAGGTGGTCCGTCCAGTTTCAATCCTTTTTTTGGAACTTTGTAGATGTTTGTTACAACTTAGTGGCTTGTAAAAAGTCATTTAAGAATCAACTGCATTGCAGTGGGCCAGGAGTCACATGTAGGCAAGACCAGGTAAGGACAGCAGATTTCCTTCCCTAAAGGGCATTAGTGAACCAAATGGATTTCTGCAACAATGGTATCATGGTCATCGTTTGACTTTTAATTCCAGATTTTTTATTGAATTCATATTCCACCATCTACCGTGGCGGGATTTGAACCTGGGTCCCCAGAGCATTACCCTGGGTCTCTGGATCACTAGTCCAGCAACAACATCACTACGCCATCACTTTCCCATCTAGCCTCATATCCCCTCTGGAGACTGCCTCTTCAGCCCTCAACATCTTGAGGCCACTCGCACAGATCAGCATGTGCCCCCACACGCCCTGGGTTACCCTCCTTCCCCAGTACAGCCTTCATCCTGCAGCCTCTTCCCATGCCTGAGGCCACTTCTCCCCCTTCGCCAAGCAAGCCCTAGCCCTCGAAAAGCCACCCACATATGACTGATCTGGTAGGTAGAGATCTGCTGTGAGTCGCCCTAAAGGTGATGTGGTGCTGTGTGTGAAGCCTGGCGCCGATGACTGAGGGTGCTGACCAAAGCAAGGTAGGCAAACAAACCTTGAAGTCCCGAGCGAAGTGCAGCTCGCCAGGTGCACATCGCTTATGTGCTGTTGTGAGTCACATTGGCGTGTTTTCCTGCCGACGTGGGTGGACGATTCCAACGGGCTGGCCTAATAATGATATGCAGATATCAATGAGGTTCCCGACGCCCGATGGTGGGAAACTTGAGTGGACGATTGCAAACTGGTTTCATGCTGTTGTGCAACCGATTGCGCCATATTGTCCGCTCATGCCACCAAACACTCCTGACGCTGGCGGACATGGAAAATCCCTGCCTCAGAGTGGATGCTAGTTGTGCTATCCAACCGGGTGGGGGACTCCTAATGTCTCATTTGTACTGGGTGTCTTTTTTTCGCTTTTGTCTTTTTTTAATTGTAGAGCATTGTGGTACAAATAATTTTAGATCCTTGGAGCCCGGAAAGCCATTCCTACTGAAGGCTGTGTGACCTGTAGATTGGACAAGCTGCCTAAGTCCAGCAACTTCAGCATCTCCTTGGCATCTGAGTCCACCTCAATCATCTCCTGATCCAGAGAGGAAACCTCTGGGACACAGTTATCCCTCCTCTCCCGCTCTTCTTCCTGCAGTTTGAAAGAGATGCCGTTCAAATGGCCCACGCTTCATTAAGTGTGTCACATATTTTGCAATTTTGTTGCAAAGTTTCTTGCTGGGGATGATGGCAATCTCCTTGCAGACGCTTTTGTTGGTATGGAAATCATTGCCAAGGTGGGTGTAGTATTTCTCAATGATCACTTGTGCGAGTGATTGTCTTAGTCCTGACGCAACCCCATCTAGGATTGTGCAGCATTACTAGTTGGTTCTTAATTAGACTGCTGGAGGCTGCACATTAAATGACCCAGGGTGTGTTGTATACATTTTCCTTTTGGTGGAGCCAAGACAAGTAGGTGTGCTCACCCTTCAGGGACCACAAATCAAACCTCTTTCTGGCACTCTGTGAAGTGAGGCCACAATCTGGGTTTGCCTCCCCCATTTCCCAGGTATGGGAGCTGCCGGTTCTTTGCCTTTTGAAAACCGATGAACGGGAGCAGGGGTTCCTGTTTGGTAAGCACAGCTCACCACAGGCATGTTAATGAAATTCGAGTTACTATTGAATCGGCTTGCTGCGTCAAAAATATCCCTCTTCTGGTTCTTTTGTCAATTATTTTAAAGCTGTGGTTACCAACCCTCTGCTGTTTCTCTTTATCTTACTTTATCAAAACCCCTTCATAAGGCTGAACATCTCTATAACTACTAAAGAAAACATTTATGCACTGATATCAAATGTTGCTGTAACTGTCCTTGGAAAGTTTGTTCTTTAAGCATGTGTCAATATTTGCAGCTAGTCTGCTGGGATGTGTCAATGTTGACAGAGGGGCCCCTGATGAAAACATACGCATGGGAACCTTGCTGGATTCTTTTACCCTCCTGGGTTCTTAATTTTTTTAATTATTCATTCATGGGATGTGGTCTTCGCTGGCTGGGCTAGCATTTATTGCCCATTCCTAATTGCCCTTGAGAAGGTGGTGGTCAGCTGCCTTCTTGAGCCACTGCAGTCCATGTGCAGTCCATCCACGTGCTGTTAGGAAGGGAGTTCCAGAATTTTGACCCAGCGACAGTAAAGGAATGGTGATATAATTCGAAGTCAGGGTGGTGAGTGACTTGGAGGGGAACTTCCAGGTGGTGGTGTTCCCATCTATCTGCTGCCCTTGTCCTTCTAGATTGTAGTGGTCGTGGTTACCCGAATGCAAGATTAATGTGTTTCACGTTGCCATGGGAAAGAGGGCAATGGAAGCCATTTTTGAGATTAGGTTACAGGCTACCCTAAAAATCAGTGAATGTCACAGACAAACAGCAGAAGTTCTGTCTGGGTGAGAACTATCACAGCCAGATGCAGGAGAGAAATGGTCTCTAGTCAATGAGTTGCAACCTGCAGTCATCTAATGATTCCAGCAGATTTGTTCTGGCCAGGGGGAGAAGAATCATTGGAACAGGTTTTACTACTTGTGGTAGATTTAGGACACTCCCCAAAAATGGACGAAAGTGCCTGGAGACTGTTACTCAAATTTACTAGCCAGTGAAATGGAAATGTGGGAACAACTGTGAACTGTTTGCAAAAAGGACTAATTCAGGAGAGAGTGCAAGGGGAGATAAGTGTTCATGGGGAATGTCACTTGCTGTTGTTGAAAGTATGTTTCCCACAAAAAGAAACAGTGTTTAATGATTAGTATTTTTAAGACATTAGTTACAGTAAAAGTTTTAAAACGTGAACTTTTGTTGTGTCATTCTTTCAACTATCAATTGGAAGTTTGAATCTTTTTAAAAGTTATCAGTCTCAATGGGAGATAGTAATAATTGTAAAAAGTCTGTCTGAGGAACCTTTCAAATAATAGGATATGCTGTCAAGGTGAGATGAATTAGGTAGGTGGCAGGAGGTAGATGTGCAACATAAACACCTGGTTGGATGGGTTGGGCCAAATGGCCTGTTTCTGTGCTGTAAAGTTTTATGTAAAAATAATTAAAAGCCGAATAAATTCTAAAACTGAACCCAGATGAATTCTGCTCCCCTCGTCCTCCCCCCGCCAATCAACCCTCCCCCCCACCCCCATCTTGCTCCTCCTGCCATCACTCCACAAAATCTGTCGCTGCAGGACAAGTTGAAGATAATGTGGCTGAACTGATCAACTCAAATGACAATGATGACAAGGTCCTCAGGATCTCCTCTAAGGCTAAGTGGCGACAATGCAACTGTGCCTCAGTGCACAACAGATCATGCAAAAAAAAATGAGTGAACATGTCGGAATGACTGGCACCACACAAGCACAACATAAACACCTGCTCTCATTACAGCGTTGTTTCTGTGCCATTGAAAATATGCATTGAATATTTTAATCTGGTACAGCACATTATACATTGGACAATACTTTTTGGATGTTTAATCTTCTTTTAATCTGCCCCCATTTGCTCTTAGTAAAGCTGCTACAGACTGTTTAAACCAGTTTGATAAGCCAATCACTGAATTCTGTTTCTGTAAAATATACTGGATCTGATAGTGATAGGGTTCAGTGTTATGCTCCTGGACAAGAGACAATGTCAGGAATGACCTGTGCAAATGTACAAAGCCAAAGTGTCTGCCTGTTTCAGGCAACAGGGCCTTTTAATATGGAGATTGGGATCCTGTGACATATAGAGGTTCCCAGTTGCAGTTCTTGGTTGGAACCTGAGCCATACTCACTCACCGGGTGGAATTCTCTATAGATGAGACTAAGTGCAGTGGTGGGCGGCTTCAGCAGTGTCCACCCCACTGATCAGAATGGCGGGAACACGTGCCCGATTATACACTAGGAACTTCATTAATTATGCAGAGGCGCATGTCATTCTGAATCACCTGTCAGGAGTTGATTCATGCGGCTGCTGTCAGCTGGCGGGTTCACAGGTCAGGGCGCCATTTTTAAAGGCCAGCCCAACACACGATCTCACTCTCTCCAGCCCACCAGAGACGTCTGGCAGCCAGAAGAGGAAGGCCAAGAGGCTGAAGAATAAGGCAGCACCTCGCTTCACGCACCAGGTCCTCCAGGCCTTGATCAGAGGAGTGTAGATGCACAGGCAAGTGCTCTATCCCAGGGATAGCTGCAGGAAGTTCAGCAGCTTTACCTCTTCGGCCTGGGAGGCCATTGTGGAGCAGGCCAGTGCGGCCGGCACCCGCTCCCGAAGTGCCACCCAGGGCAGGAAGAGGATGAATGATCTCATCCGCTCCATCAGGGTAAGTCATCCTTCAACACCCTCCAATATCAAATTCTCATCATGGCATTATGCACACAAATGGCTACTCTCTTCAGGGGTCTCATGCAACCATTAGCAGGGGATACATATCAACACCCGTTCTATCACCAATACTTTCATATCACCACCATCCCATCTATCATGTTGCTCACACTCCATTCTCTGGCCCTTCTGAAGAGTGTTCACCACACACAGGGAACATGCATCTCACCCAACCTCTGCTCTATCCCTCCTCATCACATGCCTTTCTTCCTTCCTCATACAGGCCAAGCTGATGCACAACAGGCTTGAGAGAACACAGACGTGGGAGGGATGACCGACATCATTGCCCTCACTGAGTTCTGAGTAGCCCTTTAACGGTGCTAATGAAGTCATTGGCTTTAAGTGGCTTTCATCGCAAGGAAGAATTCCTCCTTTCATTCTAAGCAGATTCCTGTTCATTCCTGCAGCAACAAGAGGTTAGAGGGTGATCCCAGAAAGGCCCCCATCGTGTTCACCCTTCCCTCTCACTGCCATTCCACCACCACCCCTCCCCTTTGCCCTCATCGTGTTCGTTAACCTGATTCTCACTTCACAGCCCACCTCCCCCAGTTGAAGTACTATTCGCACATTATCACAGCAGAGCGCTGTTCATCAGCACAATGAAAGCAAAGAGAAGGAGCAGTCCAATCCTACAGCCCCAACAGAATGGTGTTCATCGTAACAAGATTGGCGCAGCACTCTGGCAGACATGTTCCACACACCTTGCAGTTACCAGTGAACTGAGGTCTTACTTGTGCCTTTTTCAAATGGGTTTGAGGCCAACGTGATTTCCTGCTGGCATGACGGAAGATTGGAAGGCGTGGCAAGCTTCCAGCGAGCAGCTGCTTTAATGAGCATTCATGACATGCTGATGAATGCAAATGGCGTTTGCGCCACTAGTCGGCGGGATAACCGACCCACCATGAACACACTGCCAGGAGAGCTGTGACTTGTTTTTACGATAGTGGGTTTGCGATCTTTTGCCTGCCGCTGGATTCTCCGCTCCTGGCCGCCATGAAACCCGCTGCAGGCAGGCTGGGAGAATGCCAGCCACATTTCCGATAGAAAGATGGAGCCAGACGACCTGGCCAAAGAATCATGGAACAATAGCATGGTACAGCATAGAGAGGCCATTCACCCCATAATGCCTTAGCCGGATCTTTCAAAGAGCAGTCCAATTAGTTCCACTGCCCTGCTCTTTTCCCATGTCCCAGCATTTTCCTGTTCTTAAAGTATTTATCCAATTTCCTTTTGAAAGATACTATTGAATTTGTTCCCAGTGATTTTACAGACAGTGCATTCCTGACCGTAACCATTTGCTGCATTAAAAAAATTCTCATCTCCCCTTTGCCAGTATTTTAAATCTGTGGTTACTGACCCCACCCCCACCAGTGCAAACAGTTTCTCCTTATTTTGCTCTTATGAAACGCCCCTCATGAATTTGAACATCTCCACAACTAATAAAACATTTATGCACTGATATTGAAGGTGACGAAATAGTCCTCTGAGTGAGTGTCAATACTTGAAACCTGGTCCTCTGAGATGTACCAATATTGATGGAAGTGTTCCCGTAGGAACATGGGAACAGGAGGAGGCCACTCAGCACTTCAATTCAATCAGCCCTGATGGATTTACTTGAGTTGGTCTCCTATCCCTTAATACCCCTGCCTTATAGACATTTATCACTTTAGGTTGAAACTCTGCTTTCTGTAAGATTAAATCAGAAGACCTCCAGCGGATGGTGGGAACGAGAGAGTTTGGAGTTGATGGAAGGGGGTAAAATTACTGGAAAAAGCCACAGGAAGCAGCATCACTGGGAACTGGAGCACAGAAGGTCTGATCCTATTGAAGAAAGAGTTACAAGAGACATCAGCCCCATGAAGCCAAAAGGTCAAAATTGGGAAGATGACTAGCATTGAAAGGGAAGCAAAGTTTGGAAAAGAAAGGTTTCCAAAGAAAAAAAATCAGCTCCAGAGATAACCTTCCTGTTCCTTCTCAGCTCAATAATAACAAGAACAACTTGTACAGATCCAAAGTTGGGGAGTGTGAAAACAGTGCAAGAGGACAGTAGTTGGAAGATTGAAAGCAGCGTGAAAGTAGAGACAGTCGAGAGTCTGAAAACAATGCGAGAGGGGAGGTAGTTGGAAGACCGAAAAGAGCACGAGAGGAGAGGCGGCCGGGAGTTTGAAAACAGCATGAGACGAGAAGCAGTCGGGAGTTTTAAAACAGTGCAAGAGGGGAGGTAGTTGGAAGATTGAAAAGAGCACGAGGGGAGAGGCAGTTGGGAGATTGAAAACAGCACGAGAGGAGAGGCAGTCTTACCTCCCGGGGCGAGAGGAGTTGGACCTGCGTGGGAGCACCCTTCTTGAGCTGCTCGGTGGATTTGAAAAATGTGTGAGAGTAACATCACAGAAAAATCGTGAGCTAATTTGTTCTTCAGCAGCTGCTGTTAGGGACTGTGTTTCAACCCCAGTAATTTTGAAAAACATAAATTTCTAAACAAGCACAGGGAAGGTGTGAATTTATAGGCACAGGAGAGGGAGACCATTTGTAAGGGCAAAGAATTTCTACTAATCCCCAGTTTATAGTTAATAGTACAAGAGCAAATTTAAAGTAAGGTAAAGTAAGTAAAAGTGACTAAAGTTAAAGTAAATAACGTGATTTAAAAGTTTAAGGTTACTGCGTGGCAGGACAGCTCACCCAAGTGGAATGCCTGTTCTGTGGCATGTGGGGAGTTGTGGACACTTCTCGTGATCCAGGTGAGCCCATGTGTAGGAAGTGTCACCGGCTGCACAAGCTTGAGTTCCGCTTTTCAGAGCTTGAGCAGCAGCTGGAGTCACTGAAGTGCATCCGTGTGCCAGAGAACTACATGGATAGCACGTTCAGAGAGGCTGTCACACCACAAGTTAGGGGCAAGCAGGCAGATAGGGAATGGGTGACCGCCAGACAGTCAAAGAGAAACAGGCAGGTAGTGCAGGAGTCCCCAGAGGTCCCGTTCACTAACTGGTTTTCCATTCTGGATATCGGTGAGGGTGATGGATCCTTGGAGGAGCGCAACTAGAGCCAAGCCCGTGGCACTGTGGATGGCCCAGCTGTACAGGAGGGGAGGAAGTGGAAGGACAGTACTGGTAGGAGATTCTTTAGTTAGGGGAACAGACAGGTGTTTCTGTGTCTGTCAACGTGTCTCCAGGGTGGTTTGTTGCCTCCCTGGTGCTTGGGTCAAGGATGTCACAGAATGACTGCAGGACATTCTTGTGGGGGAGGGCAAACAGCCAGAGGTTGAGTTCCACATTGGTACTAACGACATAGGTAGGAAGGGGGATATGGTCCTGCAATTGGAATTTGGGGAGCTAGGTAGAAAATTAGCAAGCAGGACCTCTAAAGTAGTAATCTCCGGATTATTTCCAGTGCCACGTGTAAGTGAGTACAAAAATAGGAGGATAAAGCAGATGAATGCGTGGCTGGAAAGATGGTGCAGGAGGGACACTGGGACCTATACAAGATGGACAGTTGCATCTGGACAGAGCCGGGACTGAGTTCCTTGCGGGTCGTTTTGCCGGTGCTGTTGGGGAGGGTTTAATCTAACTCAGCAGGGGTATGAGAACCAGGAGAGAATATTAGAAAGTAATACCAGGGTGCACGGAATGCTGGGAGTGGCAGATAGCACTAAAATAGAGAATAGTAAGTTAATAGATGGAATTGGAGTAAGGGAACAGGTAATGAAGTCTAAATCAGTGTTACACTGCATGTATATGAATGCACGGAGTATAGTTAATAAAATTGGGTAGTTACATGCACAGATTGCCTTTTGGGATTATGATATTGTGGCGATAATGGAGACCTGGCTTAAGGAAGGGCAGTTCTGGGTGTTAAATATTCCTGGTTACAAGGTGTTCAGAAAAAATAGGAAAGGCTAAAAGGGAGGAGAGGTGACATTTTTGGTTAAGGAGAGTATTGAAGTACTGGAGAAAGAGGATGTGTCAAAGGATTCAAGGACAGGATTGATTTGGCTAGAGCTAAGGAATAAGAAGGGTGCAATTACATTGCTCGGTGTAATATACAGACCACCAGCTAGTGGGAAGGATATAGAGGAACAATTCTGCAAGGAAATTACAGAGAAGTGTAAACAACTTAGAGTAGTTATAATAGGGGACTTTACTTACCCATATATAGACTGGGAAAAGTGCCAGTGTAAGGGGCAGTGAGGGACAAGCTTTGCTAGATTGTGTTCAGGAGAATTTCCTACAGCAGTATATGTCCAGTCCTACAAGAAAGGAGGCATTGCTAGACCTGATTCTTGGGAATGAGGTGGGCCAAGTAGATCAAGTGACAGTGGTGGAAAATTTAGGGACAGTGATCATTGTATCATAAGGTTTAGGATGATAGTGGAAAATGACATTGGTCAATCCAGAGTAAGAATAATCAACTAGCGGAGAGCGGATTTCAATGGGGCAAGAACAGAACTAGGCCGGATAGACTGGAATCAAAGATTGGCAGGAAAAACATTCGCTGAACAATGGGCTACCTTCAAAGAGGAGATGGCTTGGACACAGTCAAGGTATGCTCCCTCAAAAGGGAAGAGTAGGACAAACAAATCTAGAGCTCCCTGGATGACAAAGAAGATAGAAATTAAGTTAAAGAAGAAAAAGTGCTTACGACAGGTGTCAGGTAGCAAATACAATTGAGAACCAAGCTGAATACAGAAGGTTCAGAAGGGATGTGGAAAAGCAAGTACAAGAAGCAAAGAGGGATTATGAAAAAAGACTGGCAGCTAACATAGAAGGAAATCCCAAAGTATTCTATAAGTACATCAATAGTAAAAAGGTGGTAAAAGGAGGAGTAGGGCTGATTAGGGACCAAAAAGGGGATTTACACATAGAGGCAAGAGGCATGGCTGAGGTGTTAAATTAATACTTTGCATCTGTCTTTACCTACGGGGCCCTGGCCATGGTGAAAGAGGAGGAAATTCATTCGCTAGAAGGGTTTAAAATTGATAAGGAGCAAGTATTGGATAAGCTGTCGGTACTTAAAATTGCTAAGGTACCGGGACCAGGTGAGGTGCAACCAAGAATATTGAAGGAAGTGAGAGTGGAAATTGCAGAGGCACTGGCAATAATCCTTCAATGTTCCCTGGATTCGGGGAAGGTGCTGGAGGACTGGAGAATTGCAAACATTATGACCTTGTTCAAAAAAGGTTGTAAAGGTCTGTCCTGCAATTACAGACCAGTCAGTTTAACTTTGGTGGTGGGGAAACTTCGAGAATAAATTATTCAGGATAGAATTAATAGTCACATGGAAAAATGTGAATTGATTCAGAAGAGCCAGCATGGATTTGTTAAAGGAAAATCGTGTCTAACTAACTTGCTGGAGTTTTTTGAAGAGGTAACAGAGATGGTTGATGAGGGCAAGGCTGTTGATGTGATGTGTGTGGACTTGCAAAAGGCGTTCGATATCATGCCATACAACAGACTTGTGAGGAAAATTATAGGTCATGGAATAAAAGGGACAGTAGCAACATGGATACAAAATTGGCTGAGGATAGAAAACAGAGAGTAATGATTAATGGGTATTTTTTGGGCTGGAAGAAGGTTTGTAGTGGAGTTCCCCAGGGGTTGGTATCGGGACCCTTGCTTTTCCTGATATATATAAATGATCTAGATCTTGGTGGGCAGGAGGCAGTTTGAAAGTTTGCTGATGGCACAAAACTTGGGAGAATTGTAAACTGTGAGGAGGACAGTGTAGAACTTCAAAAGGAGATTGACACATTGGTGGAGTGGGCAGATAGGTGGCAGATGAAATTCAATGTGGAGAAGTGTGAGGTGATACACTTTGGTACAAAGAATATGGAGAGACAGTATAAAATAAAGGATATTATTCTAAAGGCTGTACAGGAGCAGAGAGACCTGGGTGTATATGTACATAAGTCATTAAAGGTCGCAGGACAGGTAGAGAGAGCTGTTTCTAAAGCATACAGTACTCTAGGCTTCATTAATAGGGCATAGAATACAAGAGCAGGGGGGTTATGATGAGCTTGTATAGGACACTAGCTACACCTCAGCTGGAGTATTGTGTGCATACTATAGGAAGGATGTGAACACATTGGAGAGAGTGCAGAAGAGGTTTACCAGAATGGTCAGAATGGTTCCGGGGATGAGAAACTTCAGTATGAGGAAAGATTAAAGAAGTTGGGGATGAGAAGGCTAAGAGGAGACTTGATAGAAGTTTTCAAAATCATAAAGGGCCTGGACAGAGTAGATAGGGAGAAACTGTTCCCGCTGGTAAATGGATTGAGAACCAGAGGGCACAGTTTTAAAGTGTTTTGCAAAAGAAGCAAATGTGAGGTGAGAAACCACTTTTTCACACAGCGAGTAGTTAGGGTTTGGAATGCACTGCCTGGAAGTGTGGTGGAGGCAGGTTGAAATGAAGCATTCAAGAGGACATTGGATGATTATTTAAATGGAAACAATGTGCAGGGTTATGGGGAAAACGTAGGAGATTGGCACTAAGTTAAAATGCTCAGACAGCCTATGCAGCAACGATGGGCCGAATGGCCTCCTTCTACACCGTAACAATTCTGTGATTCTGTGATTCTATGTCTGGCACCCTTGGGACTGAAACTGTGCCAGATTTCAGGTTGTCCCAGATTTTGGACATTGGACCTGTAATCAGACCCGAACATCGGACCAGCAAATTGCATATCTGCTGGGTATCCTCAGGCAGCTTGGTGAAGAGTATTTTAATTTCAGGCCACTGTGGCTTTCAGATAGGTGTTGGAAGAAAGAAAGAGGTGGCCTGGAAATGGCAATCAGTGACCAGGAAGGAGAAGGTAGTGATCAGAAATGGGGGTGACCATTGGCCAATAGCAGTCCATATTCTTAATGCACTCCTTCATGTTCTGGCTTTATATTCAGGCAAGTATTTTTACCTTTTTCTGGTAGAGGCTGGTATGGTCCCTTTAAAGACTATGCTTAAGCTGTGTGTTGTCCTTGGCGGCTGCATTCAGGGCAAACGAATTGTAAAGAGGGAGGGCAGAGCATAAAATAGGCATTGGGCCTCTTATTGGTAGATGCAAAGACACTAATATCTCTTTGAGGAACTGGGTGCCTCTTTTGAGGCAGATGTCTGCCTCAGAATGTGCATGCACTGCCTGCCATGTTGGACACCTGCAAATTGGGCAGGTCATCACCAATTTAACTGAATATCAAAAATGTTTGGTTTTTGGACAATTCCGGTTTTTAGACAGCTGGTTTGGATAACGTACCTGTACTTATATGGTATATCTAACATAGTGGGCAGGATTTACCCCTCATTGGGGGCGAAGTTGAAGGGCGGGCGTGCACAGGCGCGCTTCCGATTGACGCCCCTGATTGGCGTGGCACCATTTTACGTGGGAGGGGCAGTTAAGGCCTGCCCAGCGTGACGTCCACACAGAAGCACTATGCGTCCCTGTGTGGGCTGGAGGGGGGGTTCCCAAAATATCAAGAGTGCGCTCTTTCACGCATGCGCACGAAAGAACGCACTCATCTCCCTGAAGCTAAGTGATGCCTCAGGGAGATCGGCTCTAAATGTAAAAAAGCTAAAAATAGAACAATAACATTTCCCTAACATGTCCCCTCATGTGACACTGTCACATGAGTTGGCACATGTCCATAATTTTTACAAAAGCTTTATTAAAATTTTTTAAAACCTACATGAAACCTCATCCCTCCCCTGGATGAGGTTTCAAGATTTTTCTAATTCCTGCTGGGGCTCCTGGCTGCCCACCAACCTTAAGGTTGGACGGGCAGGTCCACTAATTAGTTTAATTACTCTGTCAATGGCCTCAATTGGCCGTTGACAGGTCGGCGGGCGCGCAGCTGATTTTGCTGCACGCCCGCCTACCGGAAAATTTAAATGGGGCGCGGTGACTTCGGGAGTTCCGCCCGACATCACCACGCCTCATTTTACACGTCGGCGAATGGGCCCTGCTCCCCCGCTTGCCGACAGGAAAATCCTGCCCAGTAAAACATCCCAAGGCACATCATAGAAACATTATAAACAAAATTTGGCACCAACCCAACTAAGAAAATATTAGGTCAGATGATCAAAAGCTTGGGTCAAAGAGGTAGGTCTAAAGGAGCTTCTTAAAAGGAGGAAAGAGAGGTGGAGTGGTTTAGGCAGGGAATTCCAAAACTTTAGGGCCTAGACAGTTGAAGGCACAAGTGCCAATAGTGGAGTGATAAAAACTGGGAATGTTCAAAAGAATTAGCAGAGAATTGTGGGGCTGGAGGAGATTACAGAGAAGGGGAGGGGGCAAAACCAAGAGAGATTTGAAAACAACGATGAGAATTTTAAAATCAAGGCATTGCTTAACCAGGAGCCAATGTAGGTCAGCAAGTACAGGACGGGACTGGTGGGGGTTAGGACATGGGCAGCAGAATTTTGAATGTTCTCAAGTTTACAGAGGGTAGAATGTGGGAGGCTGGCCAGGAATACATTGAATAGTCAAGTCTAGAGGTAATAAAGGATTTCAGCAAAGAATGAGTTGAGTCATGGGAAGAGCTGGGCGATGTTACGTAGTGGAGATAAGCTTTCTTTGTAATGGTGTGGACATGTGATCGTAAACTCATCTTGGTGTCAAATATAACAAAAAGGTTGTGAACAGTCTGGTTCAGCCTCAGGCAGTTGGCAGTGAGAGGGATAGAATCCGTGGCTAGGGAATGGAATCTGTAGCAGGAAACTACTTAAAAGAAAATTTCAGCCCATCCGGTATTGGATGATGGATAAGTGTGTTTGCACATGAACAGGGGAGAGAGCTCATCCTGAGTGAGACACAGCCAGAGTGGGTATTGGCAATTTGGTGCACAGTTGGAATTCAGTGCACAGGGGACGAGGTGCTCTTTGCATTTTTTCCTTGCTATCCAACTTCATAAATCTTCAGAGCGTGGTCTTGCCCTGCTGTAGCAGTAGAGGCTACAAGGGAAAGGAATGACTGGTAAGTAGTGGGTAAGGTCGGGTAAGTATTTACTACTTTAATTGCTTATAGTTTAAGGTCTTTTTGTGGTTTATAGTTTGTATATTCTATAGTAACGAGGATCAGGAAAGAAGGGCCCTAGAGTAATTGATTTTAAAAGGTTTAATTTAAAGGGATAAGTCATGGCAGGAGCGCTCAAAGCCGTGGTGTGCTCCTCGTGCTCCATGTGGGAAGCCAGGGACATTTCCAGTGCCCGGGACCAGCATGTGTGCAGGACGTGTGTCCAGCTGCAGCCTCCTGGAAGCTCGGTTTTCAGAGCTGGAATGGCGGCTGGGGACACTGTGGAGCATCCGCAAGTCTAAGAGCATCGTGGATAGCACGTTTAGAGAGGTGGTCACACCGCAGATGAAGGGGCTTGAGGAAGGAAGGGAATGGGTGACCATTCCAAGAGAAACAGGCAGGTAGTTCAGGAGTCCCCTGGGGTCCCGCTCGCAAATTGGTATTCCATTTTGGAGGCTGATGAGGGCGCTGGTTCCTCCATGGAGTGCGGACAGAGCCAAGCTTCTGGCACCACAAGCAGCCTGTCTGTACAGGAGGCGAGGAAGGGAGGAAGAGCAATAGTAATAGGGGATTCTATAGTCAGGGGAACAGATAGGCGCTACTGTGGCTGTCAACGTGACTCTAGGATGGTGTGTTGCCTCCCTGGTGCCAGGGTCCGGGATGTCATTGAACGGCTGCAGGGTATCCTGAAGGAGGAGGGTGATAAGGCAGAGGTCATGGTACATGTTGGTACCAATGACATAGGTAGAAAGAGGGATGAGGTCTTGCATCAAGAATTCAGGGAGTTAGGCAGTCGACTAAAAAGCAAGACCTCTCGGGTTGTAATCTCTGGATTACTCCTAGTGCCACGTGCTAGCGAGCTCAAAAATAGAAGAATAGCGCAGATGAATACGTGCCTTAAGAGTTTGTGCAGGAGGGAGGGTCTTAGATTCCTGGATCACTGGGACCATTTCTGGGGAAGGTGGGACCTGTACAAGCGGGACGTTCTACATCTGAACCACAGCGGGTCTCATATCCTTGTGGGCGGGTGTGCTAGTGCTATTGGGAGGAGTTTAAACTAATTCGACAGGGAGAGGGGGACACAGAATGTTAGCAGAATAGGGACGCATCATAATACAGTAAAACAATCAAGTCAGAGGGAGTACAGCTGCATTAAGTTTCAAGGGAGTAAGGCAAGGCTGGATGGCCTCTACTTTAATGCCAGGAGTATTGCAGGTAAAACGGATGAGTTAAGGGTGAGGATTGACATGTGGAATTGTGATATAGTAGCCATCACTGAGACGTAGTTGAGGGAGGGGCAGGATTGGCAGCTCAACATTCCAGGATATAGAATCGTCAGGCGAGACAGGGGAGGGGGTAAAAGAGGAGGAGGCGTTGCATTATTAGTTAAGGAGTCAGTTACTGCAGTAAGGAGAGATGATATCTTGGAGGGAGCATTGAATGAAGCATTGTGGGTAGAGCTTAGGAATAAAAAAGGGGCAGCCACATTGTTAGGTGTTTATTATAGACCCCCAGATAGTCAGCGGGAAATTGAGGAGCAAATATGTGCACAATTTGCGGAGGTGTGTAAAAACAATAACAATAGGGTAATTATATTAGGTAATTTCAACTTTCCCAACATTAATTGGGATAGACATAGTGTTAAGGGCTTGGATGGTGGATTTCTTGAAATGTGTACAGGAGAACTTTTTAGGTCAATATGTAGAGGGTCTATCAAGGGACGGCGCAGTGTTGGACCTAATTCTGGGAAACAAAGCCGGACAGGTGGCTGAGGTGGTGGTGGGCGAGCATTTTAGTAATAGCGACCACAACATGGTACAGTTTAAGTTTGTTATGGACAAAGAAATTGACAAGTTGCAAAAAAATGTTTTAGATTGGGGGAGAGTGGATTTTAGTAAAATAAGGCAGGATCTGGCCAAGGTAGACTGGGAGCAGTTACTTGTGGGGAAATCTACAGAGGAGCAGTGGAGGGAGGGTTGGGGGGGCGGAGGGGGAGTGGTGGAGGAGGCATTCAAAAAGGAAATGGGGAGGGTACAGGCTCAACATGTTCCCTCTAGGGTGACAGGAAGGAATAACAAGCCCAGAGAACCAAGGATGACCAGAGATATCCAGGTTACGATGAGAAGGAAAAGAGAGGCTTTTAGCAGGTACAAAGGAAGCAAATCAGCGGAGGCACTGGTGGAGTACAGAAAGTGCAGGGTGGAGCTTAAGAAAGCAATTAGGAGAGCAAAGAGGGGATATGAGAAAGCTCTGGCTGGTAAAAGTAGGAAAAATCCCAAGATATTCTATAAATATATCAATCAATGGGAAGAGGATACACAGGGAAAGAGTAGGGCCCATGAGGGACCAAGGAGGCAATCTATGGGTGGAGCCAGAGGACATCACTAGAGTGTTGAATGAATACTTCACATCCGTCTTCACCCAAGAGAATGAGGATGAAGGTATCGAACTCGGGGGGAGAGATTGCGAGGTTCTTAAGCAAATTGATTTAGGGAGTGACAAGGTATTGGCAGGCTTAAAAGTGGACAAATCTCCAGGTCCGAATGATTTGTGTCCCAGACTGCTGAGAGAGGCAAGGGAGATCGCAGGGGTTTTGACCCAAATTTTTAATTCCTCTCTGGCCGCGGAGGAGGTGCCAGAGGACCGGAGTACAGCTAATGTGGTTCCGCTATTTAAGAAGGGTTGTAGAGATAAGCCAGGGAACTATAGGCCAGTGAGTCTCACGTCAGTGGTAGGGAAACTATTGGAGAAAATTCTGAAGGTGAGAATCCATCTCCACTTGGAGAGGCAAGGTTTGATCAGGGATAGTCAGCATGGCTTTGTCAGAGGGAGGTCATGCCTAACAAATTTGATTGAATTTTTTGAGGAGGTGACCAGGTGTGAAGATGAGGGTAGTGCAGTTGATGTAGTTTATATGGATTTCAGCAAAGCCTTTGACAAGGTCCCTCATGGGAGACTTATAAAGAAGGCAAATGCACATGGGATATAGGGTAATTTGATATGGTGGATTCAAAATGGGCTTAGTTGTAGGAGACAGAGGGTGATGACAGAAGGATGCTTTAGTGACTGGAAGCCAGTGTCCAGTGGCGTACCACAGGGATCTGTGCTTGGTCCCCTATTAGTTGTCATTTATATAAACGACATAGATGACTATGTTGGGGGTAGGATTAGTAAGTTTGCGGATGACACAAAGATTGGCCGGGTGGTTAATAGTGAGGTTGAGTGTCTTGGGCTACAGGAAGATATAGGCGGGATGGTCAAATGGGCAGATAAATGGCAGATGGAATTTAACCCTGAAAAGTGTGAGGTGACACACTTTGGAAGGAGTAATTTGACAAGGAAGTATTCAATGAACAGCATGGCACTAGGAAGTTCTGAGGAACAATGGGACCTTGGCGTGTGTGTCCATCAATCTCTGAAGGCGGAGGGGCATGTTAATGGGGTGGTGAAAAAAGCATATGGGACACTTGCCTTTATCAATCGAGGTATAGATTACAAAAGTAGGGAGGTCATGTTGGAGTTGTATAGAACCTTGGTGAGGCCACAGCTGGAGTACTGTGTGCAGTTCTGGTCGCCACATTATAGGAAGGATGTGATTGCACTGGAGGGGGTGCAGAGGAGATTCACCAGGATGTTGCCTGGGATGAAACATTTAAGTTATGGAGAGGTTGGATAGACTTGGGTTGTTTTCGTTGGAACAGAGAAGACTGAGGGGCAACCTGATCGAGGTGTACAAGATTATGAGGGGCATGGACAGGGTGGATAGGGAGCAGCTGTTCCCCTTAGTTGAAGGGTCAGTCACAAGGGGACATAATTTCAAGGTGAGGGGCAGGAGGTTTGGGGGGGATGTGAGGAAAAACCTTTTTGCCCAGAGGGTGGTGACGGTCTTGAATGCACTGCCTGGGAGGGTGGTGGAGGTGGGTTGCCTCACATCCTTTAAAAAGTACCTGGATGAGCACTTGGCATGTCATAACATTCAAGGCTATGGGCCAAGTGCTGGTAAATGGGATTAGGTAGGTAGGTCAGGTGTTTCTCACGTGTTGGTGCAGACTCGATGGGCCAAAGGGCCTCTTCTGCACTGTGTGATTCTGTGATAAGCATTCAGCTAATTTTCTAACAGCAAAGGGGTTGAGAGAGGTGTTGGTGAAGTAGAATGGGTGGCATCAGCGTACACGTGGAAACTGATGCTGTGTTTTCAGATTATGTCTAGAGGCGCAACATTTAGATGAAAAATAGGAAAGGCCACCGACAGATTTTTGGGGAACAGAAGAGATATCAGTGCAGGAGCAGGAAGAGAAGGCATTGCAAGTGATTCTCTGGCTTTGACTTGATGGGTAAGAATTAAATCAGTTGTCTTCAGCCCTAACCAGCTGGATGGCATTCAGGAGGCGTTAGAGAAGGTATGGTCAACAGTGTCACAGGCTGCAGACAGGTCGAGAAGGAATAGTTCACCTTTGTCACAGCCACTGAGGATGTAATTTGTGATTTTGGCAGGAGTTGTCTCATTATTGTGACAAGGGCAGAAACCTGATTGGAGGGATTCAAACATGCAGCTCTGAGAAAAATGGACATGGATTTGAGAGGTGACAACATGTTCAAGCACTTTGGAGAGGAAAGGAAGTTTGGGGATGGGGTGGCAGTTTGCAATGACAGAGGAATCAAGGATTCCAAAGATTCACAATTCTTTTGATTGAAGTAATTTCTTCACATCTCAGTCCTAAATGATCGGTCTCTTATCCTGAGTATGTGCCTGTGTTTTAAGATTCCCCAACCAGCAGAAACAATCTCTCAGCGTCCACCCCATCAGGCCCCTTCAGAATTTTTGCAGGTTTCAATGAGATCACCTTTCTTCTAAACTCCAGAGAATGCAGGCCCAATTTACTTAACCTCATATCATAAGATATTGGTCCCAGGGACCAATTTAGTGAACTTTTCCTGTACTGCCTCCAATGCAAGTTTATCCTTTCTTAAATGCAGAGACAAAGCTGCATACAGTATTCCAGTTATGGTCTCACCAAAATCTTATATGATTGTAGCAAGACTACTTGATTCCTGTACTCCAATCCCATTGCAGTAAAGGCCAACATCCTCAATGAAATTACAGCGTCAAAAAATTCTAGTAAATTTATCAAACAGAATTTCCCTTTCTTAAAACCATGTTGACTTGTTCCAATCATACTATATTTTACTAAGTGCATTGCTTTCTACATTGATGCATATTGTGAAGGAGGGGAAAACACTGGTCAGGACTTTAACAGGGCAGTGATGACCCTGCCCACCAGTCAAAAAGTCAGAATAAGCCTCTGCCAGCCTTGGAAACGGCAACTCAATTTTACTTTTGAGGAGTCGTGCCTTCAAAGGTAGGACACCCCTTCAAATACTGCCAGCCAATCAGAAGACCTGCAACATTTCAGTCCCAGCAGCACAAGCAGTAGCCACTGCTGGGACTGGAGCAGCAGATTCAAAGCCCAACGTGCAGATAAGCGAGATCAGGATTCTTGCTACTGGGGCAGGGGGGTGAAAAAAAAAAGTGGGTGCACCCTGTTGGTCACAGGGTACCCAATTTGGAAACCCCCTCCAATCTGAACCCACAAGGAGGCTGCCATGTTTTCCTGGGTGACCTCAGTAAAATACCAACAGCAGGAAAAGGCCCTTAAATAGTCAGAGTCTCAATCAGCTCAAGGACGAGCAGATCACCCACAACTGAAAAGGCCAGTAGCAAGTAATGGCAGCAGCACACCCCTCCCCGCTCAACTCTATGCCTTCCCCCTGCTCTGGGGTGGGAGAAGATACTAGCCAATCCTTCCTTTTATACCTTAAACAGGACCGACTGATATACTAAACAATAGCCATGTTACCAGACTACAGTAAATTCGAGAGAATCAATTATCCTTCGGAGATGGGTGGTGCTGGACAGAAGGTACTCTCCAAAGGTTGTCAGGTAGGGAAATCCCGAATTTTGGGCCAGTGACTACGAAGGAAGGACCAACCAAATATCCAAGTTGGGATCGTGCAAGACTCAAGGAGCTGAAAACTGCAGGAAATTTGTATTTTTGATTAATGTACATCACTAAACACAAGACATTGGTTATTCATTGTTTTGCTCTTTTTATTGGGAGTTTCATGCTGACAGAAATTATGCGTACAGCCTTATAAAGAAAGATGAGGCATTTGACTTCACCGGTTGGGGCCTCTCATCCCACCGAACCAAGCAACGCAGACAACCTGAGCGAAAAAAATGAACTAAAAAAACAAGCTAAAATAAAAAAAGTATAATGTTTGTTTTTGGTTGCTTTTGGTTGTGTGGTTATTTGTTTCGTTGCTTGAGAGATCTTCCAGTCAGCTGCTGAGGCCGACCAATCAGACAACTTCCCATTGTCTTAAACTGCCTGGCCTCAACACCAACTCTCCAGATGTATCCGATCTACATCATCTCTGACATTTCCATTCTGCACATTAGCATCAAAGATACTAATGTTTCCTGCCGCTGGAAGCAGGGCTATCATTTCCTGCCAAGACAGAAAATAAAGAGTGCATTAAACTCACTCCTACGCAGACCCAGACCAGGGTATCTGCCTCATTGAGTTGACTATTTATTCCGAGGCCAAGTTCCGCAACCTCCAAGCCTGAAGATCCAATTGTCCATCCTTCACATCTACTTTGGCCTGCTTCTCTCCCCCGGGCAAGACACCATTGTCCCCTCTGGTGGTGTTGTTTGCTCAAATTTGTACTTATTGCAAAAATCTCTAATCTTGATACTAAATAATCCCAGTAGTCTCCAATCTAATTCCCAGCCAGATAGCTCTACACCATTAGGAAATTTGCCTAACCTTTGAAAGGTTATCTCACATCCACTTGTCAACCAAACCCTGCCTGCCTCCAGGTGACAATCTAAACCACCACTTGCCTCCTGCACCCATACGAAGCTACACAGAATAATGGATTACGGTGAGAGTTGTGCAACATAAGGAACATACACCCTTTAGCAATTGAGATAGTTATACATTTATGCAAGACATGCAACTCATCACTAATGAATTACATTGTGCTGTTTTACTATAAACATCCCACTGTCTTATGATACAAGCACCTTCTGAATTTTTGGCTGTTTCTGTAACTCACTCTCAGCTCATCCTGCTATCTTCAAAGATTTGCACATGTAAACCCCCAAGTCCAGATTCCTGAACCTCCCCCTAAAATTGTGGCATTTAATTTATATCATCTCTTATTCTTTTTATCAAAATTAATCACACCTAGAAACTTCTCCCAAACAGGGAAGATTGAATTGGCTGAAAGTTTCCCACAAATCTTCAGTACAATCTATTATTTGCACCAGAGACCCAGCTAGGCTACAAATGAAGTACTCACCATAGAACTACTAAAAGGTTAACTACTGCAAGCAAGATCATCTGGGTCACCAACTGGCATCCCTGGGAAAAGGGAACATACAAGAACAGGTAAGTAATACTCATTTATATAGCATCTTTCACATCAGGATATCCCAAAGCACTTCACAGCCATTAGCAGTCAAACCTCCCAATCGTACCCCCCCACCCCCCCCCCCCAATTGCCCTCCTTGTGACCCCAAGCCTTCCCTGCTTTGGGGACCACTGGACACCTTGTTCTCTGGTTCCCGGGACTTGGTCGCAGGCAGCTCCATGTAGTGCCTCTTCCGGCCAC
The DNA here is from genome assembly GCF_964194155.1 of Cetorhinus maximus. Taxonomy (NCBI): domain Eukaryota; kingdom Metazoa; phylum Chordata; class Chondrichthyes; order Lamniformes; family Cetorhinidae; genus Cetorhinus; species Cetorhinus maximus. The sequence goes on along the minus strand of NC_135890.1, from coordinate 18,646,864 downwards.
GGCAGCGCTGTTGCTGGAGGGACGGGAGGAGCCTCCCTCCTTGGAGAGCTTCTCCAGGAGTGAGGGACGAAAGTGCTCAAAATGGCAGCGGGGATGTGTTTTCCCCCCAAACTTCAGGTCCCGGGAGGTCAGAACGCTCCTAACTGAGCTGTGCAGGTACACGGTTTAAAAAAAAACGGACAAATGTACAGCCTCATGGTGCCCGTGGAATGTTTTTGAAACAAAACTTGCACCCCACTATCATTTCGTGCGGTAGCTGGGGGCTCTTCCAGTGGTTTAATGTTCGGGTGCCAACTGAGCCCCAGCGCCAGGCCCTGCCCCGTGGGCTCTGCCAAGATGGAGGTCAGGAGGATCTCTGCAGAATTTCAGGTCAATCGTTTACTTGTTGACAACGTTGTCCCAGCAATCGCCCCAGTTCAGTTTTCACTCACTAAAATGACGCCGAAAAAAAACTAACCACAACGCTGCCCTAAACCTTTAGCAACACGAAGATGCAAGAGGAAAAAAAAAACAAGAGAGAGGCGACATAGAGAGAGAGAGAAGGAACACAGACTCCGGACAAACAGTGTAAACGTCCATTTACATCACTTCTTCTGGGATTTCTGTCGAAGTTGGGGGAATCGGAAAAAAAAACTGTAGAGATAAAAACAAAAAAAAACTGCGGATGCTGGAAATCCAAAACAAAAACAGAAACAGAAATACCTGGAAAAACTCAGCAGGTCTGGCAGCATCGGCGGAGAAGAGCACAGTTGACGTTTCGAGTCCTCATGACCCTTCAACAGAACTAAGTAAAAATAGGGAAGGAAACAAACCCCCCCCCCCACCTCTTAAACCAGCTTATATTTCACCCCTTTCCTATTTTTACTTAGTTCTGTTGAAGGGTCATGAGGACTCGAAACGTCAACTGTGCTCATCTCCGCCGATGCTGCCAGACCTGCTGAGTTTTTCCAGGTGTTTCTGTTTTTGTTGTGAAAAAAAAACTGTACCCCGTGGAAACGACAAGAAAAATAAAAGAGACTGAGAAATAAAATGCTGACAGAGAGAGTGTATCAGGGAAGCTCCTGTAATAAGGGCCTGGTTGATCAGCACTCTTACCTCAGAAAGATGAGAAAATGGCGGGAATCATCCCCCCCCCTCAAAGGGGAGACGCCCGCAGTGGAAAAGGACAAACAACCTAGACAGCAGCTTCTTATACTCCACTCTCATCCAATCACCGAGGGCTGGAAACTCCCAGTTTAATCTGCACTTCCTGAGTGGCTCAATGAGCCGACATCTGCTGATGTAACATAAAATTCTTTCCAGTTATCAACAGTCACAGATTGCAACTCTTTTGAGTACAAACACAGTTCTTGGTATCCAGGAGTGGGACATGAACCCATAACCTTCTGATTCAAAGGCGAGGGTGCTATGGACTGAGCCACAGCTGACACCTCCCTGATGTAACATAAAGTGGAACAACAGCAAACAAATCCCCTTAATTTGGTAAAATGTACCAATTCGCTTTACAGGAGCGGAGATCTTTATAGGGGGAATTTCCACAGTTTTTAAAAATTCTTTCATGGGATGTAAACATGACTGGCAAGGGAATCATTTGTTGCCTATCCCTAATTGCCCTTCAGAAGGTGGCGGTGAACCGTTTAGGGTCTCAGCAACCAAAGGCACAGCAGCCAATGGGGGATGAAAATTGGGGACACAAGAGACCAGAACTGGAGAAGTGCAGAAATCATGGAGGGTTGTCGAGCTGGAGGAGATTACAGAGATAGGATAGGAGTAAGGCCATGGGCAAACAGTATATCAGTACTTTTATGCCTCTTACTAATATTTTCTAGCATTAACCTGTGGAGAAATTGAGGTTATTTTAACTTTAGCCACCACTACCCCTTTATCCCCACCAACCTGGTGAGAAGCTAATGCAATCCAATTGGCTGGTATTTTTACACCACCCGCTTTAATGAAAGTAAAATTGAACATGGTGTAAAGCGAATGGCCAGCAGATCAGAATGTGATACAACCAGATCCCCACTCCTTCCCCAGGACAGAACAGGCAAATTTTGCTGATCGGAAAGTTTTAAAAGTTATTTATAGTGCAGTGGAATATACAGTATGGGCAGAAGTTTGCAGGCAATCCAGAACGAATGACAGATGCAGAAGAAAGGGGAAGTGAGACAAAATTAGCTTCATTGCTGAGTCGGTGTCAGCTGGTACTTTATTGCTCTCTTTAAATGAAAAATATTGTATGGCGAGCTTTTGTGCTCATGGAGTAAAGTATGTCCAATCAGAAGACTGGAATATTCTTCAGGGATGATATACTAGACCAGGCTTGTCCCAACATTTTCACGTGGGAGACAGCATTCAATTATTTTTCACTCAAGGGGCCAATGAGCAAATTTTGGAAAGATAAGGTTTTGCACAACATTAAACATGAATTAAAAAAAAAAGCTGAGGAATGAAAGAAACAACTTGTTGAGCAAAAAAAAGCAACATCAAAGCAATAAATTGTTTATTTTTTACTCATTTTTAAAAATTAAGATGACCATTGGAGTGTGAGAGCGTGAAAGTGTGTGTGTCTGGTTCACTCCCAGTCTCAGGATGCACACTCACTCACCCCCACCCACTGTGTGTGAGTGCGTGTGTGTGTTGGTGTGGGGTGGGGTGGAATGTGAGGGCAAATGAGAACCCTGAGACTGAGAGGGAGCCAGATACAAACACACAATCTCCCCTCTCCCTCTCTCTCACACACACACTCTCTCCCCTCCTTTTCTCATACATACTCGCTCCTCTCACACACACACACACTCGCCTCTCCCTCGCACATGCTCACACTTTCCCTTCTTGCACACACACACACACTTGCCCCCTCTCCCTGTCACACACACACACTTCCCCTTCTCACACACACTCCCAACCCCTCTCCCTCACAAACACACTCTGGCCTGAATTTCACACTTGGCTTGTGCGCCAAGTCGGCAGAAGCAAATGTGGAATCCTCCTGGCCGTCGTTGCATTGCAAACGCGATTTCATGCTGGACGGCCAGTTAAGGTCCGCCCAGCGTGAAACACGTGTACTGAATGGTCGGGAAGGGCCAGGGCGGGGGCCTGTCAGGCGCCAGGTCCAATGACGACCTGGTGGGTGCTTTAAAACTGGCAAAGGCAGCTCCCTGAAGATTACCAGGGGAGAATCTATGGAGTCGGTCCAGAGACTGGAACAATGGCCTCACCAGCAGCAGGAAACATCAGGCGGGAGGGTAAGTCAGGCGGGCACTCGCCCCCCCCCCCCCCCTCCCCCCCATTTCTCGGACGAGTGCCTCGTGGTTCTCATGGAGGAGTTCGGTGTCAGGCGGGACACTCTCGTACCCAGGGATGGCAGGAGGAGGCCAGCACACCAGACCAAAAAAGCCAGGGAGAAGATGGCAGCTGCGGTCAGTGGCCATGATGTTGTGCGGCACACATGGTGCGGTGCCGCAAAACGTTCAACGACCCGCTGCGCTCAGCAAGGGTGAGTACTGAGCTGGCATAGATCAGTGTGAAGAAGTGTTAACGGCTGGCTGTCCCCCATGGAGCTCAGGGATGTTAGAGTCTGAGTGCCAACTGTTAATAATGCCGGAGATGGCCAAGGGGGTGAGCCCTGGCTGCTTGGCCTCAGTGACTTGCGGGTTGAGGGCCCCGACTGGGATGTGCCCTGCAAGGTGTTCCTCAGGTGGGGTTGGCCAGGTGCAATGGCGCTGCAGGTAGAGAGTGGACTAATCAATGGTCCTCTGTCCTTTCAGGAGAAGAGGAACCATAACACAATCGAGAGGTCAAGAACAGGCGGAGGCCCCCCAAACCTCCTAATCTTGATGAGTTACAAAATGGATGCATTGAAGCTGGAGAGCTGCCATCCACCTCGGTCAGCTGGTCGTGTAGAGGCGGGGTTCTCTGATGAAGGTAAGAGTGCAGAGCACAGAGTGTCGGATGGTGCAAACATTCTTGTATAGTCTTATCATTAATGGGAGCCTCAAACCTGGAGTCTCCATTGATCATTGAAAGACGATGGCCCATGATGCAGATCTCCGTTGTGCGACTAGGGTACCTGGCACGCACAGTGACAGTGCGATGACTTAAACTAATGACATGTTGTTCTTCTCCCTTAGATTCGCCAGCACACACTTGAACACAGGACCCCGAAGAGCCACCCTTGACGCCAGAGGACCACGGGGCTTTAGATGCACCTGCATCACACCCCCTCTCTGAACCAGGCACCAGTGCAAATACCAGCATCTTGGTGGGTATTAGATCGTCGGCTAGAATGTCATTGCACAGCAGTGAGGACACTTCATACTTGCTTGAGGAGCAGGCGGTGGCAGGGAATGCCCAGGGCGCTGGCTGTTGGAGGACTGCTGGAGACCAGGACTATGCTAAACCAAAGGCAGATGATGGGCCTCTGGAGACACCAATTAGGCGGCAGATGTTGGATGTCCAGCAGGATGTGCGGGAGGATCTGGCGGAGATCCATCAGGGTTTGGGTGCCATGGTCTCTGTTATGGAGGAGTCCATGTGGTGCATGAGCACACGTTGACCCTCATTGCCGTGCACATTGCCTCCTCCATTGAGAGAGTGGCGACTCTCATGGAGAGGCAACTCCACGGACAGAATCAGGGGTTCACGGGGTTGCACTTGGAGCTGCAAGCCATCACACAGGCAATGACCTCAGGTGGTCAGTGCCAGTGTGGGAGATGGATGAAGCACCCAGTATCCCAGCTAGGTGCCCGTCCATCAATGGTGAGCAGGGAGGTCTGGAGGAACTTCATGTTGGTACACGAGCTGCTTGTCATCTCTGTGGGCTCCTCCCAGGGCACTCTTGATGATGGCAGCAGCTCCTCCGCCCCTCTGCCAGTGCCTGTGGCATCTGATGAGGCTGCAGTGACTGGGACGATGCCAGATGTGGCACTGGCCGCTCCCTCCCAGGCGGGGTCAGCACAGGCTCCACTGGCCAGAGGACGACCGTCAAGGTCACCAAGGCCAACAAGATAGCGTAGTCAGCAGGCTGTCTCCAATGCTGCTGCCAGCGAGGGGGTAGCAACAAGTCACAACATTTGCAAACGTAATGCTTAAGGCACCATGAGCACAAGAGTGATCACAGGTGATCTTCTGTTCTGCAGTGTTTTGTTAATATGTTTACTGGTGCGGCCATTAACACCAAATATAGTTCTGTTCAACATTGTGTCAAAATGATATATAAAGTTTGCTTTTGTCTTAATGGCCTTAGTATGCTTCACTTGTTTTGTAGGTGCAGGACATGCCATTATCGAATGCTGGAGGTGACCGGTTCTAAACTTTATTGCACAGGCACTGAGTGGACTTTGGGTTCAAATGAAAGGGTCATTTCAGACATTCGGGATGGAGGCATGAGATAGAAGCAGATCTTTGGCAACCTAGCTGAAGGAGTGTTGGATCAAAGTGTCCCTGGTGCCCCTGCCTCCCTGAAGGAATCAGAGGTCTGCCTCTATGTCTTCAGCGTTCTCCTCACCGTGCTCCTTTTCTGACGCACTACAGGATTCATCCTCTCTGGCCTGTGGAGTTGTTTCAAAATTCTCTTCCTCCAGTGGGTCTCCCCTTGCCTGAGCCAGATTATGGAAAGCGCAGCATGCAACCACTATCAATGATACCCACTCTGGGGGGTGTTGTAGTGCTCCCCTTGAACGGTCCAGGCATTGGACGTGCATCTTCAGAAGACCTATGGTCCTGTCTATCACCACCCTTGTGGAGGCATGCCTCCTATTATAAAGCTCCTTTGCCTCTGTTCTTGGGTGGCGGAGAGGTGCCATAAGCACGGATAGCCCTTGTCACCCAGCAGTCATCCATCCAGTCAGGTTGGAGCACTGAATAGTCTTGGGACCTGTGAACGTCTGAGGACGTAAGCGTCATGGGAACTGCCAGGGTACCTTGCACAGACTTGAAGAATCTGCGTCTCATGGCCACAAACTATCTGGACGTTCATTGAGTGGAATCCCTGTTGACAAAGGCACCCGGTTGACCTGCTGGCGCCTTGATGGCCACATGTGTCAGTCGATTGTACCCGGGATGCTGGGGAACCCAGCAATCGCAGCAAACCCTCAGGCTCGTTCAACCTGGCTGGCCTTGTCCATTTGGAAATGAATAAATGTCATTACCCACCTGAACAGAGTGCCTGTCACCAGCTTGACGCAACTGTGGACAGCTGATTGGGACACTCCACAAACATCCCCCACTGACCTGTGGAAAGAGCCAGGGGCATAGAGGTTGAGGGTCACTGTGACCTTCAGAGCCACTGGCATGGGGTGCCCACCCACACAGTTGGAGGTGATCTCAGGCCCAATCATTTGACAAATGGAAGTCACAGTCTCCTGGAGAGGCAGAGCCTCCTTTGGCATTGCACCTCAGACATGTTGAGAGGTAATGGCATCACCGCCTGTAAACCCTGGCAGCAGGATAGTGGTGTCATCTGCGGGCCTTTTCCACCTTGGACTACCTGCTGGCCCTGCGCCCCTTGTGCCTGCACCACTTCTCCCACAGGTCTCTCCCTTGGAAGCTGCATGGGGACACTTGGCCTTTTCTCCCTTCTGCCCCTCTCTTCCTCCTCAGAGAAGGTGCCACCAGTGGAGACCACAATCCTCATTACCAGGGTAACAGAAGGCTGTCTGATAGCTGGAAGGGTCCACATGGTCAAAATTCTCCAGGGGTCTTGGAGACACCAATGAGTCCTGAAATGAAGCCTAGAAATACTTAAACTGAAGCTCAGAACAGATGAAATTGTCATGTTCAAATAAGCAACCAGCAGCGAACTATCTCATAAACTCCTCACAATGACAATGCCGCTGACCCTTTTTATCCCGCTCTTGGATGAGGTTTTGTTAAAAGTGGACTGCTCGCCTACCCGTTTTGCTCATGCGCCGTGTGTGAAAACGCATGGGCAATGTAAAATCGCAAACAATTGCCTTTTTAATGGCCTTAAGTGGCCTTTTAAATCTTGGCGGGCGTAGCTCCAACACCTGCGCGCGCCCACTGACCTGAAGATTGCTTGTGTGTGAGATGATGTTGAGATGCTCGCCCGATGTCGCCTCGCACTGTTTCTTGACCGTTCGGGTTGGGCGTGTGCATGCCTGCAAGGAGTAAGATTCTGCCTTCTCTCTCTGTCCCTCTTTCACACCCACACTCACACTCTCCCTCTCCCTGTCTCTCACACAAACACGCACACACTCTCTCCCACCTCTCTCTCCCACATGCATACATACTCTCCCCTCTCACACACACACACACACACACACACAGTCTCCCCTCTCTTCCACACACACATGCACACACTCCTCTCACACACACAAACACGCACACACTCTCTCCCACCTCTCTCTCCCACATGCATACACACTCTCCCCTCTCTCCCACACACACACACCTGCACACACTCCTTTCTCTCACACACACATGCACACACACTCTCCCCCTCACACTCCACGCTCTTGCCCTGGGCCCTCCCAGGCCCTGCTGTTGCCTCGGGCCCCTCCTGGCATCTCTCTTGCCTCAGGCCCTGCTGGCCCAGTCTCACCTTGGGCCACTCTGCTGCCCTGTCTCAGGCTCTGTGCTCTTTCATTTGTAACAAATGCAGGGAGAAACCATTCTGTGATTGGACGAACAGCAGGCAGCACTTTTCAAATCAAAGGGCAGGATTTTCAGCTCAGTGTGCGGGCGCGTGCCCAACATGCTACAGTGTGAAATAGCGCTCGATGACATTGGGCAAGCGTCCCAATGTCACTGCACACTTGTGCAATATTTAGGTAGGCGGGTACACGCGAGAGTCAGCAGCACTCCAGCCAACAATTAAGAGGCCTATTAAGGATGTTATGCTGGTAATTAAGTTGAATTTTTCGCTGCCGATCTAACTTTACAGTTGGTGAGTGGGCGAATAGGCCAGGCAGCCTTTGCATTTTTTGTGAAACCTCATCCATGGGCGGGATGAGGTTTCCAACAGTGAATAGAAAAACAATTAAAAAAATTTAAAACTCATTTTTAACATGTCCCTGTTCATGTGACAGAGTCACATGTGGGGACATGTCTCCCTTATTTTTCAAATCTTTATTTTTCATTTTTAAATCCTTCAGCTCCCTGAGGCAGCTCTCTGCCTTCAGTGAGCGCACCCCTGCGCATGCACAAACTTCAGTGCTTGTGCTCCTCCTGCCCCCACCCCAACAGCGCTGAGGCTCAGAGCACATATTTCACGCTGGCTGGCCGTTAATTGGCCAATTAGCGTGAAATCGTGGGCAGCAGACCATTTTGCGGCAGCACCCGGAAGCACCGCCGCCCACTAGACAAAGTCTATTCAATCTACTCTATTTTATGTCCAACAATGTTTGATGGGCCGGGCCCAGAGTCCAATCCGCGGGTCGCCGGTTGGACAAGCCTATACTAGAGGGTTCAAAGGCTGAATATATTTGGTTAGAATTAAGGAACAGATAAAGAGCTGTTACATTGCTGGATTTTTGCTCAGGACCCCCAAATAATGAGGAACAAACCTGTAGGAAATTTTCAGAAAAAGTTAAGATAAAAGAGCAGTACAGTAATAGCCGGAGAGTTCAATTATCTTACCCTGATATAGATTAGGAAGAAATGTGTAAAAAGGTCAAGTTGGGTGAGGATTCCTAAAATGTGTGCAAAAGAATTTGCTTAATCAGAATGCTTGTAGCCTAAGAGGATTGAAGCAGATCTGGATTTTAGATCATTACTTTAAGTGATTTGTGAATATGTATCCTGTGATCTTTCGTTCATTTACCTTGTATACAACTATTATTGAAGCAGTGTGTGGTCTCTTTAAATTTCATACCAAAATGCAGCATCTCACACTTGTCTTCTTGAAAATTCATTTTCCAATTACTGTATTAATGTTCCCTTGTATTTTGTTGTGTTATTCCTTTATGTTATACACCCCCCAATTTAATGCCATCTGTAAATTATGAAATTTACTTCCGCTGCCAAGTTTAAATCATAAATGTAAATTGTGAATAATTGTGATCCCTGTACCAATCCTTGCCAATTTTTCCCAAATCTGTTATCAGTCTTTTAGCCAGCTTCTTATCCATTACCTTCTCTTGATCTTTTCATTGAGAACTGTTGGCGTGACATCAGTCGTCTCAATTTCTCTGCCCCTCTCACCCACTCTAACCTGTCTCTCTCTGAACTTGCTGCACTTCGTTCTCTCAGGTCCAACCCTGACATTGTCATCAAACCTGCTGACAAGGGTGGTGCTGTTGTTGTCAGGCGCACTGACCTCTACATCGCAGAGGCTGAGCGTCAACTCGCAGACACTTCCTCCTACCTCCCCCTGGACTATGACCCCACCACTGAACATCAAGCCATTGTTTCCAGGACTGTTACTGACCTCATCTCCTCTGGAGATCTTCCTTCCACAGCTTCCAACCTCATAGTCTCCCAACCTTGGACGGCCCGCTTCTACCTCCTCCCCAAAATCCACAAACAGGACTGTCCCGGCAGACCGATCGTGTCAGCCTGTTCCTGCCCCACAGAACTCATTTCTTGCTATCTTGACTCCATTCTCTCTCCCCTTGTCCAGTCCCTTCCCACCTACATCCACAATTCCTCTGACACCCTACATCATATCAACAAGTTCTAGTTCCTGGCCCCAACCGCCTCCTCTTCACCATGGACGTCCAATCCCTCTACACTTCCATCCCCAACCAGGATGGTCTGAGGGCTCTCCGCTTCTTCCTCAAACAGAGGCCCGAACAATCCCCATCCACCACTACTCTCCTCCGTCTGGCTGAACTTGTTCTCTCACTGAACAATTTCTCCTTAACAACAACAAAAAACTACTGCGGATGCTGGAAATCCAAAACAAAAACAGAATTAGGGTCATGTGGACTCGAAACGTCGTCTCTTTTCTTCTCCACCGATGCTGCCAGACCTGCTGAATTTCTCCTTAAACTTGTCTCAATTCCTCCAAATAAAAAATGTGGCTATGGGTACCCGCATGGGCCCCAGTTATGCCTGTCTCTTTATGGGGTATGTGGAACATTCCTTGTTCCAGTCCTACTCCGGCCCCCTCCCACAACTCTTTCCCCGGTACATCGATGACTGCTTCGGTGCTGCTTCATGCTCTCGTCTGGACCTGGAAAAATTTATTAATTTTGCTTCCAATTTCCACCCCTCCATCATTTTCACATGGTCCATCTCTGACACTTCCCTTCCCTTCCTTGACCTCTGTGTCTCAATTTCTGGTGATAGACTGTCCACCAATATTCATTACAAGCCTACCGACTCCCACAGCTACCATGACTACAGCTCCTCACACCCCGCTTCCTGTAAGGACTCCATCCCATTCTCTCAGTTCCTTCGCCTCTGTCGCATCTGTTCTGATGATGCCACTTTCAAAAACAGTTCCTCTGACATGTCTTCCTTCTTCCTTAACTGAGGTTTTCCACCCATGGTGGTTGACAGGGCCCTCAACCGTGTCCGGCCCATCTCCCACGCATCCGCCCTCACACCTTCCTCTCCCTCCCAGAACCATGATAGGGTCCCCCATGTCCTCACTTATCACCCCACCAGCCTCAGCATTCAAAGGATCATCCTCCGCCATTTCCGCCAACTCCAGCATGATGCCACCACCAAACACATCTTCCCTTTCACCCCCCGGGCGGCATTCCGCAGGGATCGTTCCCTCCGGGACACCCTGGTCCACTCCTCCATCATCCCCTACACCTCAACCCCCTCCCACAGCACCTTCCCATGCAACCGCAGAAGGTGCAACACCTGCCCCTTTACTTCCCCACTCCTCACCGTCCAAGGGTCCAAACACTCCTTTCAAGTGAAGCAGCATTTCACTTGCACTTCCCTCAATTTAGTCTACTGCATTCACTGCTCCCAATGCAGTTTCCTCTACATTGGAGAGACCAAACACAGACTGGGTGACCGCTTTGCGGAACACCTTCAGTCTGTCCGCAAGCATGACCCAGACCTCCCTGTCGCTTGCCATTTCAACACTCCACCCTGCTCTCATGCCCACATGTCTGTCCTTGGCCTGCTGCAATGTTCCAGTGAAGCTCAACGCAAACTGGAGGAACAGCACCTCATCTTCCGACTAGGCACTTTACAGCCTTCCGGACTGAATATTGAGTTCAACAACTTTAGATCATGAACTCTCTCCTCCATCCCCATCCCCTTTCCAAAACCCCCCCCTCCTTTTTTCCGATAACTTATATAGATTTTTCTTTTCCCACCTATTTCCATTATTTTAAAATGTATTTCCATCCATTGTGTTATCTCTACTGTTTAGCCTATCTCGATCCCTTCCCCCCACCCCACCACCCACTAGAGCTATCTGTACCTTGCTCGTCCTGCTTTCTACCCTTAATGTCACCTATTAGCACATTTCTTAGCTAATATCACTACCGTCAACACCTCTTTGTTCTTTTGTCTATGACATCTTTTGGCAATCTCCACCTATCACTGGCCCTCTATCCAGCTCTACTTGTCCCACCCCCCCTTAAACCAGCTTATATTTCACCTCTCTTCTATTTTTCTTTAGTTCTGTTGAAGAGTCATATGGACTCGAAACGTTAACTGTGTTCCTCTCCACAGATGCTGTCAGACCTGCTGAGTTTTTCCAGGTAATTTTATTTTTGTTTTTGATACCTGTCCTGACTCTCTCCATGCTCTGATCTTAGTAATTTTCTTCAAAAGGTACCTTATTGAAGGCCTTTTGTAAATTTAAACTTATTACATATACTACACCATCCTTGACTATTTTTTCTGTTATTTCAAAGAATTCTGTATGGTTGGTCATGAACTTCCCTTTCGAAATCTGTGATGACTGCTGTTATTATACTTCTGGTTTCTAGATGTTTCTCAATTCCATCTTTAACTAAAGTTTCCATTATCTTCCCTAATATTGATTTTATGCTAACTGGTCTATAGTTCATGGACTTTTTTTATCAGCCTTCTTAAAAACAGGAATCCCATTAGCTGTCTGCCAGTCGTATTGCACAATTCCATTTTGAAATGAAATAGTAGGCCATAATTTCCCAGCTCCAAGGCGCCATATCTGGGGGGGACACTTCCCTCCACCTCTCCAACCCCGGATGTTCCCAGGTAAGATTCGCGTGGCGATTGCCTGTGAGTTGCCTGGGGAGTGCAAACTTCCAATAGGCAATTGCCCTGCACTGGGAGCCATCCAAAAATTGATTTAAATTGCAAACATCGGATTGTTTCAACAGTGTTACATCAATAGTTACCCAGAAGCTGTTAGAAAATTATAACCACTTCTAGCTTCTAGTACAGACCCACAGCGACTGCCCGCTCTGCCCAAAGGGCTTCCCCTTTACCCTCTCAGGAGTCTCCCCCATAACCCCAACTACTACCCCCTCATGGGAGTCCCCCCAACACCCGACTACGTCCCCCCCCCACGAAACTCCCCTCTGGGAGTCCCCCATCCACGGGATCCCCCTCACCGCTCCAAGGCCTGTCCCGACCCAACCGGCTGCCCCACAAAATCCCCCCCAAGATCGTACCCACTTACCTTATACACTTACCTTGTCAAGTACCTTTAAACTTGGCTGGACCTTTATACTTACTTGGTTTACAGCAGCTAGTGCCGTACACAAGTAGGGGTGGCTCACTTTCCTTCAACTCTACAGCCCTTGGCACTAGGTTACAGGGACGTCCTGCACTGCCCAGATATCACCCGCCTGGGTCAGAAAGTCAGGCGAGATAGCATCATTTGGATTTCAAGGTAAGAACTTACGAGCGGGAGTGGCAATCCAACTCAATTGGCACGCCATCGGAAGTTATGGCCCATTATCTCAACCACTGAAGTTGTGCAGAGGTAATGTTTTCACCCCTGTTACTCTGCAAATATATCTCAAAAACTAATGGACAGATTTCAGTGAAGCCTGGTACACGGATAGAATATGACCCATATGGCCCAAGGAAGGACTGATTAGTTTTTGGCGAAAATGCAGATCCAGATCCTAGAATTTTTTAATGATCCATTAACATTGGGAGATAGGATGAATTGACTTTTTTTAAAGAATGTTGTAGATTGTTTTATTTAGAATATTGTTGTTTTAACATGTTGCGGATTGTCTCAGCTGCTGTGGTGGGCTTTGTCACAGTGGTCAAAATGCAAGCAGATGTTTCAGAGCAGGCTGTTGGATGTGGATTGGCCTGATGCCTCCTCAGGGTGATGGAAGCTCTCAAAAAAAAGATTTCAGCTTTGTAGCTATAGAGCATCAACCAGGCAAGGAAAAAGCCTCAAAGAAGAGCTGCAGAAATTGTAATAAAGTTACAGCATGATGGAAGTATGCATTACTACCGAGTGCCCTCTTCACTTATCTCTCTGTAATAGTATCCCTGCTATCTCTTGCCTTGTTTTTTTTCATTGGCCAGAATTTTACCCTTGTCAGGCAGGCTTGGTGGGAGCAGTCAGTAAGCTGACTGCTGCCCACGATCTACTCCGCTCCTCGATTTCACGCGGGTGGGCCAATTAAAGCCCGCCCTGCGTGGATCATGAGCGGCAACGCTCAGCGCTACCTGTGCAGACGGGGGTGGAGGGAGAGTGGGCCTGGCGCGCAGTTCGCGCATGCACTCAAAAGAGCAATTCTATCTCCCTGAGGCACGGAACTGTCTTGGAGATTGATGCGCTTTTTAAAAAAATTATTAAAGATCGTAAAAATTTTAAAAATCATGTCCCGCCATTTGACTCTGTCACATGAGCTGGGACATGTTTTTAATTCAACAATAAAGTCTTCAGTTAATGTTTATTTGCTTTAGGAAACATCACCCTGCTTGTGGATGAGGTTTCCTAAAAAATGGGAAGGCTGCTTGGCCTTTTTGCCTGCCCGCCAACCGTAAGGTTGGACGGGCAGTGTTAATTTGATTTTAATTAGCTAGTTAATGGCCTTAATAGGCCTTTCAATTATCAGCTGGCACAGAGCCGACTCCAGCGCGTGTCATATTACACTCGGGCATGTCAGATGCGCGCACCGCACGTAAAATTCTGGCCAGTGTGTATGGTGAAGGTGCTCCCACAGTGATGTTCATTAGGTTTTTCAGGGATTTTTATCCAGTGCTGATGGGGGAATGACTGATTATCTGTTTATGTTAGAGTGGCAAGAGACTTGGAGGGCAGGGCGATGGTGTTGAAAAAGTGACTGGAACATTGTATTTTTGATTAACGTATGTTACTACAAAGATGATTATATCGGAAACACAAAAGGGACAAGGCAATTGATATTCAAGATTTTGCAATTTTTATTAGGAATTTTATTTAGACAGAAATGATGTGTACAGCTATGTGAATTACTTATTGCAAGGGGGTTTGTTTTTTCCCTGCTGAAACCACCCTTGCTCAACTCAGCTAACCACGCAATACAGATAATCTTGCCGGGGTGGCGGGGGGAGTTGTTTTTTGACTCCCTCCCCTCGTCACCCCCAATCTCAGCAAACAAAATAAAACAACCTGAAGTGAAAAAGACAAAACGAAATAATAAAAATACACTCGTTTATATGCTTCGGTTCATAAATCATTTTTCTCTTTGCATCGTAGGTTGTATCGTAGCTTGCATTGTTGGTTGTACTGTAGATTGGATCGTAGGTTGCACCATAGCGTATTGTAAGTTGTGTCATAGTTTATCGTAAGTTGCATCGTAATACCAAGTTCTCGGTCCTTCAGCCCTTCTTTTCCTTCACTGCACTAAAACCAAATAATCAGACAACTTTTCGTTGCCTTGAATTGTTTGGCTTCCATTCTTTCACTTTCCAGATGGATCCATTCATCACTGTTCTGTTCGCTAGTGCACAAATGCACTAGCGTCCCTGCTGTGGACACAGGAATTCGCCTCACCTCCTGCCAAGGAATCACATCAATATCATTGGAATGAGAAAATGCCCCTCATCTCATTAAACTTGCTCCTTCTACAGACCATGGACAATCTACCATATCATATGAACAAATTCTGCATCAATACCTCCAGATGCCTAAAGCTCCAATAATTCAACCCTACATCTCAACTACTTTACCTTGGTCTATTCCCTTCCACATTTGTTCACTGCCCCCGTCAAAGACTCCAATGTATCCTCCTGAGTGTTTAATCATTTTAGTCTGCATTTATTCCTATAATCTCCAAACTCACATCTAACCAGTTCCAACAGTTTTCCCATTTCATTCCTAACCAATCCCAAGAGTTGCTAATCTCATCCCTAGCCAACCATAATTACCTCTAATCTTATGAATCTTTGAAGAGTCTAATTTCATTGCTGTACAATCCCAATTGTTTCTAATCTCATTTCCACCTTTTAAGATCAGAGTGAATTTATCACTAATCCAGTTGTCAACCCAACACCCCTCCTCCAGGCCACACCCACCATATCCCTCCCCATTCTCCCCAAGCTACACGAACTGCAACATCTTGTGAAACCTTTGATTTTCTCAATCTGTACCTAACCCCACAAATATCAACCTCATTTCCTACCAGATACTAATGCGGCTCCTTTTCATAAAAGTTAACACAGTCTGAAAGAAAGCACGCAGAGTAGATTGTTTGTAATTCAAAAACCAGACTAAAGTGGAATATGGTGAGATCTGTCAGTGTGACAGAAGGAACAAACATGCTTTAAAGATCGAGTTAGTTGCACAGTTCCTGAGGATGTGGAACTCATTCCCAATAAATCCACATGTCCGAGTTAACCATAAACATTCCACTATCTCACCCCTTATGATAGAGCACCTTCAGAGTTTTAGATTAATTAACAAAGAAAAATGACTCAGTTCTTACTGTAACAGCCTTTGCAACTGTCCTGTCATCTTCAGAGATTTGTAATTGTTGGCTATGACACTGGAAGAACTCAAATGTTTTTTGTTTGAATAATGCCAAAAGATGCAGAAGGCAGATGGAGCCTATACAACAGCCCTTATTGCACTGCAATGTCAGCCTGGATTTTGTGATCAAATCTCTGGAGTGGCACTTAAACCCACACCCTTCCGACCGGGAGGCCAGAATGCTATTTGCTGAGCTGCACAGATTGTTTGATCTGGACTTTTTGGTTAATGATGGGAGAGCGTCTTCATTCACCATATCAAATCACCCTTTCATTTAGAAATATACTGGAAATGAAAGAAGAGATGATTGTGGGTGCAGTTTGTGTTTAAAAAAAAACACTGCAGAGGCACTAAGACACACCCAGGAGAGACCTTGCACTGAGACCTACCTGTATTTGTGTCAGTTTTTACTGTGTGGGACACTTCCAGTGTTTTAATGTTAGGGTGTACAAACTTGCCAACTGAATCCCAACTCCAGCCCCTGCCCTGTGGGTTCTGCCAGGAAGGAAATCAGGAAAAACTGCCGAACTTCGGGTCAGTCATTCAGTTGCTGATAATGTTGTCACAGAAATCGCCCCAGTTCTGTTTTTACTCACTAACATGACACAGAAACAACTAACAACAACTCTGCAATAAACATTTAGCACCATTTCAGATACAAGCGAAGAGAAAAAACAGAGACAGATCGAGATGAAATAGAGAGAGGAACACAAACTCCAGTCAATGGTGTCCATTTACACCGTTCCTCCGGGATTTTGTGGATTGGAAATGAGCACCTCTCGGAAATTCTACACCGTGGAAATTACACAAAAAGTAAGAGTGAGAAATAAAACAGTGACTGAGAGATAGAGTCAGGGAAGCTCCTATGATAAGTGATAAGTTGGATCAGTGCTCTTACCTTAGAAAGAAGATAGGATGGCGGGAATCATCCCCCCTCGAAGGGGAGACGCCCGCAGTGAAAAGGAACAAACAACCTAGAGGGCAGCTTTTTATACTCCACTCTCATCCAATCACCGAGAGCTGGGAAACTCCCAGTTTAATCTGCACTTCCTGAGTTGCTCAATGAGCTGAAATCTGCTGGTGTGTCATAAAGTGGGACAACAACAAACAACTTGCATCTATATAGCCCTTTCAATGTGGTAAAATGTATTCGCTTTACAGGACAAGAGATCTTTACAGGGGGAATTCCAGAGCTTTTTTAATATTCTTTCATGGGACTTGAGCATGGCTGGCAAAGCCAGCCTTTGTTACCTGTCCTTAATTGCCCATCAGAAGGTGGCAGTGAGCACTTAGGGCCTTAGCAACCAAAGTTACAGCAGCCAATAGTGGGGTGATGAAAACTGGGGACATACAAGAGACTAGAACTGGAGAAATGCAAAAATCTTGGATGGTTGTTGAGTTGGTGGAGATTGTAGAGATAGGGTGGGGGTAAGGCCATGGACAAACAGTATACTAGTACTAATATTTTCTAGCATTAAGCTCTGGGGAAATTGAAGGGTTATTTTAACCTTGGCCACACCTCCCCTCCCCACCGCCTATTACTCCCACCAAGCTGGTGAGCCAATGTGATCCAATTGGCTGGTATTTTTACACATCACCTGCTTGAATAAAAGTAAAATTGAGCCTGATGGTAAAACAAGTGGCCAGCAGATCAGAATGTGACACAACCAGGTCCCTACTCCTTCATCAGAACAGGGAAGGAAGATTTTGCTGATCAGAATGTTTTAAAAATTGTTTGCAGTGTGGTGGAGCCTGCAGAGCAGGCTGAAATTTGCAGGCAATCCAGATCTGATTGTTGTATATGCCTGTATGTCGTATGTGCCTGCATGCCACTGTAGTGTAAAAGGTGATCGGCAGAGCAAGGGTTAATGTGGGATTGGAGAATAGCACCGCTTGCGGTATGATGTATAGAGTCACATGGTAATAGGCTCTGAAAGAACAGTATAGGGGGAACACTCTAGAAGCAGCTTAGCCTGCATGGTGAGCAGCACCATGCAAGACAGTAACCTGGGATCTGTAAATAGCTAAAGACGATCAATGAAATGTTCTTGTTTAAACATACAAGACCTTCTCATCAATGAGACATCACCGACACCATACTACAATATGGTGATCAGTGGTGGTTCCTTTGAAAAGGTTTCACAACATGGTTGGCAGCTGTGGGTGCTCCTAAAAGATATCACAACAGTGGTGATATGAAAGTTGGCATTTTAAATGATGCCAGAATAGTATCCCAATGTATGAAATGCTAAAAGCAGCTGAAGTCAAGCTATAGAGATGTGCACCTAAGAAAAATGCAATAAGCAGTTGAAGAAGCTTTGCTATAGATTAGAAGTTGAGGAGTCCACCAGAGTGATTGGAAGTCCAATTGCAAGACTCCTGAGTGACGCAAAGTAAAAAGAAACGGGGCAGATCACGCAGATGGGTGAGCACAAATACAAAAATTGCAAGACCCTGAGGGATGCAGTGTGAAGAATACTGGAGTTCATGAGACAGTGAGCAAAAATTACAGAAAGAAGCTGTACTTATGTTGTAGAATAGGTGGCAGTCCCAAGGCTCAGTGGAGTAGAGAAACTGGAATACAGCTGCAAGTAAAAAAAAAGTGAAAAAAACCTGCAGAGAAAAAAAGGAAGGTAGAACAGGGTAAAAACTGCAGAGTTAAAATGAGAAACCTGCAGAGTTTAAAAACAAAAAAAAGACCTGCAGAGTTTAAGAGAAAAACACTGTACCTTTAAGTTAAAACAAAGGGCTAGATTGGACCATGAGCCTGCCAAAAATCACAAAGTGTGTGACATTCACAGAGGGAGTAAAAAAACACCTTCAGTATAAAAAAAGAAATTGTTGCAGTAACTTTCTTTAAAAATAAGAGGTTTCACTGAAAACCTGGTAAAGCACTGGAAACTCACAGCAGAGAAACCAGCAGCTACAGATACTGTCCAGTGAAAAAAAACAGTCACTGCACTTGACAGTCTTAAAGCAGTAATGCAATTTAAAGTGGTAACTACAAGAAAAAAGAACAGCCATGGACATCAAATTAGACGAGCCAACTGTATTAGTGTTATGGAAAGGGCTAAACCAGAACCAAGAGTGGAACTTTTGGCGAAGACAATTTTTCATATACAAGATAAGTACAAGATTAAACAAGGATTTGGAAGCAGTACAAGTTGATATGCTTGTATTCATGTTTGGTTCATTTGCTGGTGAAGTACTCCACCACCAACATATAGATCAATACTCAACAACATTTGGTGAGATAGTAAAAGGCTTTGACAGACATTTGGAACTCCAAGTTATGGAGATTGCAGATCATAGAAGAAAGTCTAGCACACCCCCAATGAAGCACTGAGGGCAACAAGAGACTCCAGAGAAAGGGCAACCCCCAATAAATTGGCAAGAGCAACAAGAGACCCCAGAGAGAGGGCAACAAAAGACCCCACAGAGAGGGAGTCAAAAGGCCCCAGTGTGAGAAATCCGAAAGACCCCAGAGCAAGGGAGGCAGACGGCTGTGTGGAGTGAGAAGATGGATCTGTATGAAGGCAAGCTATCTGAGGTGACTAAAAAGAAGCAAAACTTGCAAAAAGTCAATGAAGCTGTGCCACAGGAAAATGTTCACAACAGAGTTGAACTGGAAGATTTGAAGCATAAGAATCAAGCTGAAAACGCACCATAAACTGAAGTTTTCAATGAACCAAGCTGTTCAAGATCTGAACAAACAAATTTTAGAGATGACACAAAGGTATCAAGAGGAAATAACGACCCTCAATTCTGGCAAATCAGGAATTGGGAAAACTCAACCAGATGTACAGCCAGGCAAAACAGCAGGCAGAAAAGGCAAGCAAAGAAGTTGCAACCCTGGAAGGCTCCTTGGAGAATCAATATGTAGCCATAGGAAAACATGAACTAAAAAGGATATTGAGTATTACTTCAGGAAAAGCTGCACTGGAACAACAGTAACAACGAAACAATGCGCTGAAGCCCAGAGTGAGTTGGCATGAGGCCAACAAGAAAATAAACAGTTGAAAGATCAATTGATTATCCTTCAAGATCAAATGCAAATGGAATGCATAACCATTTAGCAACTTGAAAAAATGACGACGGTCTTAAACTGCAGAATGGAAGCACAGCAGCAGAAACCTAAAGCTCAAGATGAAGCAAGCGAGCTTTGCAAAGAAAAGGAAAACCTGATGAAAGACCTTCACACACTACAAGAATCCTTCAGGCTAAAGGTTATTTCTCTGGAAAATTATGAAGAGAAGGAACATGAATTTAATGTCACCCTGAACAAACTGAAGAACCAGCTGGCAGAGCAGACTCAGCAATGTTCTTTATTCCAGGAGGAAGCTGAAAGCTACAGGAAACAGACTGAAAAGCTGAAGAAGCAGTTGAATGAAAAAGAGGAGGCATTGAAAGAAAAAGCCATAGAACTTTCTAAACTACGAACGGATAATGAAGCCATGAGTAGCACAATTACAGAAGTTAAGACTTTGGCAGAGACAGACCTGACCAACAGAGGATCCAAAATGAAGGACAAAGACAAAGTTCTGTTCCAGACAGAAAAAGAAAAGACAGGAATGAGATCGGAAAATGTAAATCCGACACTGAAGTGCAAGGCAATAGAAGAAGGAAAAGCTGAGCTGAGTGAAAACATTCATAAGCTTGCAAAAGGATTTGAAAAGATAAGAGCAAACAAGTGTTTGGCTGAAATTGTGAAACAAGTGGAAATGAAAGTTCCATTTGTGAAACACCTATGTCCAGCAAGAACATGGCAGATACCACAGAAAAAGAAAATTCAAGTCCACTCTAGGAATGAATGGAGTGCACATTTCCCTTGAAAGGAATGGGACAAGTCCATAGGGCAGAATTTTACGCCTCACCGGCAGGCGCATGCCCGACCCAATCGGGCGTAAAATAGCACGACAAGACGTTGGGCGAGCATCCCGACATCATCCCACATGAGTGCAATCTTCAAGTCGGCACGCGCGTGCGGGTGTTGGAGCCACGCCCACCATCAATTAAGAGGCCACTTAAGGCCAATAAAGACCCAATTGAACCCAATTTTACGTTGCCTGTGCGATTTCACGCTCGCCGCATGGGCAAAACGAGCCCACATTTTGCAAAACCTCATCCAAGGGCGCAATAAAAAGGGTCAGCAGCATTGCCAGTGTGAGCAGTGAGCAATTTAGGAGATAGTTTGCTGCTGGTTGCTTATTTGAACTTGACAGCTTCATCTCTGTTCTGAGCTTCATTAGCATTTCCAGGCTTCATTTCAGGACTCATTGGTGTCTCGAAGGACCCCGGAGGATTTTGACCATGTAGACTCTTCCAGGTATCCGATAGCCTTCAGTTTCCCTGATAATGTAGATTGTGGTCTCTGCTGGTGGCACCTCCTCTGAGGAGGAAGGGAGGGGCAGAAGGGAGAGGAGGTCAAGTGTCCCAAAGCAGCTACCTGAGGAGCGACCAGTGGGAGAAGAGGTGTAGGCACAAGGGGCACAGGGCCAGCAGGTAGTCCAAGGTGGAAGGGACCGCAGAAGATACCACTATCCCGCTGCCAGGGTTTACGGGTGGTGATGCAGCTACATCAATATGTGCGAGGTGCAATGCCGAAGGAGGCTCTGCCTCTCCAGATGATTGGGTCTGAGATCACCTCCATCTGTGTGGGTGGAAAGCCGATGCCAGTGGCTCTGAAGATCACAGTGGCCCTCAACTTCTATGCCTCCAGCTCTTTTCAGGGGTCAGTGGGGGATCTTTGTGGTGTGTCCCAATCAGCTGTCCACAGTTGCGTTAAGCTGGTGACAGAAGCTCTGTTCAGGTAAGTAATGACATTTATTCATTTCCATCTGGACAAGGCCAGCCAGGTTGAGTCAGAGGGTTTGTAGTGATTGTTGAGTTCCCCCTTATTCAGGGTGTAATCGACTGACACACGTGACCATCAAGGCACCAGCAGGTCAACCGGATGCCAAAGATCTGCTTCCACCTCATGCCAGGGGTGCTGCCTTCATCCCGGATGTCTGAAATGACCCTTTCATTTGAACCCAAAGCCCACTCAGTGCCTGTGCAACAAAGTTTAGAGCCACTCACGTCCAGCATTAGATACTTGCGTACCCGGCACCAAATAAATACAAAGGTGAAGCATACTCAGGCCATTACGACAAAAACAAAATTTGTCTCATTTTGACAATCCAAAAAAATTAACATCACCTTCTCTGGTCTTCATTCCCAGACCAGTAAAATTAAACAAAACACTATACAACAGATGATCACCCGTGATCAGCCCCTTTTGTGTTCATGGTGCCTTAAACTTACGCTTGTGAGTGCTATGTCTTGGTGCCCCCCTCACTGGTAGCGGCATTTCAGACAGCCTGCTGACTCTGGTGTCCTGTTGCCCTTGATGATCTTGGCAGTGTCCTCTGGCCAGTGAGCCTGTGTTGGCTCCACCTGCAAAGGACCGGCCAGTGCTACGACTGGCATCTCCTCAGTCATCGCAGCCTCATCAGATGCCACGGTCACTGGCAGAAGGGCTGAGGAGTTGCTGCCATCATCCAGAGCGCCCTGAGAGGAACCCGCAGAGACAACAAGCAGCTTGTGCACCAACGTGAGGTCGCTCTGAACTTCCCTGCTTGTCATTGATGGATGGGCACCTGGCTGGGATACTGGGTGCCTCATCCATCTCCCACACTAGCACTGACCATCTGAGATCATTGCCTGTGTGAGGGCTTGCAGGTCCGAGCGCAACCTCAGGAACCCCTGATGCTGTTTCTGGAGCTGCCTGTCCATGAGAGTCACCACTCTCTCAATGGAGGTGGCAGTGCGCTGGGCCATGAGGGTCAACGTAATGCTCACGCTCCGCATGGACTCCTCCATAATAGAGACCATGGCATGCATACCCTCATGGATCTCCGCCAGGTCCTCCCGCTAGAATTCCAGCTTCTGCCGCCTAATGGACGATTCCAGAGGCTCATCATCTGTCTCTGACTCAGCATTGTCCTGGCCTCTAGCAGTCCTCCGACTGCCGGTGCCCTGGGCACTCTCTGTCTCCACCTGCTCCACAAACAAGTGTGAACCTCCCTCACTGCTGTGCTCCGACATTCTAGCCGAGGATCTAATGCCCACCGAGGTGCTGGTATCTGCACTGGTGCCTGGTTCAGAGAGGGGGTGTGACGCAGGTGCATGTGAAGTCTGGCGGTCCTCTGGCATCTGGGGCGGCTCTTTGGGTTCCTGTGATTGAGTGCGTGCTGGCGAATCTAAGAGAGAACAACAACTTGTCATTAGTTTAAGTCATCACACTGTCACTGTGCGTGCCAGGCACCCTGGTGAGACAATGGAGATCTGCATCTTGGTGCGATCGTCTTTGAATGATCAATGGGGACTCCAGGTTTGAAGCTCCCATTAATGATGAGACTACAGAAGAATGTTTGCACCATCTGCAACCCTCACCTCTGTGCACTACACTCTTACCTTCGTCTGACACCCCAGCTTCTCTGCAACCGGTTGACTGAGGTGCATGGTGCCTCTCCAGCTCCAAGACATCCTGCTCGAATCTGGATAGGATTAGGACGTTTGGGGGGCATCTGCCTGTCCACGACCCTTCATTGTTGTTATGAGTTGTCATCTCTTGTAAGGATAGAGGAGCATGGATTAGTCCACTCTCTACCTGCAGCGCCATTGTAGCCTGGCCAAACCCACCTGAGGAACACCTTGCAGGGCATATCTGAGTCGTGGCCCTCGAGCCACATTCAGGCTCTAACACCCCTCAGGGGGTAAGGCCAGATCTTAACACTTCAACACACTGATCTATGCCAACACAGTATTCACCCTTCTCTAATGTTCTTATTTATCAAGAATGGCTAAATAGTTTAGGCCTTTATTCATTAGAGTTTAGACGAATGAGGGGTGATCTTATTGAAATGTACAAGATTTTGAGTGGGTTTGACTGGGTAGATGTTGAGAAGATGTTTCCACTAGTGGGGGGATCTCAAACTAGGGGACATAGTTACAGAATAAGGGGACACTCATTTAAAACTGAGATGCGAAGGAATTTCTTCTCTCAGAGGGTAGTGAATGTCTGGAATTCTCTACCTCAGAGAGCTGTGGAGGTTTGATCATTGAAAGTATTTAAAGAGAAGGTGGATAGATTATTGAAATATCGGGGAGTTGAGGCCCATGAGGAGCTAGCACGAAAGAGGAGTTTGGGGCAGATCAGCCATGATCTTATCGAATGGTGGGGCAGGCTTGAGGGACCGAATGGCCTACACCTGCTCCTATTTCTTATGTTCTTATGTTCCAGAGCGCAGCAAATCATTAAATCTTTTGCGGCACTGCACCCATGTGTGCCACACAACGTCGCGGCTGCTGACCTGTGCTGCCATCTCCTCCCAAGCTCTTTTTGTTAGGTGCGGTGCCTTTGGGGATGAGGGTGTCCCTCCTGGAAGGCACCTCCTCCAGGAGGACCACGGGGCACTCACCTGAAAACTGGGTGGCTGAGTGCCCACTTGAACTGCCCTCCCACCTGGTGTCTCCAGCCTCACTTGATGTCATAACCTTGGTGTTCAGAACGCTGCAAATATGTTCTTCCCTGGCAGTCTTCAAGGAGCTGCTTGTGCCGCTTTTAAACTGGCTGCCAGATCACCATTGGACCCGCTGCTGACAGGTCCCAGCCTGCCCCTTCCCGACCATTGGGAAGACACCAGCCAGCGTGAAATCACAGTCAGGGGCCAATTACGGGCAGTGGCCCGTTTCCCAACTGGTCGCGGGCCCGTCAATTGTGCCCACCTGCCAAGGGTAAAGATCAGGCCACAGTGTCAGAAAAAACAGATGAGCTGTTAATAAAAAGAAACTCAAAATGAAGGAGCGCAAAAAGTGAATCAAATGGAGGTAACCAAGTACCAGAAACACAGAGTACTACTACCATTCTTTACACAGACCTAGATGTGGAATTACTAGCAAGCCTCAAGACCGTCAGAATTTATAAGGTCAGAGACTTGAGATGGGGGAGAATGGATAGCAAATAAAGATTGTATTGTAATACTCCATTGGAAAGTTTTCCTTGGAGAAGAAAGGGGGACGTTGTATGCGGCTGTATGTGCCTACATGCCACTGTAATGTAAAGGTGCTCGGCAGAACGAGGGTTAACCTGGGACTGGAGAACAGCACCGCCCACAGTATGATGTATAGAGTCACATGGTAATATATGAGCGATTAGTCTAGGGAAAACACTCTAGAAACAGCCTAGCCTATATGGTGAGCAGTACCATGCAATTCAGTAATCTGGGATCTGTAAATAGTTAAAGATTACCAATAAAGGGTTCATGTTTAAACACACAACACCTGCTCATCAATGAGACATCACCGACACCATGATACACCATGGTGATCAGCGGTGATATTACAAAACCAAGGACAGATGAAGAAGAAAGGGGAAACTCTTTCGAGTTATCAACAGTCACAGATTGCAACTCTTTCGAGTACAATCACATTTCTTGGTTTCCGGGAGTGGGACATGAACCCACAACCCTCTGATTCAAAGGCGAGGGTGCTATGAACTGAGCCACAGCTGACACAATTATCTTCATTAGTGAGTAGGTGTCAGCTGCATTTCATTGCTTTCTTCAATAAAAAGAATTGTATGGAGAGTTTTTGTGCTCATGGAGTAAAGTAAGTTTAATCTGAAGAATGGAATATTCTTTGGGGCGATGTACTAGAGCAGGAATGCCCAACCTTTTTGTGTGGGAGGCCACATTTCAATTTTTTCTCACTCAAGGAGCTGATGAGCAAATTTCAGAAAAATAAGGTTTGGCATAACATTAAATGTGAATTTTCAAAAAAAAATGCTGAGGTATGGTAAAAACAAAAACAATGTCAAAGCAATACATTGATTATTTTTACTCATTGTTTAAAATTAATATGGCCATTAGAGTGTGACAGTGTGTGCGTCTGGTTCACTGAGTCTCAGGGTGCTCAGTCACGCACCCTCACCCACTGTGTACACACACACTCTTCTTCCCTCTCTCTCTCACACACACTGTCCTGTCTCTCTCTCTCTCTCCCCCTCCCGCCACCCCCCCACCACCCATACATACAAACACACACACACTGGGCAGAATTTTGCCCTCGGATGGCATGTGGGCCCCACTGGCTTGGCGGTGGGTGGGCAGCCGACCCCGCCACTGAAATGGGGCCTGTTGCCATTTTGAGTGGGTGGGCCAATTAAGGCCCGCCCAGCAGCATCCCCGAAGCGCTTCCTGTTCCAGGGGGGGAGGGAATCCCCAACTGTCAAAGTACGCTCTTTCGCACATGCACGCGAAAGAGTGCACTTCTCCCTAAGGCAAAATCCTGTCTCAGGGAGAATACTGACAGTGGTAAAAACTTTAAAAATAGAAACATTAAAAAATTATTAACATGTCCCCCTCATGTGACAATGTCACACGAGATGGGACATGTTAATAAAGAACACATAAACTTTATTATTTTTTTGTACAAAACGGACATGAAACTTCATCCCGCCAGTGGATGAAGTTTCATGAATAATCAGAAGCCCGCTGGGGCTCCTGGCCTGCCCGCCAGCCTTAAGGTTGGCTGGGCAGGTCTTTAAGTACTTTAACTAGCCTGTCAATGGCCTCAATTGGCCGTTGACAGGTCGGCGGGCGGACAGCGAAATCAGCTGTCGACCCGCCTTCCTAAAAATTTAGATGGCCCGGGATGACGTTGGGGATTCCTCCCGACGTCATCCTGCATCACTTTCCCCTCGGCGACTGGGCCCCGCCCCCAAATCGCCGAGGGGAAAATCCTGACCACTTTCCCTGAGGCCTACCGGGCCCCACTTTCATAGAAACATAGAAAATAGGAGCTAGAGTAGGCCATTCGGCCCTTCGAGCCTGCTCTGCCATTCATTATGATCATGGCTGATCATCCATCTCAATAGCCTGCTCCCGCTTTCTCCCCATATCCTTTGATCCCTTTCGCCCCAAGAATTATATCTAACTCTTTCTTGAAAACATACAATGTTTTGGCCTCAACTACTTTCTGTGGTAGCAAATTCCACAGGCTCACCACTCTCTGGGTGAAGAAATTTCTCCTCATCTCAGTCCTAAATGGTCTACCCTCAGACTTGGTATCCTCAGACTGTGACCCCTGGTTCTGGACTCCCCCACCATTGGGAACATCCTTCTTGCATCTATCCTGTCTAGTCCTGTTAGAATTTTATAAGTTTCTATGAGATCCCCCCTCATTCTTCTGAACTTCAGTGAATATAATCCTAACCGACTTAATCTCACCTCATATGTCAGTCCCGCCATCCCAGGAATCAGTCTGGTAAACTTTCGCTGCACTCCCTCTATAGCAAGAACATCTTCCTCAGATAAGGAGACCAAAACTGCACACAATATTCCAAGTGTGGTCTCACCAAAGCCCTGTATAATTGCAGCAAGACATCCCTGCTCCTGTACTCGAATCCTCTGGCTATGAAGGCCAACATACCATTTGCCTTCTTTATCGCCTGCTGCACCTATATGCTTACCTTCAGCGACTGGTGTACGAGGACACCCAGGTCTCGTTGCACATTCCCCTCTCTCAATTTATAGCCATTCAGATAATAATCTGCCTTCCTGTTTTTGCTACCAAAGTGGATAACCTCAAATTTATCCAGATTATACTGCATCTGCCATGCATTTGCCCACTCATTCAGCTTGTCCAAATCATACAGAAACCGCTTTGCAGAACACCTTCGTTCTGTCCGCAAGCATTACCCAGACCTCCCTGTCGCTTGCCATTTCAACACTCCACCCTGCTCTCATGCCCACATGTCCGTCCTTGGCCTGCTGCATTGTTCCAGTGAAGCTCAACGCAAACTGGAGGAACAGCACCTCATCTTCCGACTAAGCACTTTATAGCCTTCCGGACTGAATATTGAGTTCAACAATTTTAGATCATGAACTCTCTCCTCCATCCCCACCCCCTTTCTGATTTTCCCCCTCCTTTTTGTTTTTTCCAATAATTTATATAGATTTTTCTTTTCCCACCTATTTCCATTATTTTTAAATGTATTCCCATCCATTGTTTTATCTCTACCTTTTAGCCTTTTTCGATTCCTTCATCCCACCCCACCCCCACTAGGGCTATCTGTACCTTGCATGTCCTGCTTTCTACCCTTAATTAGCACATTCCTTTAGATAATATCACCACCTTCAACACCTCTTTGGCCTTTTGTCTGTGACATCTTTTGGTTATCTCCACCTATCACTGGCCCTCTATCCAGCTCTCTTGTCCCAACACCCACCCCTTAAACCAGCTTATATTTCACCCCTTTTCTATTTTTCCTTTGTTCTGTTGAAGAGTCATGAGGACTCGAAACGTTAACTGTGCTCCCTTCCACAGATACTGCCAGACCTGCTGAGTTTTTCCAGGTATTTTTGTTTTTATTTTCGCTTTCCAGCATCCGCAGTTTTTTGCTTTTATCACACAGAAACATCTCTGCATCCTCCTCACAGCTCACATTCCCACCCAGCTTTGTGTCATCTGCAAATTTGGAGATATTACATTTAGCTCCCTCATCTAAATCATTAATATATATTGTGAATAGCTGAGGTCGTAGCACTGATCCCTGCGGTACCCCACTAGTCACTGCCTGCTGTTTATTCCTTCTCTTTGTTTCCTGTCTGCCAATCAGTTTTCTATCCATCTCAAAACACTATCCCCAATCCCATGTGCTTTAATTTTACACGCTAATCTCTTATGTGGGACTTTGTTGAAAGCCTTTTGAAAGTCCAAATAAAGCACATCCACTGGCTCCCCCTCATCAACTCTACTAGTTACATTCTCGAAAAATTCCAGTAGATTTGTCAAGCATGATTTCCCCTTCCTAAATCCATGCTGACTCTGTCCGATTTGCCCCGGGACCTAGCGGACCCCGCTCTCACCCTGGGTCCTACTGGGCTCTGCCTTCGCTCCCAGCTCCTACCGGGCCCCGCTCTCACCTTGGGTCCTACCGGATCCCGCTCTCGCCTCAGATCCTACCGGACCTCGCTCTCACCCAGGTCCTACCAGGCCCTGCACTTGCCCCGGGCCCTCTCGGACCAGTTCGCGCCTTGGGCTCTCCCACCCCCACTCTCATCTCGGGTCACCCTGGCACCATCTCAGGCTTCACACTCTTCTAAACCATCCCCCCCTCCCACTGGCACCCCATCTCATATTTTTACTTGTCAACGTGCTCTGAGATCTGGAGGCAGGGAGCTGAAATTGAAAAAAACTTACCTTTCCACTGCTTGCTGCTCATCCAATCATAGACTGGTTTCTCCCTGCATTTGCTGCTGATAGGCTCCTATCAGCATCAGCGCAGGGAGAAACCAGCAAGCAACGTTTTTCAAATCTTAGCCTATTCAATAGACTCTATTGTATTTCCAACAACGTTTGGTTGACCGAGTCGTGGGCCACAATCCGGCCTGTGGGCCGCTGATTGGACATACGTGCACTCGAGGGTACAAAAGATGAATCTATTTAGTTCAAATTAAGGAACAGAAAAGGAGCTGTTACATTGCGAGGGTTTTGCCAAGGACCTCCAAATAATAAGGAGCCAATCTGCAGGGAATTTTCAGAAAAAGTTAAAATAATAGAGCAGTACAGTAATTGTTGGGGAGTTCAATTACCTTAAAATAGTCTGGGAAGAAAAGTATAAAGGAAAAGAAGGGTGAAGAATTCCTAAAATATGTGTAGAAGAACTTCCTTAGTGAACAAATTTCTAGCTTAACAGATTGAAGAAGATCTGGATTTATTTCTCGGGATTCAAGTAGGGCACTTGGAGGGAGTTGCAGTGGGAGAACATCTGGATAATAGTGATCATAATATAATTAGGTTAAAAGTAGCGTATTTACTCATATAAAAGTCGAATTTTTGAGGCCAATTTTTTAGTCCAAAGTCAAGGGGCTGACTTTTACACGGGTAATGTAAGCTAACTGGTCAATAGTTCATGGAATAGTTCAGAGATTTTGATACAGTGGTGAGGGAATGGCCGATTATCTGTTTACCTAAGAATGGCGAGTGACTTGGAGGGCAATACGGAGACGATAGTGTTGAAAAAGTGACTAGAACATTGTATTTTTGATTAATGCATTTTACTAGAAAGAGATAATTGTATTGGAAACACAAAAGGGACAAGACAATTGCTGTTCATTCAAAATTTTTCCATTTTTATTCAGTTTTATTTAAACAGAAATTATGGCACAGCCTTGTGAAGTATTGCGAGGGGGATTTGTTTTTTCCCTGCTGAAAACCTGCGCCCCCACCCACCTGAGCTAACCACACAACACAGACATCTTGGAGGGGGTGGGGATTGATTTTTGAACAGCTGCCCCTCCCCAACCTTTTTTAATTACAAACAGACTGAAGTGGAATATGGGGAGATCTGTCAGTGTGACAGAGGGAACAAATATGCTTTAAGAATTGAGATAGTTGTACAATGCCTGAGGACATGGAACTCATTCCCAATAACACCTTGTGTGTGAGTTAACCACAAACGTCCCACTGTCTCTCACCCCTTATGATAAAGCACCTTTGAAGTTTTAGGTTAATTAACAAAGGCCAGTGACTTCGTTGTTGCTGTAACAACCTTTGCAACTGCCCTGTCACCATAAGACCATAAGATGTAGGAACAGAAGTAGGCCATTTGGCCCATCGAGCCTGCTCCGCCATTCAATGAGATCATAGCTGATCTGATAATCCTCAACTCCACTTTCCTGCCTTTTCCCCATAACCCTTGATTCCATTACTGAAGTTTTGGTTAATGATGGGATTGTAGCTTCATTCACCATATCAAATCACCCTTTTATTTTAATAAAAAAGCAAAATGCTGCGGATGCTTGAAATCCGAAATAAAAACAGAAAATGCTAGAAAAACTCAGCAAGACTGGCAGTACCTGTGGAGAGAGAAACAGAGTTAACGTTTAGAGTCCGTATGACTCTTCTTCAGAGCTGTGCTTTTCTGTGCTTTAGAAATCTACCGGAAATGAAAGAGATGATTGTGGATGCAGTTTGTGTTTAAAAAAAATCCACTCCAGAGGCACCATGACACAACCTGGGGAAATCTTGCACTGAGACCCAGCTGTATTGTGTCAGTTATTACTGTGTGGGGCACTTCCAGTGGCTTAATGTTAGGGTGCACAAACTCGCCAACTGAACCCCAATTCCAGGCCCTGCCCCAGGGCTTCTGCCAGCAGGGAGATCAGGAGAAACTCAGCAGAATTTCAGGTCACAGCAATCGCCCCAGTTCTGTTTTTACTCACTAACATGACACAGAAACAATTAACAACAGCCTTGCTCTAAGCATTTAGCAACACTTCAAATACAATAGAGAAACAGAGACCCAGAAAGACAAAATAGAGAGACGAACACAGACACCAGACAAACGGTGTCCATTTACATCATTCCTCTGGGATTTTTACCTCAGAAAAAGGATAGAATGGCGTGAATCACCCTCCTGCTGAAGGGGAGACACCTGCAGTGAAAAGGAACAAACAACCCAGAGAGCAGTTTCTTGTGCTCCACTCTCATCCAATCACCGAGTACTGGGAAACTCCCTGTTTAATCGGCGCTTTGTGAGTTGCTCCATGAGCTGAAGTCTGCAGATGTAACATAAAGTGGGACAACAGCAAACAACTTGCATTGCCCCTTTAATGTAATAAAATGTATCAATTTGCTTTATAGGAGCGGAAATCTTTATAGACGGAATTTCAGCACTTTTTAAAATTCTTTCATTGATGTGAGCATGGTTGGCAATGCCTGCATTTGTTGCCTATTCATAATTGCCCTTGAGAAGGTGGCGGTGAGCCGTTTAGGGCCTAAGCAACCAAAGGCACAGCAGCCAATAGTGAAGCAATGAAAATTGGGGATACACAAGAGAGCAGAACTGGAGAAGTGCAGAAATCTTGGTGGATTGTCGAGCCGGAAGAGATTAGAGAGATAGGTTAGGGATAAGGCCATGGGCAAACAGTATGTCAGTACTTGTATATCATGTACTAATATTTTCTAGCATTAACCTGTGGACAAATTGAGGGCTGAATTGTCCCAGATTTGCACTAAATGCAGTAGTGGGTGGGAAAAAGGATATTTTACCCACCGGCCGCAACGGTGGCTTTTCGTGCTGTATCCCACCTTCCCGGCGCATCCCGCCTCATTAATAATGCATTCCCGGAACCACACTGGGTCACTGGCCTCTGATTCGCCCAACCTGCCGTCACCTCAGGGCTTCAGTAAATTGGGCGCCATATTTAAAGGCTGTCCCTGCACAAAGTTAGCTCTCTTCAAGGTGTAGGAAGCTGCTGGGAACTGATGGCTATCAAAGGGAGGAAACATGCTTCCCCCAAATTTAGCCACGCCTCCCTTGAGCACTTACTGGATGCATTGGAGGCCTGCCGCACAGTTCTCTACCTCAGCTTGGGCGAAGACCAGCAAGCAAGGTCACCAATCCAGCATGGGAGGTGGTGGCAGCAGTGGTCAGCGCCAATACCCTGCAAAAAAATGACAGCCACCTAGTGCCGAAAGATGATGAATGATCTATTCTGTTTTGCCAGAGTATGTCACTCTTTTCATCACTTTCAGCTTACACACACACAAGCCCATCACACATCCACATCCACTCACTGCCAGTTGAAGGGACATGACCATTCACTCTATCACACACATCCTCATCTGGATTGTGCCTGCCCATGACACCATCTGGCCTGGCAGGCATCCTGCTTACACTCTCCCCGTCTCTATTCATGCAGGACAAGCTGGCACAGAAGAGAGAGGTCACAGAGTGGTGGAGGAACGCTGACTTCAAGGTCCTAACATACTTTGAAAATAGTCATCCAGCTGATTGGTGACAATCTGGACTGTTCCTGTGCTGACGGTGAGGTTTGTGGTGCTCAACCAAGTGAGGATCCAGCATTGCAACATCCATCAGACAACCATGCCTGTTCCGCAGTCCCCTGCTATGTACTAATTATCTCTTCTTGCCTTCACAAGCACATCTGGGAAGCAGCCGAGAGGGTCCACGACCCACGTCCTCAACTCAAATCCCAAAGACACCTTGGAAGAAGAATCTGATGACACCCTAATTGAAGACCCATCACAACGCTCACCCACACTCCACCAGCGCAGAGACACCGACTTCTGTGGGACCTAGCTCAACACTGGTACGTCAGCAGCCGCCATGGAGACCTTGGTCCAGGTCATAGGTCCTATGCTGCTGCGTGGGCTGAACTCCATCGCTGACACATAGAAACATAGAAACATAGAAAATAGGAGCAGGAGTAGGCCATTCAGCCCTTCGAACCTGCTCCACCATTCATTATGATCATGGCTGATCATCCAACTCAATAGCCTGCTCCCACTTTCTCCCCATATCCTTTGATCCCTTTCGCCCCAAGAGCTATATCTAACTCCTTCTTGAAAACATACAATGTTGGCCTCAACTACTTTCTGTGGTAGCGAATTCCACAGGCTCACCACCCACTGAGTGAAGAAATTTCTCCTCATCTCAGTCCTAAATGGCCTACCCCGTATCCTCAGACTGTAACCCTTGGTTCTGGACTCCCCCACCATCGGGAACATCCTTCTTGCATCTATCCTGTCTAGTCCTGTTAAAATTTTATAGGTTTCTATGAGATCCCACCTCATGCTTCTGAACTCCAGTGAATATAATCCTAACCAGGTTAATCTCTCTTCATATGTCAGTTCCGCCATCCCAGGAATCAGTCTGGTAAACCTTCACTGCACTCGCTCTATAACAAGAACATCCTTCCTCAGATAAGGAGACCAAAACTGCACACAATATTCCAAGTGTGGTCTCACTAAAGCCCTGTATAATTGCAGCAAGACATCCCTGCTCCTGCACTCGAATCCTCTGGCTATAAAGGCCAACGTACCATTTGCCTTCTTTACCGCCTGCTGCACCTGCATGCTTACCTTCAGCGACTGGTGTACATGGACACCCAGGTCTCGTTGCATGTTCCCCTCTCAATTTATAGCCATTCAGATAATAATCTGCCTTCCTGTTTTTGCTACCAAAGTGGATAACCTCACATTTATCCAGATTATACCACATCTGCCATGCATTTTCCCACTCACTCAGCTTGTCCAAATCACACTGAAGCATCTCTGCATCCTCCTCACAGCTCACCCTCCCACCCAGCTTTATGTCATCTGCAAATTTGGAGACACCATAGTTGGCCTCCTACAGTGTCAACGTGAGAGGCGTGCAGGGCAGCTTGATCCCACTCCAACTTCTTCTTCTCCTCAAGGAGTTAGCCAGAGGCCCTTGGGCACCACAGGGAGGACAATCAGCAGGTGCACATCCTGGAGCCACCCACCCAGGTGACTCCGGGAGTGTCCAGCCCATCTGAACCCCTTGTTCTTGTGACCCCAGCAGCTCCAGCTCCACAGGCTGAGGAGGGTACCATTGCCATACAGCAGGACCCTGAAAGCAAGCCGGGGCCCTCCAGGCCTTGGCCCTCCAGAGGACGCCCATCAAGGTCATCAGAGACAGTCATGTAGCAGTCAGCAGGCTGCCTCCGCCTTCATTATGGATGCTGGGGAGCACCAAGACCTAGTGGCAGGGTTCGGAAGGTTAAGAAAATGTAGTTTTACAATGTGGGTATGGCCGTTAATCACTTGTGCTTAATGTTGACTATTGTAAATAAACTCCCACAAAACCTTGTCTATGGCTCCTTGTTATGATGAACAATGTTTGTGTCAGTCTGAAGTGAAAGCTTGGTTCCTGCACAAGATAAAGGCAGGTGTCTCAGTCCAGGGCCTCACTCCTGTGCTTTGTGGAACCTTCCCAGCACACTGATGGTGCGCCTTCACAGTCACTGGACACATCAGTCATGCCTGTACCTCGATGGGGCTTATTATTGCTGCCAAGATGTCTTGGGTTGACGGCACAGAGTTCCATCATTTTCTCTGTGTGCTCTCAGCAACCTTCGAGGTGCAGCCCCTCATCTCATCAGCACCTATGTTCGGTGACAGTGTGGCTCTGAAGGGTGCAGCTCATGAAGGATGCCATTGGATCAAGAAAAGTTAATTTCCACACTACATCTCCATTATATGACCCTGTTCGGAGAGTGCAAGTGATCTGCCATCAGCCAGGCAGAGTCAGACATTCAAATAAGGTACGTGAAAATCTATGGAGTGTCCCCAGTGCATGTTGTCACCATTCTTCCGGAATGCAGCGACTATGGGCATCTGTTGCTTCTCCATGACAGGAGCCTTATCACAGAGGGTATATGCATTGCCATCAGCCACACAGGAGTCAAACGCTCACAGATGCACGTGAGGATCTATGGATTGTCCTCACTGCATGCCATCATCATTCTCCATGAACCTAGCAGCTATGAGGGCCTCCTGTGCACGCCTGCCTCGTCTAGTCAACGCGATGGTCTGAGCACCGTCAACCTCGCCTTTGAGGACCTCCTCACCCTGATCCCGGTCGACATACTCCACATTGGAGGAGAAGTGAAGCTCCTCCACCTCCTCCTCAGTCAGCTCCTCCCTCCATTGTGAAGGGCGCAGCAGGCGACGATGATGTGTGACACCCTCTGTAGACTTAATTGCAGGGATCCACCAGACTGGTCCAGGCACCGGAACCTTCCAAACATCCCAATGCTTTGCTCCAGCAAAGTGCGAGTTGCAGCATGAGCCTCGTTGCACCTTCTCTGTTGCAGTCTGAGGCCACCGCATGGGTATCATCAGCCACATCCTCTGAGGGTAGCCCCTGTCCCCGAGTGGCCGACCCTGCAGCCCCTGTGGTCCCTGGATGACGTCAGGGATCTGAGACCTACTGAGAATGTAGGAGTTGTGAATACTCCCAGGGAATCGTGTGCAGACCTGCAGGATGTGTCTGTGGTGGTTGCAGGCAGCTGAACATTCAGCGAGTGGGAGCCCCTTGCGGTTGACATAGTTGACTGCTTGCTGCCATGGAGATCTAAATGCCATGTGAGTGCAATCAATGGCGCGCTGCACCTGTGGAAAACCAGAGGCCTGCACAGATCCCTTTGAAATTTGCCTATAGATTTGTTCCTCATTATTTGGGGGTCTTTAGCAATGTAACAGCTCCTTTTCTGTTTCTTAATTCTAACCAATTAGCTTCAGCCTTTGAACCCTCGAGTCTAGTATATTATCCCTGAAGAATATTCCAGTCTCCTGATTGGACATACTTTACCCCATGAGCACAAAACCTCACCATACAATTTTTTAAATTTAAAGAGAGCAATGAAATACCAGCTGACACAAACTCACTAATGAAGCTAATTTTGTCTCACTTCCCCTTTCTTCTGCATCTGTCAATAGTTCTGGATTTCCTGCAAACTTCCATTCATATTGCAGACTCCACTGCATTGCAAACAACTCATTTAAAAGTCAAATTTTTGATGCCAAACTTTTGGGCCAAAAGTCAAGAGGTTGACATGTACATGGGTAATGTTTTCAAGGTATTGATGTGGGTGCTTGATTTGGCCCCAAGTCAAATCCAAAACAGACCACCGCAATGGAATAAAGTGAAAAGCGACAACACTAAAGAATTCACAGTAATTATTATCCATAATTTGATCACTTTAAACATTTGAATAACTAAAAACAAAACTTAAATGTATAAATGTTTTAAGCATTTACTTACCGGTTCTCATTTTCGTTAGTCTTTATACATTTAGAATGAAATCGAATCATTAACATCTCCAGCATTATACTTTGGTTCTCAAATTTTTGGGCTTTCATCCCTGAAACACTAGGGTTGACTTTTACACGAGGTATATGAAAAATTACAGTTTTTTATGCCAAAACTCATGGGGTTGACTTTTGCTAAGA
Source organism: Cetorhinus maximus (assembly GCF_964194155.1). Taxonomy (NCBI): domain Eukaryota; kingdom Metazoa; phylum Chordata; class Chondrichthyes; order Lamniformes; family Cetorhinidae; genus Cetorhinus; species Cetorhinus maximus. The sequence continues at coordinate 18,610,194 of NC_135890.1, read as the reverse complement.
GATTAACTTTTACAGAAGTGTATATGGCAGTTAGGGAAAAAGACAAAGAAAAGTTGAAGGTGAAAATAACCCACTGGAAGAAAGCCAATTTCAGTGGTTTGAGAAGGGATTCAGCACAAGTGAACTGGCAAAGATTGGTCAAGAAAATTATGAACAATGGCAGAGATAGTGGAGATAATCTGGGGACAAGCCAAGTTTATTGTCAAAAAGAGGAAAGAATGATAGAAAGATACAACGCGGAAGGAGGCCATTTGGCCATCAGGCCTGAACCTGTTCTTTGCAGAAGTTGTACAATTAGTTTCACTCGCCTGCTCTTACCTTCTAACCCTGTAATTTCCTTCCTTCAAGTATCTATAAACTTTCCTTTTGAAAGTTGTTATTAAATGCGCTTCTGCCATCCTTTCATGCAGCCTATTCCAGATCCTAACTCTCTATGTAAAACCCCATTGAATCTCTTCCTTCCTTTCCTCATTACAGACCTACTTAAAATGCATCTCTGAGCCTCAAACCCACATAATAGTCCCTCCTTTGGATCGTCATTGATTTTTGTTTGAATCACCTTTGGTGGTTTTTCTGCATTAAAGTCACTACAATTGATGAAAGTTGTTGTGGTGGGGAAGCAATGCACTCATGGCTGGATTTTTTTCAGCCCCTCACATTGGCAGGATCTTCTGGTCCCGCCGATGTGAATGGAGATTTCAATGGCTCACCGGCCCTACTGTGGGGGAACCAGCCGCGGGGAGGCTGGAAAATTCTGGCCACTGTCTCCATTGGGAGCAACCACTGGCAAATGAAAAGCAGTCATGTGATCAGATCCCAACAGCAGACTTGTGAACAGGACATAACAGCAACTTCAGGAGAAGGGTGATTAATTTTTAAATTTTAATTCCTCAAGATATGGGTATCAAGGCTGCTATTGCAGATCCACATTATCCTTTGAAAGCGGTGGTGGATCTTCTTGAACCACCGTAATTATGTCTGCTCTACAGCACATAAAAAGACCATTTGGCCCAACGAGCCGATGCCAGTGCTTATGTTGGACATGAACCACCTCCCACCCCTCTTTATCTAACCCTTTTCCCTACATGCACTTATTCAGCTTCCCCTAAAATGCAACTGCATTATTTGCCTTGAACACTTCTATTTGGTATGTTAAAGGTGCTTTATAAACATAAGTTATTGTTGTAGTGCATCCACATTGTAATCACTCCCTGAAGAAAGAAGGTTCTCCTAAATTCCTATTGGATTAATTAGTGACTGTTTTATATTTATGACGTCTCACTTTGGAAACATGTTCTCTATGCTTAACCTATCAAACCCTTCCATTACCTTAAAGATCTTTGTCAAGCCACCTCTCAGCCTTCTCTTTTCTTGAGAAAATACCCCAGCTTGTTCACCAAGTCCTGACAGGTATATGCTCTTAGTTCTGGTACAAACTTTGTAGACCTTTTCTGCATGTTTGCCAGTGCCTCTGTATCCCTTATTATAATATGGAGACTAGAACTGCTCACAGTATTTTGAGTGTGATCTAATCAAGATTTGATACCAGTTGAACATAACTTTGCTGCTTTTCAATTCCATCCCTCTAGAACTTAATCCCTGTGCCTGCTTCCCCCTTTTTTATGGTTGTAATAGCTTGTGGCACTACTTTAGGTGATTTGTGAATGTGCACCTTGAGATCCCTTCGTTCATTTACCCTGTTTACTCTTATTATTCAAGCAGTATGTGGCCTCTTTATATTTCATGCCAAAATGCAGCACTTCACACTTGCCTTCATTGAAAATTAATTTGCCAATTATTAATGTCCTCTTGTATTTTGGTGTATTATTCCTTTGTGTTATATACCCTCCAAATTTGATGCCACCTGCAAATTTTGAAGTTGTATTTCCAACTCCCAACAAATCATTAATCTAAATTGTGAATAATGGTGGTCCCAGGACTGATCCCTGTGGAATGCCATTACTCACCTTTTCCTGAATCTGTTATCAGTTTTTTTAGCCAGCTCCTTATCCATTTTCTTATCTGTCCTGACTCCCCATGTTCTGATCTTAGTCATTTTCTTCAAAAGGTAATTTATTGAAGGCCTTTTGTAAATTTAAATTTATTACATATACTACACCATCCTTGACTACTTTTTCTGTTATTTCAAAGAATTCAATGAGGTTGGTCGTGAACTTCCCTTTTTTATTATACTTCTGGTTTCTAGATGCTTCTCAATTTCATTTTTGAGTAAGGTTTCCATTATCTTTCCTAACATTGATTTTAAGCTAACTGGCTATAGTTCATGGACTTGCTCTATCACCCTTCTTAAACACAGGAATCCCATTAGCTGTCTGCCAGTCGTGTTGCACAATTCCATTTTCAAATGAAATAGTGGGCAGAATCGTTCCATATTTGCACAAAGTGCGTTAACGGGCAGGAAATAAGTTGTTTTACCCTCCGGCCGCAATGGCAGGTTTTCACATAGTATCGTCCTATTTCTGCCTCATTAATTATGCGGCCACAGGAAAAATGCCATCTTGCTGGCGGGCAGCCTCTGATTTGTCTGCCACGCTGGTGCCTCGCTACTTCCTCACACAGGGCATCATATTTAAACTGCTGCCGCGTGCATTCTTCTCAATGCTTGCAGCTCAGGACTGCTCCGGTGAAGATATGGCCCCATGAGCCAAGAAGAGTGCAGTCCCCTGATTCAGTGACGGATCTCTTCTGGATGCTGCAGAGACCCACCACGATGTCCTCTACCCCCGTTGTGGTCAAAGGAGTTCCATCAGCTTCACCACTCTGGCTTGGGAGGCGGTGAGAGGTGGTCAGATGCCAATGCTGCACACAAGAGGTCGGCCATCCAATGCAGAAAACAGATGAATGATCTCAGCTGTGCCGCCAGGGTAAGGCAACCATCTTATCACTCTAAACTCACATACTCACAAGGCCATCTCACATTCATTGGCATCTCACTTACAGCCAGCTCAAGGGACATCACCATTCACTCTCTCACACACAACGTGACATCTCCATCTGGCTTCATTTCCTCTGGAGACCGCCTCCTCACCATCTTGAGGCTACTTGTACAGATCAACATGTACCTTTGCACGCACCCTGGGATACCCCACTTTCCCAGTATGGTCCTCACCCTGCAGCCTCTTCCCTTGCCTGAGGCCACTTCTCCCAGTTCTCCGAGTTAGCCCTAGCTCTGCAGCCATTGAAAAGCCACCCCCTGCCTTATGGCTGGTGTAGTAGGCAGAACCTGTCCATGAGCCCCTCTAAATGTGATGTGGTGCTGCCTAAAAACCTTGGTGCTGATGACCACAAATACTGCCTGAAGCAAGGTAGGTAAACAAGCCTCGAAATCCCAAGTGGAGTGCAGCTTTCCAGGTGGAGGTCGCTTATGTACAATTGTGGGACATGTCGATGTGCAATCATGCCGATGTGTCCAGATGATCTAGCGTGGAGGGATGATTTTGGCAAGCAGGGCTTATAATGAGATGCTAAATTATTGAAAATAGGCTCCCGATGTGTGGCAGTGGGAAACACAGTCCACCATTGCCATCATTGACAGGTGGAGCAGACGATCGCAAACTGATTTCATGATGGCGGGAAACTAATTTTTGACCTTCTTGCTATATTGTCTCTCCTGCCCCCACCCGCCATGACACCTGATGCCAACGGGGTCAGAAAGTTCTGGTCATTATCTCAGCCACTGAAGGTGTGCAGAGTTAATGTTTTGTCCTTGTTACTCTGTAAACAATGTATCTCTAAACATAGTGAACGGATTTCAACGAAACCTGGTACACACATAGGATATGGCCAATTTTGCCCAAGGAAGAACTGATTCGTTTTTGGTAAAAATGTAGATCCAGATCCTAGAATTTTTTAAAGGATCCATTAACATTGGGAGATAGGGTGAATTGACTTTTTTTTTAAGAATGTTGTGGATCATTTTATTTAGAATATTGTTGTTTTAGCATGTTGTGGATCATCTCAGTTGCTGTCTTGGAATTTGTCACAGATGTGTTAGGAACTAGATATAGATTTAAGTTTAATTTATATCTTTTTAAAATTTGTGTTAAAAGGTGAAACCTGGGTCTAGTTTCATTTAGAGTTTTTCTCTGTGAGATGGAGCAAATCTGAGGCCCTGTTTGCATACCTGCATTTTAATGAGGTTTTACGACTCTTGAAATGAAGAGCTGGGATACCGAAGGGGGTTAAAACAAACACAATGTAAAAAACTGTGCTGTTGCCTAGTAACAGGGGTCCAGATAGAGAGATCCACAGAGACACAGGGAAAAGGAGAAAGCAGTTTTAGTTTAGTTTGGTATGTGGATACCACTGGGTGAAGGCAGAAAGGTCTCAGATCAAAGAAGAAAGGTTCCAAAGCAGGGGAGTGGGACAGAAAGGGGGTCCCAAGATGACCTTCTAGTCAAAGGAAAAGAATAAGAATCTGGAAACGGTCCTGCTAAGTGAGGAGCAGAGAAAAAGGCTCCGAATTAAAAAAACACAGCTGCAGGGAGCGAACTTGGAACAAAGTGGGCTTGCGAGAAGCTAGAAGATTGGAAATCCTTGTGAGAAAGACAGAGTTCAGTGAGACTGTTTGGCCCACGGTGTAATGAGTCCCTTGGGGGTTTGTTAAAGGATCCAAAGAATCTGCTTTGGGTGGCATCAGTCACTTGATTTTGGGAGTGTGGGGTGTCTGACCACAGGCCATCTATTGGTTTACATGGACTGTATATTTACTGTGAATATTAGTGTAAGATAGATTTTATAACGTGTTATCCTCACGAGTCTGTATATATCTGTAAAGGTATGGTTTTGGGTGAAGGAATAGTGTAATATCGTTCTTTCTTCTTGCTTAATAAATGTTTTATTCTTTTGTTAAAAGTTCATCAGCAGACTCATGTGGCCGCCCTCCACGTTTCTAAACAAAAAAATAAAAGTTTGGATCTGTCAAGCCAGGTTCCACCCAGGTATCTGACTTGTCCAGTGGTGACACCAGCTGGGATCATAACAGCAGCCAAAATGCAAGCAGGGGTTTTCAGAGCAGGTTGTTGGATGTGGATTGGCCTGAAGCCAAGTTCTTATTTTTTCTGTTTTGTACTTACAGCGCATCTACTAGGCAGGGAAAATCCTCAAGGAAGAGCTGTGTAATTGTAATAACATTGAGTTAACATAGCTTGATGGAGATATACACTCTACTGAGTGGCCTCGTCACTTGATAAATATCTGTACAACTGTGCTATCTCATGCCTTGCTTCTTTTCAGATTGGCTGTTGAAGGCACTCCCACAGTGATGTTAAATAGGTTATTCAGAGATTTTGATCCATCAGTGATGAGGGAATGGCTAATTTTCTGTTTACATCAGAGTGTTGAGTGACATGGGGGCTAACATGGGGGTGATGGTGTTGAAAAAGTTACTAGAACATTGTATTTTTGATTAATGCATGTTATTAGAAGATGATTATATTGGAAACACAAAAGGGACAAGACAATTGATATTTATTCAAGATTTTGCTATTTTTATTGAGTTTTAGTTAGACAGAAATTATGCGTACAGCCTTGTAAAAATATTGCAAGGGGGAATTAGTTTTTCCCTGCTGAGCCCCCATCTCAGCTAACCAAGCAACGCAGACAACCTGAAGCGAAGAAAACAAATAAAAAAAATTTAAAATATTTCATACATTTCATTTGTTTATGCTTCAAATTGCATAGATGTAAATTTCTTTGTTTTTGTTCCTTGCTTTGGTTGCATGGTCGTTTGCTGTGTTGCTCTTGAGCACTGAGTCTTGCTCCTTCAGTCCTTATTTTCCTTCGCTGCACTAAAGCCAAATAATCAGGCAAACTTTTGATTGCCTTGAAATGCTTGGCTTCAATGCTTTCACTCTCCAGATATATCCGATCAATCTGTTCATCACACGATTGCCCTGGCATATTAGTGGCTCTGCCTTAGACAGGAATTCTCTTCTCCTGCCAAAGAATCACATCAATATCATGGAATGAGAAAATACCTCTCAACTCATTAAACTTGCTCCTTCCATGGACCATGGACAATCTACGATATCATGAGAACAAGTTCTTCATTAATACTTCCTGATGCCTAAAGTGCCAATAATTCATTCATCCCTACGTCTCAACTATTTAAACCTGGCCTACTCCCTTCCACATTTGTTCACTGCCCCTGTCAGCAAAAACACCAATGTATCCTCCAGAGTGTTTGATCATTTTAGTCTGCACCTATTCCTATAATGTCCAACTCACACCCAACCAGTTGCAATAGTTTCCCATTTCAATCCTAACCAATCCTAATCTCATTCCTAACCAATCTTTGAAGAGTCTAATTTCATTACTGAACAATCTCAATTGTCTAATTTCATTTCTAACCAGATAGTTCTCACACCTGTCAGGAATTTAATAACCTACAAAGACCAAAGAAAATTTCCCACATGCCCAGTTGTCAACCCAACATCCCTCTCCTTCAGTCCACACGCCCCAACCCTACCACCCCATCCTTCCCAAGCTACAAAAATTGCAACATCTTGCAAAACCTTTGATTTTCACCTAATTTCCTACCAGGTACTAATGGAACTTCTCAAAAAAATAACATACAGCCTTGAAGAAAGAATGCAGAGTCGATCGGGTTTTGAATTACAAGCAGACTTAAGTGGAATATGGGAGAAATGTCAATATGACAGAGAACATGCATTCTTTAAGGATTGAAATAGTTGTATAATTCCTGAGGACATGGAACTCATCATCAATAACTCTTCATGTGTGATTTAACCACAAACATCCCACTGTCTCTCACCCCTTATGATAAAGCACCTTTGGCATTTTAGGTTAAATAACAAAGGCCAATAACTCCATATGTAAGTCTAACAGCCTTTGCAACTGTTCTGTCACCTTCAGAGATTTATGTATGTACACCCTGTTCCTCCATACTCTTTAAAATTGCCCCAATTAGTATTTATTGCCTCTCATCAATTCTCCTACCAAAATGAATTACTTCTGGAAATCTGGGAACAATTCCAAATTACAAAGGTTAATATTATATGGCTTATAACTCCCCCAACCCTCAGAATAATTTATTACTTGCACCGTAGACCCAGCTAGGTTGTAATTAAAGTACTCACCATAGGGTTACAATAATTAACTACTGCAAGCAAGATCATCTGGGGCACCGAATGGCATCCCTGGGAAAAGGGAAGAAACAAGACCAGGTAAGAAAAAATTGGTCAGTAGTAGAAAGACTTGCATTTATATAATACTTTCCACAATCTCAGGTTGTCCCAAAGCACTTTACAATGAATTAGGTGATATTACGGTGAATTATTGTTTTAAAGTATGGTCACTGTTGTTATCTAGGAAATACAGCAGCTAACCTGTGCACAGCAAGATCCTACAAATGGCAAGGAGAGAAATGGCCAGATAACCAGTTTGAGATGTTGGCTGAGGGGTAAATATTGGCCAGGACACTGGGGATAATGCTTCTGCTCTCCTTCAATATAGTGCCATGGGATCTTTATCATTCACTTGAGAGGACATATGGGCAGGGCCTCAATTTAAAACATAGTGGAGCTCTCCAGGGGTCAGTATTAGGACAACTACACTTCCTGATATATATATTAGTGACCCAGACTTTGGTGTACAGGGCACAATTTCAAAATTTACAGATAATACAAAACTTGGAAAGTGTTGTGAACTGTGAGAAGGCTAGTGTAGATCTTCAAAAGGACAGACAGGTTGGCGAAATGGTCAGACAAGTGGCAGATGAAATTTAATGCAGCAAAGTTGAAGCGATTCATTTTGGTAAGAAGAACACAGAGTGACAATATAAAATAAAGGGTACAATTCTTAAGGGGGTGCAGGAACAGAGGGACCTAGGTGTCATTGAAGGTGGCAGGACAGGTTGAGAGAGTGGGTAATAAAGCATATGGTATCCTGGGCTTTATCAATAGGGGCATAGAGTACAAAAGCATAAAGTTATGTTAAACCTGTATAAAACACTGGCTTGGCCTCAAATTAAGTATTACATCCAGTTATAGGCACCACACTTTAGAAAGATGTGAAGGAATTAGAGAGGGTACAGAAAAGATTCACGAGAATGGTTCCAGGATGAGGAATATCAGTTACATAGATAGATTGGAGAAGTTGGGACTGTTCTCCATGGAGAAGAGAAGGTTGAGAGCAGGAGGTATTCAAAATCATGGGAGGTCCCCTGGACAGAGTTGATAGGGAGAAACTATTCTCATTGGTGGGAAAATTGAGAGCCAGAGGACACAGATTTAAGATAATTGACAAAAGCAGCAATGGCGACATGAAGAAAAACTTTGTCGGTGCAGTGAGTTGTTAGGATTTGGAATGCACTGAGAAGGTGGTGGAGGCAGGTTTAATCCAGGCATTCAAGAGGGAGTTGGATTGTTATCTGAAAAGGAAGAACATGAAGGGCTATGGGGAGAAGGCAGAGGAATGGCACGATGTGAATTGTTCCTTCGGAGAACCAGCACAGACATGATGAGCTGAATGGCCTTCTGTGCTATAACCATCCTATGATTCCATGAAAGCCCCTTCATGAATACAGCACCCCTAACACCACTGTTCTCCCTTGATACTGCACTGGGAGGGTCAACCTGCACAACGATTCCAAGTCTAACACTTGAAACCATAACCTTCTGACACAGATGAGATTGCTATCCACTGAGCCATGGCTAAGCCCTGAGTACATGTTTATTTATTAACCCTTACACTGGCTTCATGTCAAGACTTCTGCAGGTCTTTTAATGGCTGGAGGCACTGCCTATCTTTAATAAATCCAGAGCCCCTCAGTGCCTGGAGCTCATGTCCCCAGAAAGTCATTGATGGCTGGTATGCCTGATGCAACAGGTTGTCATGACTATGACCACCTTGGGGTTCAAACCAAGGATACAACCTCTACCACTGAAAATTAAAAAAAAATTACCTAAGTTTTTTTTAACTCTCCCATAAAGGGGGCCATATAAAGATGTTTCTAGAAGTTGGGAACCAACAACCCCTCCAATGGTTTGGACAAATTCCTGGAGGTTTTACCAAATGACCAACAGTTTCCAACTGCCCAGCCCAATTAAACAACTTTTTGTTTCTTTTTAAAAACGTTTCTCCAATAAGTTTTATAGCAAGTAAATGAAAATGTTCTGGAAACTCCAGGGTAATCCTAGAGGGTTGGCAACCCTATACCAGTGGGTGCCCTGGATGTCTCCCTGGTGGGTTGGGCACTCAGGATAGGAAAGGTGATTAAGAGACCCCAGGTCAACACAATGCAACTTTGATGGATTTTCAGCTCCTTCACCTCTAACCTAATTACCCCAAGTTCTCCAATCCAAGAGCGTTTCAATTTGTTACTCTTCTCCTCTCATTCTACCTTCTGGCTCATATGATCAACTTTGGAAATGAGCAAGAATCCAAAAGTTTATCCTTTCCTTCAGTCACAAATGAAACATCCCCAAATGGGGAAGTATAGCCAGGATGATCTTTGATACCTTTCTACACTGCAATAAATTACCATCCACAGCCTGGCTATGGAAACTAGTCTACAACATAAAGAGATATGAATCTACAAGCGCCACACCCACCACACACACAGAAGCAGGTTATTTAAATATCATGACACTGATGCAAGGGGAGGCCTGGGCAGAGGTAAAACTAGAACTCCAGATCAATCATTAATTGGCCAATAACATCATCACAACAGTCATCCCATTTCTGTTTACACTCAGTAACATGGCACAAAAACAACTAGGAGGACAACTGTACAAAAGTAAAATGTCGTAGATGTTGGATAACTGAAATAAAACCAGAAAATGATGGAAATACTCAGCAGGTCAGCTAAGGACAATACACTGCTTAGAACATTTAACAGCACTTAGATACAAAAGAAAAACAGAGAGACACAAAGAGAGGAGAGAGAGAAACCAAGTCAGAAAAAGAAAGGAAGAGAGAGAGGCAGAGAGCAACAGAGAGAGCGAGACACGGACAGGGTGAGAAAGAGACAGTGAGATGAGAAAGGGAGTGTGACACAAAATCTTTGAAGAGACTTGTTGAGGTAAGAGTATCTAGGGATATGGGGCAAGGATGGATAAGTGGAGTGGGAGTACTGATCAGCAATATTCTAACTGGATGGTGGAACAGTCTCAAGGTGTTAAACGGCCTATTCCTGTTCCAACTAGATTTTATTGTAATCTCTGAGAGAGAGGAAACTGGGAAAAAGAGAGGAAGCACAAACTCCAGATAAATGATGTAAATGCCTATTTACACATATTCTCCAGGGCTTTTGTTGAAATTGGAACCCTGATAATCAGCTTTCTCCCCTCCCTATGGAAACTATATGGGAAGTACTCCATAAAGGTAGAGACACAAGGAACAAGACACAAGGAACAAGAGAGAGAGAGTCAGAGAAACTCCCGTAATAAGGACCCAGTTGATCAGCGCTCTTAACTTAGAAAGAAAATAGAATGGCAGGAATCACCCCACCCTCGAAGGGGAAATGCCAGCAGTGAAAAGGAACAAACAACCCAGAGAGCAGCTTCTTGTACTCCACTCTCATCCAATCACCGAGAGCTGGGAAACTCCCAGTTTAACCTGCACCTCCTGAGTTATACCAATGCGCTGAAATCTGCTGATGTGACATAAAGTGAGACAACAGCAAACAACGTGCATTTATATATAGCTTTTTAATGGTAAAAATATTTCAAGGCACTTTGGAGGGGTGGTTGTGAAATAAAATAGGCACCAAGCCACATATATTAGAAGAGGTGATAGAGCTTGGCCAAAGAGGAGAGAAGCTGGCAGCAGCAATACTTTGGGAGAAGAGAAAAGTAGCTGGGAAAGTGCTTTAGGATGGGGGAGGAGAATTCTAGGGTTAACTGAGAGCATAACTGAGATGGAACAAGTCATCGTGCACGTAGCGGCATGGGAAGCGTACCAGCATGCATGGAGTACATTGGAAGTGGCCAGCTTAACTATTTTGGAGGGGGAGCAGAGTGCCAACACAAAATGGGAGGTTGAAGAAGAGAGTGTCAGTGTGCAAATGTGGACAGTTGCTGGGATACAATGTCCATTGGGGATTTGGAGTGTACAAGTGAACTGGATTTGGTGAGAGGACTGATGTCGATAAGTGATAATCTGTTCTGTTTTATTCATTCATGGACTGATTGTTGTCCCTAATTGTCCTTGAGAAGGTGGTGGTGATCCACCTTCTTGAAGTGGTATAGTAAGTGCATTGTAGGTACATCCATAGTGCTGTTCGGGAGGGAGTTCCAGGATTTTGACCCAGTGACGGTGAAGGAATGGTGATGTATTTCCAAGTTAAAATGGTGTGTGACTTGGAGGGGAACTTGCAGGTGGTGGTGTTCCCATGCATCTGCTGCCCTTGTCCTTCTAGGCAGTAGAGGTTGAGGATTTGGAAGGTGCTGTTGAGGGAGACTTGGCAAGTTGCTGCAGTGCATCTTGTAGATGGTACACACTGTTGCCAATGTGCATCAGTGGCAGTGGAAGTGAATGCTAAGGTGGTGAATGGGCTGCTGATCAAGCAGGCTGCTTTTTCCTGGATGGTGTCAAGCTTCTTGAGTGTTGTTGGAGCTGTACTCATCCAGGCAGGTAGAGAGCATTTTGTTATACTCCTGACTTTCTCCTTGGAGATGGCGGAGACAGGCTTTGGTGAGTCAGAAGATGAGTTACTTGCCACAGAATTCCTAGCCTCTGGCAAGCACAGTATTTGTATATGGCTGGCCAAGTTAAGTTTCTGGTTAATGGTGAATTCCAGGATTTTGATTCAGGGAGATTCAGCGATGGTAATGCTACTAAATGTCAAGGTGAGATGGTTAGTTTCTCTCTTGTTGGAGATGGTAATTGCCTGGCACTTATGCGGCATGAATATTACTTGCTACTTGTTAGCCCAAGGTTGACTGTTGTTCAGGTTTTAGAGCATGCAAGCACGGACTGTTTCAGTATCTGAAGTAGAACTGAACACTGTGCTATCATCAGTGAACATCATCACTTCTGGCTTATGATGGAGGGAAGGTCATTGATAAAGCAGCTAAAGATGGTTAAGCTAGGACACTGCCTTAAGGAACTCCTACAGTGATGTCCTGGGACTGAGATGATTGGTCTCCAAGAACCACAACTTCCTTTTTGCTATGTATGACTCCAATCAGTGGAGAGTTTTCTCCCTGTTCCCATTGAATATAAGTTTACCAAGGTTCCTTGACGCCATGCTCAGATAAATACTGTCTTCATGTCAAGGGCAGTCACTTTGCCCTCGTCTCTGGAATTTAACTCTCTTGTCCATCTTTGGGCCAAGGCTGTAATGATGTCAGGAGCCGAATAGACCTGATCGAACCCAAACTGAGCACTGGTGACTAGGACTTTGGTGAGTAAGTGCTGCTTGATAGCACTGTCAATGACACCTTCCATCACTTTGCTGACAATTGCAAGTAGACTGCTGGGGTGCTAATCGGCCAGCATGGATTTGTCCTGCTTTTGGTGATCAGGATATGCCTGGGTATTATTCCACTTTGGCAGCTAGATTCCAATGATGTAATTATGCTGGAACAGCTTGACTAGGGGTGCAGCTAGTTCAGGAGCATAAGTCTTAAGCATTAGACCCAGGATGTTATTGTGGCTCATTGCCTTTGCTGTCTGCAGTGCCTTCAGTCATTCCTTGACATCACGTAAAGTGAATTGAATTGGCTGAAGACTGGCAAGGGGGTGGGGGGGTGATGTCTTGTGGCGTAATGGTAGCTTCCTGACCAGAAGCTCTGGGCTTGATTCCCACTCCAGGACTTGATGACCATGGGAGTTGTGTTCAGAACACGGCAATCAGGTTGGTTGTCCACCTGTAAATTGTTCCAATATGCCTACGGCAGGTGATAAAAAGGGAGGAATCTCCTGGTCAGCCAGAACTGGTAGAGGACAATGGAAAACCAGTGCAGGACCTTCCAAGCATGGCCATCGACCCACACATGGAGTCCATGGTCGTCAATGCCCTTTTAGAGGGCAGGGTACCTGAAGAGAGAGAGAGAGTAGACTGGCATCTGTGATATGGGGACCTCAGGAGGAGGCAGCGATAGATTATCCACTTGGTATTTCTGGCTGAAGGTGATTCAATTTTGCCCTTTTGTATGCAGGCAATCCAAAACTAAAGACAGATGCTGAAGAAAGGAGAATTGGGACAAGAGAGCTTTATCCTTGAGTAGGTGGCTGCTGCTACTTCATTGCCTCCTTTAATAAAAAGACTATTATGGTGAGCTTTTGTCCACATTGAGTAGAGTATGTTCAATCAGAAAATTGGAATATTCTCCCACTATCTCAGATATTAAGTAATGGCCACCCAACAAGCCTCTGCATCTTCAGAATGTGCCTTGGCTATAACTTTAAAAGAAGACTCGCCTGAACCAATGTGACAGTTCATATTCTCACACCAATACCTTTATGATATTTGATAGGTGTCAGATATGGCTCAGTTGATAGCATTCTTGCCTATCAGTCAGAAAGATGTGGGTTCAAATCCCACACTAGAGACCAAAATACCAAATCTGGGTTGATGCTGCAGTGCAGTACTGAGGGAGTGCTGCACTGAAAGCAGGTGCCATCCTTTGGATGTGATGTTAACATATATGAGTTAGGAGAAGGAGTGAGCCACTTGACCCTTCAAGCCTGCTTCACCATTCAATAACTTCATGGCTGACCTGATTGTAACCTCCTGCCTACCCCAAATAAACAAGGGGGTGAAAGGATGTCAAGAATCTATCTACCTCTGCCTTAAAAATATCCAAAGGCTATGCTTCCACTGCCTTTTGAGAAAGAGAGTTCCAAAGACCCATGACCCTCTGAGAGAAAAAATTCTCACCTCTGTCTAAAATGAACGACCCCTTATTTTTAAACAGTGACCTCCAGTTCTGGATGCTCCCATTAGAGGAAACATCCTCTCCACATCCACTCTGTTGAGACCCCTCAGGATCTTACATTGAGGCTATACCTGCCCTCCCATGTGGATGCAAAATACTCCACAGCTCTATCTCAAAGTGGAGCAAGAGAATCCTGACCAAAATTAATCCCTCAACAAACATAACTAAAGCAGATTATCTGGTTATACTGCTTTTTGTGGGAGCCTGATGTGTGCAAATTGGCTGCCTCATTTCCTGGCAATAAGACAAGTGACTAAACTTCAAGGGTGGTACTTAATTGACTATAAAACACTCTGGGACATCCAGAGGTTGTGAAAGATGATATATAATTTCAATCTTTACAGTCTTTCTTTCTTTTGTTATTTCAAGGTGAATGCATGGTGAATGACTGACTAGTGACAGACTAATCCGATTTGATTTTCTTCAGTGGAGACAGGGCGAGGGTGAGGGTGACCTATTCGCTATCACACATTTTTCACCCAATGACAAGTTGAAATGACCCTCAAATGAACTTAGCTGTTAGCTGAAACAAAAACAGAATTACCTGGAAAAACTCAGCAGGTCTGGCAGCATCCAGACCTGCTGAGTTTTTCCAGGTAATTCTGTTTTTGTTTTGGATTTCCAGCATCCGCAGTAGTTTTTTGTTTTTATTACTGTTAGCTGGGTGCGGTGGTACTTAGGTCTGAGATTCACCTTAAAGTCTGAGTGCTGAACACAGAATAAACAACATAGAATTTATATAACAAAGTAAAGCACATGCAATGCAACGTGTCATACACTGTGTATGAAGTAAACAATTGATCAGATTACCTTCTGCAAACAACAAGGAATCGTAGGGCCTGCCTAGACTTGTTTGGGGAATGTGGAATATATATTTGGAATTGCAGTATGCCTTACCTGTACACCCAACATACATTAGGCTGATTTTTGTTTTGACAATTATGTAATCGGTACTTCATCTGAATGTGTTTAGAGAAGGGAAGTTAGGACAAACATGAAACCACAGCTTGCAGCTGAGGCCAGACCAACATTGCAGTGGAAACCCCTCTGTTAAACACATTGAAAAACAACGGGATGGAGTCCAAAAATAGGACAAGTTTGGTGACTAGAAATGAGCAGAGACCCTAACTCATGGAAAAAGACAAGATTCCTCCAGACAGCATCAGTGCAAACGAATGAAAATGTTTTCCATTTGAGACACAAAGACCGGAATTTTTCAGAGGCAGTGGGCCTCTGGGGCCAAAAGCGGGGAGGGTGTTCCCGTTTCGGTAGTTGGCTGGCCAAGGGCTGCATTTTATGGGCGGCAGCAAATTAAATGGCTGGTGCCTGGGCTGCCATCTAATTAAGGACAGCGGCATGCCCCCATGAACTGCTGGCCCAATCAGAGAGCCGACAGCTCAGCACCGCCACCAGGAACAGTGGCCACTGCTGGGACTGCACCTGGAGGACAAGGATGCATTGATGACCCTCAGAGTAAGGTAAGTGCGGTCTGGGGAAGCTGGGGTCAGTCAGGCAAGTCCCAGTGAGGAGCAGGTATCACTGAAGGCAGGCAGCATTGATGCTGCAGGCACAGGCACTGCTGCCTAGGGGGGTTCCTTCATGGGTCAAAGATTGGACCAAAAGATGGGAGTCCCACTCTGAGCCCACTGGGAGGCTGCCAGGGTTTATCAGGCAGTCTCCCCATGTGGCAGCAGGTCCTCCAGCCACAGATAAAATGCCAGCAGAGACAGGAAGAGGCCCTTAACCGGCTAGATAGGTGGCTCAAGTGGGCTCAGGTTGGGCAGGCTGTCTGCCGCCTTACCTGGCAATGACAAAATAGCATGGTGGCAAGAAGGTGTTGGGCACACTCCCTGTGCCTTCACATACTATTTTGCCAGCCTCCCGTCTTTGACACCTGTGGTAATTATGGTTTTATCGGATGTGTAATATACCTTTAAGAAGAATGTCATTAAGGAAGATCTCATGATCTTAGTATCCAATAGGAGAGCAGCGTGGGCTACCTCAGTAGTTAGTAGTCAGTAGTTAGTAGTGTAGGGATAGAGTTTGAAGTGAAAGCACATGTTTAGTTGCTGCTGAGTACCTTTGTATATAAATTAAGAGTTTCCACCTAAGAAGTGTCTGCTGATTAATTCTATCAATAGTACCAACTCAGCCACGACTCACAACAAACTGACGACGAGGATCCACAGGATTCAACAATACCTTTCTCAAAGGGTTAGAGTTAGTCTGGAAATCCCGGCCAAAATATATACGCATTCTTACATACGGAATCTCACAAGTAAGAGTGAGTGAGTAAACCAGTTAAAGTAAAAGCAAATTTGGTCGCTGCAAATCTGAAAGAAAAACAGAAAATACTCGAAAGAGTCAGCTGCTCAGGCAGCCTTCGTGGAGAGAGAAACAGAGTTAACATCAGATAAAACCAAAATACTGCGGATGCTGGAAATCAAACATAAACAAAAATAGCTGGAAAAACCCAGCAGGTCTGACAGCATCTGTGGAGAGGAAGACAGAGTTAACGTTTCGAGTTTGTATGACTCTTCATCAGAACAGAGTTAACACCAGACTGTGAAAACAACCTATTCTTTTTTAAAATTCCATTTTGAACAATTACACATTCTTTTGCAAACAGATTATACAGGTGAAACATATATATAAAGGCAAAATAAAAGCAAAATACTGCGGATGCTGGAAATCTAGAACAAAAACAAAACTACCTGGAAAAACTCAGCAGCTCTGACAGCATCTGTGGAGAGAGAAACAGTTAACGTTTCGATGAAGTTAACGCTTCATCTGATGAAGAGTCATTCGGACTCGAAACGTTAACTGTATCCCTCTCCGTAGATGCTGTCAGACTTGCTGAGCTTTTCCAGGTATTTTTGTTTTTGTTGTATATAAAGGCCAAATACTGCGGATGCTGGAAATCTGAAACGAAAACAAAAAATGCTGGAAAAACTCAGCAGGTCTGACAGCATCTGTGGAGAGAGAAACAGAGTTAACGTTTCGAGTCTGTATGACCCTTCTTCAGAATGGATACATATATATGTTGATATATATGCTGAACATATATATATGTTGATCAATGAACTACCCAAATATCTGGTTTACAATTGTGAATGAAAGCAGTCTGATTGGTCAATCTATGGAGCAATATCCAAAAACTGGCTGATTCAAAAAATCAATCCCTTAGCTCATCTACTGTATTAAGTTTGGATAGGAGTTGCATCTGTTAGATCCAGAACACCATTTGTACCCCTCTCTCCTCTTTTAAGTGGCTCCTTAAGCCTATCCCTCTGTCAAAATTTTTGTCACCTGTCCTAATATCTCCTTACATGCAGAATGTCATATCTAGTTTGATCAATCTCCTGTGAAGTACCTGGAGACTTTTTAACTGTGTTAAAGGTGCTATAGAAATGCAAGTTGTTTCAAATTACAGTGCGACACATGATGGATTTTCTGTTAATGTAAAGTCAAATCAGTTTATTTACTTAAAGCTAGGATCAGAGAGAATGCTAGAGTTTAGTGCCTAGGCAGCTAAAGGCATAGCCACCGATGGTGCAGGAATCAAAATTGGAGGGTTTAAAATGGAGTTGTGGGTAAGATGGGCATCGATTTAGAAAGCTTGGATCAGAATGTGGAATGTTTTTACAAAGTAAACTTACAGAATGCACTCATTGATCTTATTTCAGAACCTTGAATTTGAATGAAGTCCCATATGTCCTGCTTTTCCTTCATATTTCCCCTAGCCCACCGAGCTAAACTTCCTCTAAAATTCCACCCTGCCTTAAACTTCTTTACTTTCTCTCCCATCTCCCCTCATGTCCTCTCTGAGCTCATCTCGCCCATAAGACCCACCTCCTGCTCCTTTAACCCTATTCCCACCAAATTGCTGACCACCCTACTTCCCTGCCTAGCTTCCATGTTAGCTGATATTGTTAACAGTTCCCTCTCTTCAGTTGCTGTCTCTCTCCTTTCAAATCTGCTATCATCAACTCGCCCCTCAAAATCCCACATTTGATGACATTTCCTTGGAACATTTTACCATTTAAAGATGCTTGATAATTACACGTTATTTTTTTGTTCACTGGCTGCTTCACCATTTTCCCGCTGTGAGATACATTGTTCTCCCATGTTAGCCGCCTTGCTTAACTTGTTGTTGCTTAGCCCGCTTAGCAACTTGAAATGAGGTCACCTTTGCATGAGATGCTGGTTTCATTCTTGCTGCCAAGGTATGCTCCTGCTGCCAAAACTGCACATTTGCTGTCAAGGCTACACCCTTGTTGTTGTGATTTCACACTTGATAACAAGAATGAGTAATGCATGATTATGTAGAAAATAAAATTGGTGTCTTTAGGGCGGAGCAACTTACATAGAATTCAATAGAATTTACAGCACAGAAACACATCATTTGATCACCCATCCCCTACTGGTGTTTATGCCCCACTCAAGCCTCTTCCCATCCATGACCCATCTAGTCTAATCAGCATGACCCTCTGTCCCCTTTTCCGACTTGTGTTTAACCAGCTTACCCTTAAATGCACCTAAACAAGTAGCTTGTCAAATCTTGTGGTGGGGCGGGCTGAGATTTGTCCGCCCTGCTGTTACCTCATGGGGTCGAATATCCAGCCTCCACATTTAAGTGGCACCCACACACACATTCACTTTCTGCAGCCCAGGACTTGTAAGTGAAGGAATGGCTCTAACAGAAACAAGCCCTCTGCCCCTAAGTTCAGCAACAGCTCCCTGGGAAGACTCCTCAGGCTGTCCAGGACCGGCAGGAGGTCCTCTTCCCTTGCATGTGTGCAAATATATTTTGCTTTTCTGCCTCAAATTCTCAGCTAGTGAATGGTTCTTCCATGTAATGCAATGTTTCAAGGTCATCCAAGTGTAATAGATGCCCCCCCCTCCTCAAGTATTTCCCATCATGTCTCTCAGGTCTATGGTATCTCACTCAATATCTGCTCAGTCAGTCGCCTTTATGTCCACAGAAGCGACATGAACAAAGCCAGTTGCTCTATGAACATGGTGGTTGGATAATTCATATGTAAGACTTGCATCGGAGGATCATATAATATGGCCTCATGAGTAAAGATTTTGGAAAGTTTTTATCCTGACGCTGCTGCAGTGAAGACTGTTCTCTGGGGATGTTATACGTTTTAAATGTGACCTGCCTTGGAGTCATCCCAGCCAAATTAACTTTACAATGGCCTTCATGTAAAGACTGTCAGCTTTGGATGTGGGTTACATTTTAGTAATCATCGGGGACCTTAACCTTTCATGCTAGCCTGCAGC
Organism: Cetorhinus maximus; assembly: GCF_964194155.1. Taxonomy (NCBI): domain Eukaryota; kingdom Metazoa; phylum Chordata; class Chondrichthyes; order Lamniformes; family Cetorhinidae; genus Cetorhinus; species Cetorhinus maximus. The sequence continues at coordinate 18,590,977 of NC_135890.1, read as the reverse complement.
ATTAAGTCGTGACCACGCTTATGGCTAAACCTTACCCATATAATACTTCCCACTCCCCACCTACATGATGCAGAACAATGGACCTGGTTAACATTTGGTGACTCTTTGAACTGTCTGCTAGATGGCCACGATATTGTGATTTATAGGCATGTGACTAGCCTCAGGATGCCGGCATGTGAGGATGCAGGTTTACACCTGAAATTCTGGCTGGCGTGGCTTGACATAACCCCTATGCCAGTTCTCATAAGGGCAATCAACATGGTTATCTGATTGTGACAGTGCCACCAGTGTCCTTGGCTTCCTCAAACATATCTTAATCTGCTAGATTGAAAATATGGAGACCTGTAATGGGAGGAGAGTGAAGGTCCAGTTTATCTGCTGCGTGGTCTTTAGAATCAACAAAGTACTCAGTAATCTTTAAATGTGGTGTTGAGACTTACTTGGCCACATCACTCCCAGATGCCATGGCAATGCTGGACATGAATTTGGGACGCTCCCGATAAAAACAGGATTATGAGTGCTTATCAATGATCAGACGATGGTGCTGCTGAAGCTCTCTCTGTGCACACAAAGGTAACCTGACTCACAGGCTCGGATCCATGATTAAGAGTGACAGATCACAACATCCTGAAAAACGATGTCATCTTGGTGAATCAGTATCAGGATGAGGCCATAATATTATTCATGCATGAGAGATGACCTTTGGAGAGATGCCGCTGTCTGGATTTAGATCAGTCCTTAGACAGTTAAGTGATAATCAGTGAGTGATGATTGTCCTCCTATAGGTGCCTTGCAATGCTCCAGGCATACGGCCATGAGTGCACTGAGCTTTGCAGTGTTATTTCTGTCTCTTGAAAGCTGCCAAAGGCAGTGAAATGTTAGTTTCATGCTTGAAAGGAGCCTCATGTCTACTCGCTTCAGATTGAGTGTCGGTGGAGTTCATATCCCGTTTCAGAACCGCCACATACTCCATAGGCTGCCTAGCGTTCCAAGGATGAGGCCATCGTCACACTAGATTGTGACTGCTCATTCTGAGATTGATATCCTTCATTGAGATGTTGAGGATAGCAAAGAAGGCATTACTGTCTACCCTGCATTGAAGGGATAGATGAAATGGGTTCATATAAGCTCATCCCCTTCATCGCCCTGGAAACGTATTGTTATAAGAGTCTCACAGGTCCATCTACAGTGTCCGGCCTGTGCAATGGACTTGTCCTGTGGGGCATCAACATCCTCGTCCTCTTCGATGTCACCCCTTTCAGCATCCTCCTCATTGGAGGAGAAGTGCAGCTCCTCCATCTCTCCATGTGGCAACTCATCCCTCCTTTGGAGTGCCAGGTTTTGTAAAACACAGCAAATCATGGTGATGTGGGACACCCTCTGGGGTGATTACTGTAGAGTGCAGCCTGACTGGTCCAGGCATCTGAAATGCATCTTCAACATGCCAATGGTCTGCTAAATGAAGGACCGTATTGCAGAATGGGCCACATTGTGCCTCTCCTCTGAAGCACTCTGCAGCTGCTGAACAGACATCATTAGCCATGTCTTTTGGGGCTAGTCTTAATCACCGATGAGCCAACCCTGAATGCGCTGAGGATCCTTGAAATTCTGTGACATTGCGAGTGACTCAAGATTAAGAGTTGTGCAAGCTCTCAGGGAATCTTGCGCAAACTTGCATAATCAGCTTTCGGTGATCACAGAACAGCTGCATGTTGAGAGAGGGGAAGCATTTTCTGGTGATAAATCTTAGTGGCTGCTGCCAGGGAGCTCATAAGGTCACATGTGTGCAGTCGATGGCACTCGGCACCTGTAGGAAGCTGGAGATCGCTGCAAATCCCACTGCCCTGGCAGCTTCGATGGCTCCATCCAGGGAGAACTGGCGGTAATTGTGTGCCTTACTGAATAGGACATTGGTGACGTCTCTTATGCATTTATGAGCAGATGATTGTGATATCCCGCAGAGGTCCCTTGTGGAGCCCTGGACCGAGCTGCCCACAAAAAGCGGCAGTCACCTTTAGAGTCACTGACAACGGATGGTCTCCCAGTCCCTGCAGCATCTGATCCTCCCGAAGAATGTGGCAAATGTGAGCCACCACATCTCTTGGCAAGCGGAGGCATCTGCGGTATGGTCTTTCGCTCATCTGCAAGTATGAGCGATGTCTTCGGTACACCGTGGGCCTTGGCAAGTGCCTCCATGGAATTGGCCTCTCCTCAGCTTCTGGGTCTTCTGGGGCCCTGCTGGCCCATGTTCCTCAGGGTGAAGTTCTTTCCTTTGCCCTTCCAGATGGTGACAGGCCTTTCTTCTCCTCCTCAGTTGCATGAAAGCCATGATGAAGGCAGTGTTGCCTGTTGCCTGCATTCTGCACTTCATCTTGTCTCTGCTGAAAAATAATTGAGAGACTCTGCAATGATCACCTTCTATCGCCAAGCTACGGAGTCATTGTGAAGCCCTTGGGCTGCCCTCATTCTAGACATTCCATCACCAGGTCCTGCCTTGCAGCTGAAGCAATCTTAAAGGATTATAGATAGCTGAGCTTCCCTCCCCACTCCACCCAGATCTCCTCCCACCAGCCCAGGCCTGACAGCACATTCACAAAGGGGGTTGGATCAGAATGAGTATAGCCAAGCACTATCAAACTCAGTCAGGTCACAGGGTGCCTCCTTTGGAGTAGACTACAGCCCAGCCCCGCACTGCAATCGTTGAGCTGAACCACCCAACTGCAACGTGTAGAGTTGTCTGGAGCATGTTGCAAACGTACTGTAGCCATGGCCCCTTAATAGTTTGATCCTTCCAACCTTTTCACATTCCTCTGAGAGGGACAAATGATCAACCATACCAAGTCTACATTTTGCCCAAGCCCTAATGATTCTCACAAGAATGTGCACCTTGACTTAAGATGCCCAAATCTTTCAATTGGCATTTGAGTCTCCCTAACATCTCTCAGCTGAGCCTTGCTCTCCATGTCCTGAACCAGTAATTATTAGGGTGCCCTTTCAATCAGCCCAAAAGTGCAGTAGTTGACTCCTCCTGTAAGCTCTTAGACCCGTCCCCGGCGATTTTTTCCCAAGGTTATTTTTCAACTGCGTCGTTACATTGGCTGTCAACATGCGGCTGCTCCAGTTTTATTTTGAGACCAGCTTGCAACCTCCTAGTGTGGCTGTCACTGTCCAAGTCCCTCCTATCATTCCCTCTCCCTCGGGAGAGGCATCTGACTGGGTGAGGTTGACATGGGGCATTGTGACATCCACAGGAGGTGGTTCGGGGGAAGGACAGGGATTTTGGCTACAATAGCGAAGGGCTCCAAGATTAAAAGGGGAGGCAGGAGAGTGATTGGAGGGAAGGAGCCTTGCACGTGATGTGCCATCTGCTGCTCAGTACCAAGCCACCAACACACAGGACCCAAATGTGTGAGGGACTAACCATGCCCTGCACACCATGCTGTGCACGACCAACACAGCACAGACAGACCCTCCCCCTCCCTGGACTGGGACCAACTCATGTGTGCCAGGCATCGCCCTGTAGCAAGATCTGCACACCCCAGGTCTGCCTTTAATTTCTGACACTGTGTTGACTCCTGCCCCAGGACTTCCTCACATTTATTTCCCCTCTTCCTTTACACCCCGCAGTTACATGTCTCTGTCCACCCCTTCTGTCCCAGGCTCCAGTCACCAGTCACCCCTCCCCAACCCCCAGTCAAGCGTGTGCCCTCCAACCCCCTTCCCTTCCCGCTGGTCTTGCCTGAGCAGCCTTTGCATGGAGTTGGAGCAGCTGTGAGAGCAGTGCAGTGAAAGGTAGGCCAACAAACCTTGAAGTTGTGAATGAAGTGCAGTTCACTGGATGCACCACTTATATCCGGTCGTGAATCAGACTGGTCTAATAACCTGCTGGCGGGGCAATTAGATTGAGACGGACAAAGTGATTCCAGCGAGCTGGGTTTTTAATGGGAATTCATGAAATGCAAAGGGATGCAAATGCGATTCACCATGAAAGTTGGGAGGGGAAGATTCTAATTTAGTTTCCTGCTGACGGGAAACTGACTTGCCATCATGCCAAATTTTGTGCCCCTGCCCGCCATGATTCTGGCCGCTGGCAGGACCAGAAAATCCTGCCTAATATCTTTGTAAATATGCTTTCATCTATCTGTTAGGCATTGCATTCCAGATAATAGCAATGCACTGTGTAAAAGAGTTTTGCCTCATTGCTTCTCTGGGTCTTATCAATTATTTTAAATGTGTCCTTTCCTTACTTGCTTTATCAAAGTCCTTGATGAATTTGAATACCTCAACTAAGTCTCGCCTTAGCCTATGCTGCCCTCAGAAGAACAATCCCAGCTTCTCTATTATCTTTACATAACCGAAGCCCCTCATTCCTGGTACCATTCTCGTAAATCCCTATATCTGGAGGAGGGAGGAATTGACGGCCTGGAGTCTCAAAGTATGTTTACAGGGGTGAGAAGGGGCACTCGTGCTCCTCCTGGTCAGCCAAGAATCTATAAAAGTTTAAAACTAACATTTCCTCGGTCTCCAATGCACAGGATCCTCACTACTCTCAGTTTTATCTGGAGTATTTGCAACTGTGTGTGTCCATGGTGATATTGGCGACATGTTCTGATTACATTACTGGGACCAATGATACTGTTTACACTAGGCCCCTGTTACTGTGGGACAGGTGGCCATGCAGTGCCTAATTTCAGTTCAGTTACAATGGTGTGGGGGTGGAGGTTGATGGGAACCAATTCAGAATATGGCACGAAATACTGCCACCATCTTAATCATCTGTGCCCATCTGTTATATTGGCACTTGGTAGGGACAGAGGTTAAACAAGACTCCTCTGATTCAAACACAGGTAGCTCCATGAGATGACCACATCATGCAGTGAAACAGAAGACTTGCAGTTTATGGGTGGAATCATCCCAGATTTGCACTGAGTGCGGTAGTGGGCGTGTAGAAGACGTTTTACCTGCCGGCTGCAAAGGCGAGTTTTTGTGCCATATCATCCCCTTCCCCCCTCATAAACTATGCAGTCATGGGAAACATACCGGATCACTGATGGTAGGCCTCCGATTGGCAAGCCACGCCTTTACCTCACTGTATCCTCACGCCGTGCGCGGACATTTAAAATGTAGCAGTGCGCACACTTCTCAATGCTTGCAGCCCAGGACTGCACTGCTGAAGACATAGCCCCAAAAACCAGGAAGATTGCAGCCCCCATTTCAGTGATGCATCTCTGGGACACCTTCTGGATGCCCTGGAGGCCTGATGTGAAGCCCTCTACCCCTGCTCTGGCTGCAGGAGGCCCATCAGTCTCATCACTTTGGCTTGGGAGGTGGTGGCAGAGGTGGCCAGTGCCAACGCTGCACACAAGAGGTTGGCCATCCAGTGCAGAAAACGAACGAATGATCTCAGCCATGCTGCCAGAGTAAACCAACCATCTCATCACTCTCAATTCACCCATCACACATCCACTGGCATCTCACTCACTGTCAGTTCAAGGGTTATCACCACTCACTCTCTCATAAACACCCTCACATCTCCATCTGGCCTCATCTCCTCTGGAGGCTGCCTCATCCCATCCATTGTTCCACTCAGCACACAAGCCTGGCATCCTCCTCACTTGGCCTGGCATATGCCTTGCTCACACAATCTCCACCTGTCTTTATACAGGACAAGATTGCGCACAGTCACCAGGAGAGGTCCCAGACTGGGGTGGAGTGCCGGACATCAAGGTCCTCACTCCATTTAAGAGCCAAGCATTGGAACTGGCCGGAGAGGATGTTGACTGTCCCTGCAGCAATGATGAGGTCAGCGGCGAATACCCACGTGAGGATTCTGCACCAGACGATCCCTCTCGGATGAGGACCCTGAGGGCAACACCATTGAAGATCTGTCATAGTGCTCACCCATACCCTCCACCAATGTAGTGACACACACCTTGGTGGGACCTAGATGTAGAGTAGCCTTGGGATCACAGTCTGTTCCACAGCAGGCGGAGGCAGGGACATCTTTGGTCACCGGTACTCGGAGGACTGCTGGAAGCAAGGAATCTGCTGAGTCCGAGTCAGATGATAAACCTTTGGACTTGGTCCTCAATCAGTTGGTGGAGCTGCTAAAGACAATCATGGCAACATCAAGAAGGTGCACTCCTCAGATTGTAAGGGCCGATGGAGGGGTCTGTCCGCCTTCAGTCCGAGCTGATAACGCCGGCATGCTAATGCACTGAGGTCAACACTGGCAGGATGGCACCAACCATGGAGACCTTGGTCCAGGACATTGGTCCTGGACTGCTGTGCAGGCTTAAGTCCACCGCTGATGCCATGGTTGGCTCCAACAGTGTCAATGCGGGAGGGATGTGGGGCAGCTGAATCTCACTGCAGCTTCCCCTTCTCCTCAAGGAGTCAGCCAGGGCATCCATAGGGAGGAGGACTAGCAGCTCGACAACCTAGAGCCATCCACCCAAGTGACTCTGGGAATGCCTGGCTGATCCATATATTCTCTTCCTGTGACCCCCCACTGCTCCAGCTCCACAGGCTTAGGAGGGTGCAGCTGGCCTACAGCAGGACACCCAAAGCAGGCCAGGGCCCTCCAGGTCTCAGCCCTCCAGAGGACGTCTGCCAAGGGCATCACAGACAGGGCGTAGCAGTCAGCAGGCTGCCTCCACCTCTGCTGTGGATGTCGGGGTAGCACCAAGACGTAGCGGCAGGGTTAGAAAGGTTTAGAAGATGTAGTTGCACAGCCTTTGCACAGGTGTTACTCACTTGTACATAATGTTCACTATTGAAATAAACTCCCAAAAATGTCTCCTTGCCTATGGCTCCTTGTTATCATCAGCAATATTCATGTCACTCAGATGTGAAACCTTAGTTCCTGCACAAGGTAAAGGCAAGTGCCTCAGTCCAGGGCCACTTCTCTGTGCAGTGTGTAACATTCAGATAAAAGTGATGGTCCGGCTTCACACTCACTGGACACATTAATGATGCTTGCACCTCGATGGTGTTTGTCACTGCTGCCAAAATGTTGTGGGCAGGTGCCACAGAGTTTCGTCATTCTCTCTCTGTGCGCCCTCAGCGCCTTTGAGGTGGGGCTGGCCCCCCATCTCTTCAGCATCTGGGACTGGTGATGCTGTGGTCTTGAAAGGATTGGGTGCTGAAGGCTGCCAAAGGATCAGGCGCATTTAAAGTTTCACGGCTGCATCTCCATGATATTGCCCTGTTCACAGAGTGCAAGTGAGTTGCCCTCAGCCAGACAGAAGTCAGACATTCACAGAAACAATTTGAAGATCTATGGAGTGTCCTCACTGCATGTCGTCACCATCCTCCTGGAATCTTGCAACTATTAGGGCCTCCGCTGTCTCTCCATGACATGAGCCTGAGCACCGACAGTATGCGTGCTGCCATCAGCCAGACAGGAGTCAAACCTCCACAGATGCAAGGTGAAGATGTCAGGACTGTCCGCACTGCATCTTGTCATCATCCTCCACAAATCTTGCGGCTATGAGGGCCTCCCGAGTGTGCCTGCCTCGTCTGGCCAGCACGATGGCCTCTTCACTGGCATCCTCGCCTTCGAGGAACCCATCACCATCATCCCTTTCAACTTACTCCTCATCAGACGAAACATGCATCTCCTCCACCTCCTCCTCACCCCAGGTCCTCCTCCCATTGCAATGACAGATGTGTAGCATGCAGCAAGCTACACCCTCTGTGCAACACCCTCTGAGGACTTTATTGCAGTGCTCCACTGGACCTGTTGAAGCACCAGAACATCATTTTCAAGATGCCTATCGTTTGCTCCACCAAAGTTTGGGTCACGGCATAAGCCTTGTTATACCTTCGCTCTGCTGGAGTCTGAGGCCTCTGCATGGGTGTCATCAGCACGTCCTCAGTGGGGGGTAGTCCTTGTTCCCGAGGGGCCAACCCTGCAACCTCTGTGCATCCTGGAAGATGTCAGGGACCTGAGACCTGCTAACAATGTAGGATTCCTCCCTGGGAATCATGCACCGACCTGTAGGATGCGTTGGTGGTGGTTGCACACCAGCTGAACATTCAGCGATTGGAAGTCCTTGTGGTTGACGTAGTTGACTGCTTGTTGCCATGGAGATTTAAGCGCCACACAAGTGCAGTCGTAGGCACCCTGCACCTGTGCGAAACCTGAGATCTGCGGAAATCCCAGCGCTCTTGCTTCCTGGCTTTCCTGATCCCGGGCAAAATGCACAAAGTTCTGTGCTTTTGCGAGGATGGTGTCTGTGACCTCCTGGATACGCTTGTGCATGGAGGCAAGCGAAATCCTGCACAGGTCAACTGTGGAGCCCTGGAATGAGCCACTGGCGTAAAAATTGAGCGCCACGGTCACTTTCACAGCCACTGGCAGTGGATACCCTCCCTGTCTCCGTGGCGCCAAATCCTGCAGCAGGTGGAACATGTGATCAGCCAGTTCCCTGGACATGCACAGTTTTCAGTGATACTGGTTCTCAGTCATCTGTAGGAATGACAAGTGCTGTTTATAGACCTTGGGTCTAGCGAAGAGCCTTTGGGCAGTGGCTGTCTGTGGATCTTCAGCTGCGTGCACAGCAGGCCCTGCTGCCCCTTCATCTTGCGGGAGGTGCCTTTCTCTTTGCCGAGCCAGGCTCCTCTGCCACACTCTTCTTCTTCTCTGCTCTCTCTAAGCCATGAGGCATACTGCGAAATCACCAGGATCCATGATCCTGATGTTCTCCTCCTGCAAGAGAGAGACGTGTGGGTTAGCATATGTGTCCTAAGAACCTCTCTTGGCTAAGTCTGAAGGCCCCTTCATGCAGGATAGTGCTGGTCACCACTTGGATGGCCAATGTATAGTGGGCTTCATGTCTGTACGAAACCCCACCCACCTCTGCCCCACTCCACATGACATATTGGCAGCAGCTCTGGCCATTGCACTGCATGCTGTGTTCTCAGTTCAGGTGCAGACATTCTCTGAATCTGTGCTGCAAGGCTGCGCTGTTAGCCTGAACCATGAGGGATACTGGTCTACACCTTAATAAAGACATTGCAATGGGCTGTGAGCACCTCCAGCAGTGACTGGGCCATGGCCACCTTTCACAAAAGGATTCTACAACTTGCCCAGTTGGCAAATTGTTCTTCAGCCCCTTAAAGTGCACATTAATTTGCAGTCTGTGCCTGTGGGGTGAAAAGTTCTGGAGCATTTGGTGGCACTTTCATGCTTTTGCGTTGCTTGAGTGGGCAGAAAGAACTTCAGAGGCCCGATTCCAAGCATGTCAATGGAGCTAAAAACAGAAATTGCTGGAAAAACTCAGCAGGTCTGGCAGCATCTGTGGAGAGAGAAACAGAGTGAACGTTCTGAACCCATATGACTCTTCTCCAGAGCTAAAGAGAAATGGAAATGTGATGGATTTTTTACTGTATAAAACCCATCACATTTCCACTTCTCTTTTAGCTCTGGAGAAGTGTCATATGGGCTCAAAACGTTCACTCTGTTTCTCTCTCCACAGATGCTGCTAGACCTGCTGAGTTTTTCCAGCAATTTCTGTTTTTATTTCAAATTTCCAGCATCGGTAGTATTTTGCTTTTATGTCAGTGGAGCTGCTGCTGAATGGTCTCAGCCGAGGAAGAATTCTCACTTTTGACAGGCTTTTCCAAGTGTGTGGCTGCTTCCCTCACACCCCCCACCCCCAGCACGTGCTTGTGTACTCCCTTCAGTCTGTGCCGCCTTGCCCCCCTCCCCACCCACCCACCCCAGCCTCACTTGCACTGGAGCCCTTGCCCCAGCACCGCATTGAAAGCCAGCTGGGAAAAAGTGACTTGCCTGTGCCTCTCCGACTGCAGCACCCACCTGCCACCGAATGTGCAGCGCCTCTTCCTTGAATTGCTCTCGAGCACTGCATAAGGTTGTGTGCACTCACCTCCGAGTTCCTCTCGAAGTTCAGCTCACCAGGTGTACGCCTTTTAAAAGCAGCCGTGAAGCACGCCGTTCTGAAGCCACGCCCACCTAGGCAGTAAATTTGACGCGGGAAGATGAATCTGGTGAGCAGGGCTTATAATGAGATGTTAAGGTATTGAAATTAGGTTCCTGACGTGCGGCGGGGGTAACATGGCCCACCTTGGATGGGTGAAGTGGACGATCGCAAACTAATTTCACGACGGCGTGAAACCGATTTTTGGCCTTCTTGCCATATTGTCTGCTCACGCCCATCATGACGCCCGCTGCCAACTGGACCGGATGATTCCGCCCTATGTGTTTACGAAGATCAGTTGGTTAAATGCCCTGGATTCTCCCTTGAGAAGCTATTCCAAACTAAAAGGGAGCAGCATTAAACAGATCTAGCACAATGATCAACAAGGAAGTTGTCCCATATTTGTATTCAGCAAAAAATGTACAGCAGTCAAAAGGATTTGGTAACACATCGGACACCTTTATATCCATACTGGTTACTCCTTTATCACAAGAAATGAGTTAAAGAAATATTTTATGAAAATGAGCTGTTATTTGTACAATCAGCAAAAATCCATTGGCACATCAGCAGTGTTCAACTCCAAATAAAAACCTGTTTGCTCAAATTCTCACATATTCCCCTTAACCCTTCCCACATTCTCCCATCGCGAACTCTTCACACTTTACCTCCAGTATCCCAAACACTTTACAGCCATATGATTGTAGCAAAAACCAAATCATATCAATCTCCATGTCAGATACCCAGGCCAAAGCCTCTGGTGGAATAGTGAGACTATCTAGGCTCCCTATGAAATTCCTTTGAAGGAAGTGCTCAATGCTGTGTTCCAGGGTCTGATTAGGAGCTCAGCAGTCACATGATGGGGGTGCTTTAATCTTCCATCAATGGAGAAGGTGGTAACAGCTACCATGTCCAGTTCTGAGGCAGTTGATGGTTGGCCACTGTTTGTGAAGAAGGCTCAATCCTTCAGGCTAACATGTGGGGTCCTTCATAAGGAATCCATTTGGTAAGTCACAGTTCTCCCAAGAAATTCACCATCAAGGGAGATGGAAGAAGAGCTTCAATGATTTGGAGACTTCAGCAGCGGACTGTTGAATAGGAGTTCTGATGAGCATATGGCTCTCATTGAAATGCCTCTGTGTCTCTGTTTGAATTGCTCATAGAGTGAGAAGCCAGCTCCTCAGAGGATAGCCCTCGTCCCCTACAATTAATCCATGGACTTGGGGAGTGGGATGGAATAGCTGTGAAGGCTTGACTGGTGGGGAATGAAAATGTCATGTCAGCTAGCAGGAAAGTGTGCACAAACATGAAGGAAGCTCTTTTTGTGGTCGCAGGCCCTGGACATTCAGGGATTGGTAGGTCTTCCTGTTAATAAACCTTTCTGGTTGGCCACATGCCTTGATGGCAACTTGGGTGCAGTTAATAATGCTCTGCACTTGGGGGAATCTGACAATGTCCCATTGATCGGGAATCTGATGTGTTCTCTAGCCTTGTTGAAGAGGGTATCTGTCACCAAGGTGTGGTGTGCAGCCGACTTAGAGGCGCCAGGGGGGTCTGCAGCTGACCCTTGAAAGGATCTAGTGATAAAGAAATTAATGACCATAGTTACTTAGACTGTTGCTGGCAGGGCATGGCCATGTGTGGAATGAGGCATGAGCTGCTCACTGGCGAGGGCACAGATTTCAGTGACCATCTCCCTAGAGAGTCAAAGTCTCTTTTTGCACTGGTTTTCAGTCGCATTCGGGTAACTTTGCATCTGCCTGTAGATTCTTTGCTCAGGGTAGTATCTCTTTGTCCTTCATGCCCCGTCGGCTCTCACTTCTGGCCTCCTGATGCTCGGGTTCCTTCCTACTTGTGCAGGCTGTTACCCTGCAGCTTCAATGGACTCAGTTTCTGAGGGTGCAGCACACATTTCCAGCTGCATCCTTCCTATTGATTCAGTGAGGTTTGTGCAACTGTGGTCAATGATCTGATGCCCACATGATGCCAGGAGGATGATGACCTTCTGAAGTGACCAAGTTCTAACTTCTGCCTGCTCCGCTGTCCTTTGACGTGCTGCTGTAACATTTTCCTCCAGGGACGGAGCCCTTTCACCCATCAGATGCCATGCCACTAATCTTCACAGTGTTTTCTGCTCTCCTGAATCCCCCCTCTGTTGCATGCTTGCCCTCAGTGTGTCTGATTGCTGAGAACTCCTAAAGGCTGGTCGCCTCCACTAAAGTCCCAAAATCTCTGGATGTCAGGATTTTAACAAGCCCTGATGTACGTTAGTTGGCCTGTTAATGAGCATAAGCCAGTTTAGAGGCTAGTACTCGTCCCACCCTCATGGAAAGCACCCCAGAAATGAAGGTGGAGCTTCCGGCTGCATGATGTTCACCTTAATATTTTCCTGCCTGCCTCCGCTCTGGCCTGCTTCAGGGCGAGAAAATCTGGCTCCATGTAAAGTCTTTGAAAGGTTTGATAAACGGCAAGCACCATTCCTTCACTGCTGACTACAAAAGTCTGGCCATTGTATGGAAGTTTAGTTGTGTCAGGATTGGGCTCTGGACCCTGCTGTTCAGATCAAAGGGGACAAGGTCCATTTAAAGGATCTGCAGTCGGGCTATTGTAAGGGCAGATAGTGTTAAAAACCCAACACTAAAAATGCTCAGATAAGTGTTCAGGCATTTTCAAAAGCCTACAAGATGCATCTAGGGTTTGGTATTTCTTTTTGATGGAAAATGTAGATTGCCTGGTCAGTAATGTCTCCCCAGTTCACTTTAATTGAATGGGGCAGTAATGGATTTGTTAAAGGCAAACTGTGTCCACCACACTCGATGTATTGGAGACATTTGATAAGACTAGTTCAAGTTGATGTTGTCTACATAGAATTCCAAAACACTTTTGACATTATATACATTTGCAAATGTGAAATCCAATGGATTAAATTATCGGTGAGAATTTTATATTTCCACTAAGGAGCAGAAGGCAGAGAGTTGTTGTGAACAGTTGATTTTCACTATAGAGGGGGTTGGAACTATTACTCCTTTATGATGTGTTTTAATGACCTGGCCTTGAGTTGACAGGGTATAATTTCAAAGTTTGTAGATAATATGAAACTTGGAAATGTAGTAAACAGTGAGGAGGATAACATAGGTGGGGAACAATATTCCCTCTAAACTGAAACTCAGGACCCCTTTAAATCACCATGGATACACCTCCACACAACATATTTCAAGGGGCTGACCAGTTAAAGAAACTAAATAGAAAAAATAAAAAAAATAGAGTGAATCTTGGAAGAGAGGCTTAAGGAAGAAATTCCAGGGATAAGAGATTTAGCAAAAACACAGACACCAATGGTGAAGCAATTGGGGATGCTCAAGAGGTAGTTATGTGGAAATCTCAGAGGGTTGTAGGGGCTGGAGGAGATTACAGAGATAGGGAGGGTTGTAGGGTCTGGAGGAGGTTACAGAGATAGGGAGGGATGTAGATTCTGGAGGAAATTACAGCGTTATGGCAAGTTGTACGGGCTGGAGGGCTCCCCACTCAGTGTGTCAGTGTTTACAGGGGGGTCTCTGGGAAATGTTCAGTATTTGCAGGTGGCCCCTGGGGAGTTTGTCAGAATTTGCTGGGGATTCCCTGAGAGTGTTTCAGCATTTACAAGGGATCCCTGCCGAATAATTCACCATGTAAAGGGCGTCTTGTTTTTCGTTTCAATGATGCATACAGGCCGACGACACTGTAGCCAAGCTAACTTTATTGATGACACATTTTCCTAACATAAACACATATCTGCAGTAACTGAATTCTAACAAGACAGGCTCCAACATGTGCTATCTGACTGTCAAACCCCAGGTCAGATGACCCCCATATCTAGCACAGAGTACCATATAGTATCTAATACTGGAGTCCACCACCACAATCAACTATTATCATGACATTTCTCTTTTTTAAAAAAAACTTTTATGCAGCTCAAGTACAAAGTCTCATCTATTCTTTCTGACTCTGTTTTGATCAGTCTGTTTTGTCTTTTACTCATCTCTGTATCTCTGTGGTTTTTTCACAATTCTTCCACTGGATGTGCTGAATGGTGAGAGAGGTGATTTTGAAGGACAAGAGGCCTTCTCCAGCTCTGCGTCACTATCACCCCTTTTCAGGACTCTCAGGCTTTGTCTGGTTATCTGTTGCTTTATTGGTGCATTCTGGTTTTTGAACTTCAGCTACACTTTCTGGTTCAGAGCAGGGTTGTGTTTCATTTGTTTTCCGTTGGAATTTCCGGTTTCTCCTGTATTGTTGTCCATTTGGAGTCTGCACTATTTAAGACCTTGGTTCTCCTGTGATTCCTGTGACAACAGCAGGATTCCAGATCCCTTCATGCTGAATTCTCACTGTCTCTCCTGTGTTCAGGTCAAGCAGAGGTCAGGCGACTTGATCAAAATACTGTTTCTGCCTCTGCTGTCTCAGTTTGAGAAGGTCCTGCACACTGTACTCACTGGCTGTGGAAATAACAGTTGGGATACAGTTGGAAGTTTAGTTCTTAGTCTTCTCCCCATTAGGAGCTGTGCTGGAGATGATCAAATGCCCTCTAATGGAGTATTCCTGAAATCCAGCAGAGCCAGGTAGGTCCTCTGTCCGCCTTTGCCTTCTCCAACAGGTGTTTTAAGGTCTGCATGGCAAGTTCCACCATTCCATTGGATTGCAGATATTTGGGACTTGACATAGTGTGGCAAACTCTCCCAGTCCTGTGCAAATTTGCGAAATTCAGGGCCTGAGAATTGTGGACCGTTATCTGAGATGAGCACTTCAGGTATGCTGTAGCGAGCAAACATTGATTTTAAATGATTTATTAGAGATGCTGTTACTATAATTTCTCAGCAGCATAGACTCGAAAAACTTTGAATAATAATCTACCGCTAGTAGGAACTCACTGTTGTCAAATGTGAACAAGTTCACTCCAATTTTCTGCCAGGGCCTCTCTGGAACACTGTGTGGTTGAAGTGGTTTTTTCTGTTGTGATTTACTGTACTTTTGGCACACTGCACATACACTCACCATTTCCTCGATTTGTGCTCCCACTCCAGGCCAATACATCACATCTCTAGCTACTCCCCTGCATGTTTCTATGCCAAGGTGACTTTCATGTGTGTGCTGCAGCATTTCTTACCTCAGTGTTGCAGGAATTATGACCTTTTCTCCCTTAAAAAGTATTCCTTCTGCCACATGAAGTTCCTCACGGAAGTTCCAGTACTCTTGTACAGCAGAAGGGGCTCCGCTCCGATGTGTGGGCCAGCCAGTTTGCACAATCTGCTGCAGTTTTCTCAGGGTGGCATCATTCTTGGTCCCTTCCCTGATCTCAGCCAGTTTGGTTATAGCCACAAGTTAAGTTCTTTGTCAGCATGTGAACCTGTGCTTCTGTTTCTTTATCCTGTTCCTCTGTGATGGGTAGGTATGCATGTGACAGAGTGGGATGTACATTTCCTCGTCCGGTTTGTATTTAACTCTGACCTGGTATTTCTGCAAATCATTAGTAATCTTTGGATTCTTGGTGGTGCACAGTTCAGGGGCTTTTTAAGTGTAGCTTCCAAAGGCTCATGATCAGACTCTACCTCCATGCCTTTGCCACAGACAAACTGGTGGAAGTGTTCTAGGCCAAACACAATTGCTAGCATTTCTTTCTCCATTTGGACAAACCGCTGCTGTACTTCAATCATTGCCTTTGAAGCTTATGCCACTGGTGCCTCTTTTTGCAATAGGACAGCTCCCAGGCCAGTCTTTGAAGCGTCCACTGAGATCTTGACTGGCTGACTGACATCATAATACTTTAACACTGATGCCTGGGTCAGTGTTCTCTTCAGATTGGTCGAAGCTTCCTGGTGACTTTGCTCCCAGTGCCATTCCACATCATTTTGTAGAAGTTCTCTGAGAGGTGCTGTCAGGCCTGACATGTTCGGAATGAATTTCCCCAAGATAGGTCACTATTCCCAAAAACCCCTCCAAGTATCTTACATTTTGGGGGTGGCCTGTTCATGGCTGCTTTGATTTTACTCAGGCCCAGCTTCAGTCCCTCACTTGTTAGCACATGTCACATGTGCTTGATTTCGTGAAGGCCTATTTTGCACTTTTCCATCTTCAACTTGAGGTTCCTTTCTCTGAGAGAGACTGGCAGAGAGAGACAGATAGCCAGATAGCAGAGAAAAAGAGGAACAGAGAAGGACAGACAGCGTGGAAGCATAGAAAGTTTACAGCACAGTAAGAGGCCATTTGGTCCATCATGTCTGTGCCAGTCAAAAAGAGCTATCCAGCCTAATCACACTTTCCAGCTTGTAATGGGACTAAAACCTTGCACTCTATATTTTTATAATGTAGCTAATTTCTAAAATTTTAAACAAAAACAGAAAATGCTTGAAAAATGTTAACTCTTTTTTTTTCTCTCCACAGATGTTGTTAAACCTGCTGAGTTTTTCCACATTTTCTGTTTTTGATTCAGATTTCCAACATCCGCAGTATTTTGCCTTTATTCTAAAATTTTAAAACTGGACAATGACCTTTAAGAATGGCTGAAGCTATGTCTGCCTGTGACCTTCGAACAATAGGAGCTAGTCAGGGAAATTCACACCTTGTTATCTCTGAAGAGACCCTAATGACCTCTGTGGGCTGCAGGGACCAAATTCAAAAGAAACTATACCAAAGCCACCTGCATTTCAGAACCCAGGCTGGCCAACCTGAGCCAATTCATCTACTAGGACAAAGGACCCTGCAACCTTCCTTTCAACTTCTTAATGGCTGGGACATTAAACAATCTCGGGGACCCAGACAAGGAATTCACATCTTTTGTAAAAGTTGGCGTGGAGAGATGGAAGTCATGTGACGTAAGCCTCTAACTGGGAGAACCAGTTATACTGTCTTGCTGTACAGCAAACCTCAGTCTGCTATTTTCCATCTATCAAGCTGCAGCACAGGAAAGGGGCTCTGTCCAGGTCCGAATGCCTGGCCCTATCTACACTGTTTCTACTCAATCTTCTGTATGATCACCTATAAGACTGTATCATCTCTGTGTGCTTATCTCATTGTGGAAGTCATCTCTACTGGAAAAGTGAATTATCCAGCATCAGTTTTCAACCTGCCGACCCCTGACAAGGAATACACCACAGGACTTTGATCCTGGACTCACATGAAACAATAATTCTTTACTCTGTGGTCTTTGCCCTGTAAACCTTTCTTTTCCTATCCCCATCTTTTATTGTATGAGTGAAAAGGAGGCAATGTTGCTACCCTCTTCCTGCATTTGAGCATGTGCAAATAAGCTAACCCTCTGAGTTTACCCTATCTCGAATTTGCCATGGGGTTATTAATAGAAATTGGATCACACCAAAATTGAAGGGTTGAGAAATAGATCACCACTTATAAAGGGGGAAATTCAAAATCAAAATGCCTTTCTATCTACGGACAGGCAGTGAGAGGAAAAATCAAGGCTGTTTAAATTAACCTCCCCTCCTGTCCGTAAGAGGCTCTTGGGCTGTAGCCCTGTAAGTAACGGCACTTCAAGTGCATATCTAAGTTTTTTAAAATGAAGGTTTCTCCCTCCATCACCTTCAGGTATTGAGTTCCAGACTCACATCGTCCTCTGAATGAAAACAAATTCTCCTCATCTTCCCTCTAATCCTTCTGCCAATTACTTTATATTTATACCCACTGGTCATTCACCCCTCTGTTAAGGGAAATTGGTCCTTCATATCTACTCCATCTAGGCATCTCATAATTTTATACACCTCAATTAAATCTCCACTCATCCTCCTCTATTCCAAAGAAAACAACCCCAGTCTACCTAATCTTTACTCATGGCTAAAATTTTTAAATCCTGGATACATTCCCATAAATCCCCTCAGCACTAACTCTAGTGTGATCATATCCTTCCTGTAATGTGGTGACCAGAACTATATGAAGTATTCTAGCTGCAGTCTTTCTATTGTGTTTTACAGTCCTAGCATAACCTCTCTGCTCTTATATTCTATGTCTCAACCAATAAAGCATCCCATATGCTTTCTTAACCACCTGTCTTGCTACCTTCAGGGATCTGTGAACGTGCACTTCAAGGTTCCTCTACACTTCCCAAAATCCTACCGTTTATTATGTCTTCTCTTGACTTGTTTGCCCTCCCCAAGTGCATTACTTCACACTTCTCTGGATTGAGTTCCATTTGCCACTTTTTTGTCTATCTGACCAGTCCATTGAAATCTTCCTGCAATCTCCAACTTCAGTCTCCTTCACTATCAACCACAAGGCCAATCATTGTATTGTCTGCAAACTGCTTAATCATCCCTCTGCATTTAACTCTAAAACATTGATATATATGCCACAAAAAGCAAGGATTCCCAAATCATGCGGAACCCCATTGGAAACAGCCTTCCAGTCAGAAGAATACCCATTGACCATTACACTTCACGTCCTGCCACTAAGCCAATTTTGGATCCAGCTTGCTACTTGTCCCGTATTCCATGGGCTCTTATTTTTCTGACCAGTTTGTCATGTGTGATTTGTCAAAACCTTTGCTAAAATCCTTGTGGACCACAAAACTATGCTATCCTCATTGACACTCCTTACTACCTCCTCAAAAAATTCAATCCAGTTTGTCAAACATGATATTTGGTTCACAAATCCATGCTGACTATCCTTGATTAATTTAACTAACGTTTTATACTGTTCGTCAGAATTTTTCCTAATAATTTGCCCACCACTGTGGTTAGGCTGACTGACCTGTGGTTACTCAGTCTTTCCTTTCCTCCCTTTTTTAAACAATGATAAAACATTATGTTATGACCAGGTGAGGATGGGTGGAAGGAAGCCCCTCTTTTCCCCACACCTCAGTTGATTGTAACAGGTTTTGAAGTTTAGAAGGATGAACATGCCAATGCATTGTATGTACTTAACTGTTTATGTGTCGATGGCACAAAACTCAGTTAGACAGGGTTCCCTGACTTTAAACAAGTAAGGGATAAGATTTCATTGTGCTTAAAGCACGCACAGGTAAAAATATTATCAATATTAAAAAGGTAAAAACATGTCCTGACTGGTGCAACACACACAAACACACACACACAAACACACACACACATGAGATGCAAAAATACGAGTTACAAAGTAAAGGAAGTAAACTTTTTGCCTAATTAAGATTCAACAAGAAAAGGCAAATAAATAGAGAGTTCACTGGTTATAAGTCCTGATGCTGTTGCTCGCAGCTGATGCCATTTTCATAAGGGGGTTTCAAGCCTTCCTGTCATTGCCTGATAAGGGGAGACTCCTGTTGTTCTGTGAGGCACAATAGTAACATGTTAGCCCATTGAGTGGGCTAATCT
Source organism: Cetorhinus maximus (assembly GCF_964194155.1). Lineage (NCBI taxonomy): Eukaryota > Metazoa > Chordata > Chondrichthyes > Lamniformes > Cetorhinidae > Cetorhinus > Cetorhinus maximus. The sequence goes on along the minus strand of NC_135890.1, from coordinate 18,571,704 downwards.
GTACACATCTTCTTCAACATTGTTTTTAAAGTTCTGTTCCCTCTTTTCATCATTCCAGAAGACTGTAGATGACTGATGTGAAGTTTGCGTGTGATTCCCAATACTTTCTGCATTTGAGTAAAGATTTCCCTGGTGAAATGTGACCCTTGTTCACTATCTACCTGCTATGGTAGCCTCCACCTGCAGATTACCTCACTCAGTTAAAGCTTTGCAGCAGTGAGAACTGTGTTGGACCTGCAAGGGAAGGTCCCAATCCACTTAGTGAATTGGTCTATCATTACTAGTGCATACTGATAGTTGGTTTGAGTTTTTGATAATGGTCCTATAAAATCAATTTGCAAATGTGTCCATGGTCTTTCTGGAGGTGGAGCATTATTTAAATGGGCTCTGTTAGAGCAGGCAGGCGGATTTTGCTGGAGGCAAGGGAGGCAAATTGCCTTTTAATAACTCTTCCTGGTAATATGACTGCATTACCTGTGTGTGGTGATCCGTAGACAGGAGCCATCCACATTCACAGCTTTGGTGCCTTCTATAGGTTCTTTCACTGGGTGTGATTCAAAATCAATTAACGGTAACGGGCACTTATGAGGGTCTCCCTCATACAACAGTAGATGAGGATATGTAGATAGGTAGGTAGATAGGTGGTTGATGCGACATAGGTGAGTCCAAAATTAATGGCATTCCACAAAAGATGAATGTTGGGGGCAAGTTGAATTTTTAATTTTAAACCTTTTTAAAAAATGAAACTGTTTAGGTAGAGCTGCTGCCTGATCAGTTACAAATGTATTTTTTTTTTGGTTAGGTTACTAATTTAGCTTTTTGCTTTTTAAGGTATGCCCTCACTACGTGTGGTTGCTCTGGGCCATTTTTGAGGTGACGATTTCCTCTATCCAGTTTGGTGAGTTGCCTCAGTTTCGGTATGGATCACTCTCTCGCTCTACTCTGCCTGTGCGTGTTTTTTTTAATTTGTTCATGGGATGGGGGCTTTGCTGTCAAAGTCAGCATTTATTTCCCACACCTAATTGCCCTGGATCAAGCTGGTGGTGAACTTCCTTCTTGAACTGCTGCAGTTACACCCACAGTCCTACTAGGTAGGGAGTTCCAGGATTTTAACCCAATGGATGTGAAGGAATGGCAATGTATTCCCAAGTCTGGATGGTGTGTGAATTGGCGGGGAATATGCAGGTGATAATGGTCCCATGCATCTGCTGTCCTTGTTCTATTAGGTGATAGATATTGTGTGTTTAAAAGGTGCTGTTGAAGAAGCCTTGGTGAGTTGCTGCAATGTGGTCATTGTGTGAGGGTGGAGAATTGGAGGCCAATCAAGCAGCTTTGCCCTGTATGACGTCAAGCTTGAATTATTTTGGAACTGCACCTATCCAAGAAACTGGTGAGCATTTCATCATAGAAACATAGAAACATTGGAACAGGAGTAGGCCATTCAGCCCATCAAGCCTGCTCCGCTATCCAGTTAGACTATGGTTAATCATCTCCGTCCACCATTTTCCCACATTATCTCCATATCCTTTGATGTATACAATACTCCAGGCGCGGTCTCACCAAAGCTCTATATAATTGCAGCAAGACATCTTTACTCCTGTGCTCAAATCCCCTTGTGATGAATGCCCATATACCAATTACCTTCGTTATTAATTGCTGCACCTGCATGCTAGCTTTTAGTGATGCATGAACAAGGACACCCAGGTCCCGTTGGACACCAACACTTCCCAACCTCTCGCCATTTAAGAAATATTCTGTATTTCAGTTTTTTCTACCAAAGTGGATAACTTCACCCTTATTCACATTATATTCCATCTGCCATATTCTTGTCCATTCATTTAGTCTGTCCAAGTCTGTTTAAGCCTCCTTACATCATCTTCTCAGTTTATGTTACTGCTTAGTTTTGTGTCATCAGCAAATTTGAAAATATAACATATGGTCCCCACATCCAAATCATTTATATAGATCGTAAACACCGGTGGCACCAGCACTGATCCTTGCGGTACCCCACCACTAACAGCCTGCCATCCTAAGAATGACCCGTTTATTTCTACTTTCTGCTTTCTGCCTGTTAACCAATTCTCAATCCATACTAGTGTATTTCCCCCATTCCATGAGCTCTAATTTTGTTTACTAACCTCCTGTGTGGGACCTTATCGAAAGTCTTCTGAAAATCCAAATAGTGGGTTGCATTTGCTTTTTTCCAGTCTGCAGGAATCTTTCCAAAATCTATAGAGTTTTAAAAGAAATCCACCAATGCATCCACTATCTCTACATGCGGGCAACAAACTACTTCATTATCTGAGGAGTTGCGAATGGCACTGCAATCATTACTTCAGGCCTTATGATGGAGGGAATGTCATTAAAGCAGCTAAAGATGATTGGGCCTATGGCACTATCCTGAGGAGTTCCTGCAGTGATGACCTGGGGCTGAGGTGATTGGCCTTCAACAACCACAAACATCTTGCTTTGTGCTGGGTCTGACTCCAGCCAGTTTCCCCTCGATTCCTATCAACTTAAATTTTACTGGGGCTCCTTGATGCCTCACTTGGTCAAATGCTGCATTGGTGTCAAGGACAGTCATTCTGACCTCACCTCTGGAACTTAGCTCTTCTGTCTGTGTATGGACCAAGGCTGGAATGAAATCTGGAGCTGAGTGCTTCTGCCAGAACCTAAACTTTGTCTGGTAAATGCCAGTGATGTAGCTATACTGGAGCAGCTTGGCTAGAGGCACGCTAGTTCCCTTCTGACTGTATACCACTGTGCCACCACCTTTAGTTGGTCTGCCCTGCCAGTGGGTTAAGACATTCTCAAGGATGGTGATGGAGTTGTTTGGGATGTTGGCCAAAAGGTATGATTCTATTAGTATGGCAATGTCAACCTATTGGTTTACTAGTCTGCGGGACAGCTCTCCAAATTTTGGCACAAGTCCTCGTATGCTAGTGAGGAGGATGTTGCAGAGTCAATTAAGTTAGGTGTGCCTTTGCCATATCTAGTACCGTGGACAACGCCAGGCAGTTCATTGGGTTTTATTTCCTTAGACTTTTTTGGTAGTGGTTTGATACAACTGAATGACTTGCTGGGACCTAAGATGGCATTGGGCTCTGGGAATTTGGTAGAAGCTTGCTGTCCTCATTTTCTGTCTGCTTTGCTTCCCTTTGGGACTAGCGGGCACCCAGAACCCCCACCCCGCAGTGCCCCACAGTCAACTCCACCTCAATAGGTCCTCCCCTCACATTTACTTCCTTAAAAGATGAGTGCAGTCAGGTGCTAATGGGACTTTAATTTTACTTAGATAATATTACTCCTCCAGCTTCCTGCCCTCCTAGTGAAAGTGCTGAGTGCTACAGATCTCTGATACTGAGTCAATGATCTCCATCCATCCTTACCATACATGCAGATGGCAAACAATTTCCAGCAAGGCTTGTTGGATCCTAAGCAGGAGTACTGGTAGATCTGTTTATTCTTCCCTAATGTTCACCATTCCAAGAGTGACTGAGGCCAATTATGACTGCGAATCTAGCTGAGATACCCTAACTCTGAACAGGTTGGCGATGAAAGCTGTAATCCTCTGGTGATATAATGGAGAGTATCCTCTTTTCCACACTTCCATTAGGGCCAGTTGTTCCCATTCTATACAATTGTATGGTTTAATACCACAATAAGTAATGTTTTATAGTGGACAAATTGTAAATACAGTTCACCAGAAATGTTTACTTGCTGTCAGCCTGGGTTTATCCAGTCTCTAAAGAGAGGTGTTGAAGTGAAATTTGTGTGTGTGTGTGTGTGTGTGTATGTGCACGTGCGCGCAGACTGGAAGCCTACTTTGAATAGAAGAGAATATTTGCTTAATTTGCTGCAGATGGAAATCACTCACAAACCTCATATTGAACTTAACATGTTTCCATTATTTTTTCTTCACTATTTTTAAAATACTGGATGTTTGCATTCACTCGGGATTGGTCAGCGACCATTTCACGCCCAATAAGTGTTATCTATACATCTCTGTCAGCCACAGACTGGCATTCAATTCAAAGTCCAATCAGGTGTTGAGATCAATGAATATATTTTAGGCTACAAGGGGAAAGTATCCTTTCTATAGCTGTGCTGTGCTGAACTCTGGGCCATGCCTGCTCTTCAAGAAATTTGGTAATGTTGCTATGCTTGTATAGGTAATGTGGGCAATTCTTGTGTAGGCAATTCTCACAGGTAATGGTAGAGAAATGGCAGAATATTGACAGTTACTTTACCTCAGCTCTTAGTAGTGAAAAAAGCAAGGACAAGATGTAAATGCGATTCCTCAGATACTGAAGTAGTCCATGTCCAAATGCAGCAAGACTTGGACAATATCCAGGCTTGGGCTGACAAGTGGCAAGTAACATTCATGCCACACAAGAGCCAGGCAATGACTATCTCCAACAAGAGAGAATCTAACCATTGCCCCTTGACATTCAATGGCATTACCATCACTGAATCTCCCACTTTCAACATCCTGGGGGTTACCATAGACAGAAACTGAACTGGACTAGCCATATAAATACTGTGGCTACAAGAGCAGGTCAGAGGCTAGGAATCCTGTGATGAGTAACTCATCTCCTGACTCCCCAAAGCCTGTCCACCATCTACAAGGCACAAGTCAGGAGTGTGATGGAATACTCCCCACTTGCTTGGATGAGTGCAGCTCCCACAGAATTCAAGAAGCTTGACTCTGTCCAGGACAAAGCTGCCCTCTTAATTGGCACCACATTCACAAATATTCACTCCCCCCACCACCGATGCACAGTAGCAGCAGTCTGTACCATCTACAAGATGCACTGCAGGAATTCACCAAAGCTCATTCGACAGCACCTTCCAAACCCACGACCACTACCATCTAAAAGGACAAGGGCAGCAGACACATGGGAACACCACCACCTGGAAGTTCATCTCTAAGCCACCCACCACCCTGACTTGGAAATATATTATCATTCTTTCACTGTTGCTGGGTCAAAATCCTGGAACTCCCTTCCTAACAGCACTGAGGGTGTACCTACACCACATGGACTGCAGCGGTTCAAGAAGGCAGCTCACCACCACCTTCTCAAGGGGAACTAAGGATGAGCAATAAATGCTGGCCCAGTCAGAGAAGCCCACACCCCGTGAATGAATAAAAGAAAGAATGCCTGTGGCTGCTCCTGGTCCCTAGGCTGCAACCCTCAACCATGCAAAAGCCCATTGTCCTCCCAACAAGAGGCCATCTCCAAGGAGCTGGGTGGCTCCAGCGAGGCAAGGAACCACTCTGACAGCAGCAAAGTACAAATGCCTTAGGAAACCAGCCCCTATTTATGCCAAATTTATTCCCAGCCTGCCCCTGGGAAATTCCTCTGGAGGCAGGTCAGGGTTGGGAAGCTGTCCCAACACGGCTTCACCCTATTTTCCCAGCTCTCCCCTCCAAACAGGTCTCCATGAGGACAGAAAAATTCAGTCCATTTGAATGGTCTTTCTGAGAACTGCCAGACTCAGAATGGGCCGAATGGTCTACTTTGTGGCTATAAACTTTGATGATTCTAATTCAGTGCACTTACAGTATCTCCAGAGGCCTGAAGATGATGATCCTTGGCTTGCTGCATTGTTCCAGTGAAGCTCAACACAAACTGGAGGAACAGCACCTCATCTTCCGACTAGGCACTTTACAGCCTTCCGGACTGAATATTGAGTTCAACAACTTTAGATCATGAACTCTCTCCTCCATCCCCACCCCCTTTCCGATTCCCCCCCTTTTTTTCTAATAATTTATATAGATTTTTCTTTTCCCACCTATTTCCATTATTTTTAAATGTATTTCCATCCATTGTTTTATCTCTTCCTTTTATCCTTTTTCGATTCCTTCACCCCACCCCACCCCTCACTAGGGCTATCTGTACCTTGCTTGTCCTGCTTTCTACCCTTAATTAGCACATTCCTTAGATAATATCACCACCTTCAACACCTCTTTGTTCTTTTGTCTGTGACATCCTTTGGTTATCTCCACCTATCACTGGCCCTTTATCCAGCTCTACTTGTCCCACCCCCCCTTAAACCAGCTTATATTTCACCTCTTTACTTAGTTCTGTTGAAGGGTCATTCAGACTCGAAACGTTAACTGTGTTCCTCTCCGCAGATGCTGCCAGACCTGCTGAGTTTTTCCAGGTATTTTTGTTTTTGTTTTGCTGAAGATGATGATGTTGAGGTTCAGGAACACTTGGTCTCAGCAGTGCCACCAGGAGGCCCATACTGGAACTACAGAGCCTTCACTTGAACTTGGGAAAATTGGTAAATTCGTGAAATTGTTGCACTATTACCACTGTAAGCGAGTGACCTCACACCACAACAACCACTTGCATTTATATAACACCTATAACCTAATAAAAATGTTCCAAGCTGCCTAACCTGGAGCCACTCCCCATCCTGACTTGGAAATATATCACCGTTCCTTCACTCTCACTGGGTCAAAGTCCTGGAACTCCCTCCCTAACAGCACTGTGGGTGTACCTACACCACATGGAAGGCAGCTTACCTCCATCTTCTCAATGGCAATTAAAAATGGGGAATAAATGTTGGCCTAGCCAGTGACGCCCACATCCCACGAATGAATAATGAAAAAAATTATTCTGAACATCCTCTGTTTAGTTCCCTGAAAATTCTCAGTCTCTACCTGCGATGATGCTCAATCTGTGCTCTTTTGCCGTGACTTTGGCAACATCTTTTTTAGTGAAGACAGATGCAAAGTATTCTTTTAGTGTCTTAGTCGTTCCCCCTGATTCCACAAGAAGATCTCCTTTTTCTCCCCAGACTGCCCCATCCTCCCTTTGATCATCCTTTGTCTAATTAGATATTTTCAAACTTTGGTTCCCTTATATGCTACCCACTAACCTACTTTCATACTTTCTGTTTGTCCCTCTATTTTTTCTACTGTATTCTTTGTATTCATCTTGCCTCTCTTCTGATCTATGAATGCAACATTTGTCATAAACCTCCCTTTTATGCTTCATTTTAATCTTTAATTATACAGGCTGCTCCAGCATTTGATGCCCTTCCTTTCCCCCTTGTAGTTATGTGTCTAGTCTGTACACAAACTATCTCCACTCCAGAGGTTTCCCACTCTGATTTACTGTTTTACCAGACATTCCAACTGGGCCAGGTTTCTTCTCCACTCACTGAAATGAACCCTCATCCAGTTGAGCATCATCATGGCAAAGATTGAGGATTATTAGAAGTGATGGAAGAGATGAATTAGGTGAAACATTGTATTCACTGTCAGTCTGTCTCATGAGTCGGGTTGATTTGAACTTGGGGAGGTGTGTGGGTTTGGAGGAGATGGTGGTGTTTGGGTTCTAGGCTTGGGGTCCGTGGAGGTGGTGTTGCCGATGTGGGGAGGGTCAGGACAAGCAGGAGACCTCATGGTGATGCTGATTTGAAGCCCCTGTGGCCATTTTAATTCCAAGGCCTCATTAATATCCGCATCCAGTGACACCACTATTCACGGCCAGAATGGAGATGATTGGATAAGTCCCATGTCAATCACAACTGAAGGTTGCCCCTCTGTAAGAGCTGGGATTGATTTCATTCACGTTATTCATCTGTAACTATCCTCCGCTCACTGCATTTTACTGGAGTTTAAACTTGCCTTCATTGGGTGACGTCGCTGTAGTTTGTTGAGACTCTTTTAAAGTAGATTCTGTTGACTGTTTTCTGCAGTGCACTGTTTAAATAGACTCTGTTTGCTGAGGAATTCTGTAAAATACACTGCTGTGAAACCTGCTGTAAGTCCCACCCCTGCCTCCAACTCATTGGCTGAGATGGTGCTGATAATACTCTGCTCATCAATATTTGAAAATTCAGGCAGCTGCGCATGTGACCAGGACAATCCAGCGTCTTGCCCGACTGTACTTAATGCACGAATGGGCCTCTTAAAGCGAGATTGCATTCCTACTGTAAACTTCACTGTAAAACTCTGAAAGACTTGCTGGCTGCAGCATTGAGTAGAAGAGCAGTTCCCTGCTCTGTAGACCCTGTGTGCTGGGTATAGTCTCCTGTGCACAGTTGAGAAAGAAATGTGGGTCAGCAGAACTCCCTGCCTTTCTGTGAGTTCCACCACAGAATCATTTACACATACCTGAGAAGGCAGCTAAGGTCTCAGTTTTACTATTTTATCTGAAAGACAGCACCTTTGACAGTGCAGCACTCCCTCAGTACTGCATTGAAGTGTCAGCATGGATTATGTGCTGAAGCCTCTGGTGTGTATGACCTTCTGACTCAGAGGTGTGAGGGCTCCCACAGAGCCACGGCTGATATCAAAAACACTGAAACACTGAAATATGGTGGTTTCTATTATTTTTATATGTTTTATTCATTCATGGGATGTGGTCATCTCTGGCAAGGCCAGCATTTATTGCCTGTTGCTAATTTCCCTTGAGAAGGTGGTGGTGTCTTCCTAAACCACTGCATTCGGTGTCGGTACATCAACAGTGCTGTTAGGAAGGGAATTCCAAGATTTTGATCCATCAACCCTGAAGGGAATGATGATTTATTTCCCAAGTCAGGATGGTCTGTGACTTGGAGGGGAACTTGCAAGTGGTTGTGCTCCCATGCAGTTGCTGCTCTTATCCTTCTATGTGGTAGAGGTCGCAGGTTAGGAGGGTGCTGAATTTTAAAAAATCCGAGTTTGTGTTGCCTCCTTCCCAATGTAGTATTGAGTGAAGAGGTGGGTAGGAAGCTGCAGTGGGGCAGGAAGGCTGCTATAAACTAGACTCCCACAGCATCAAACATACAGCTCATGATGCAATTCTATTTATTATTGACTGAAAGACTAAGTACAGTCACCAGGGTCAGTGACTGTGTCTACAAACAGGTCTAAAGGCAGGGCAGTTTGTAGGAGTAAACAAATGGCAATTTGTTTTTGCAAGGCACATCATTCCAATTAGATGAATTCTCTGGAGAAAGAAAGAAAGATTGAATTCAGTGGACTGGCAGCTACTGGTCTAATTAATTCATTTTTTCTGTTTTGACAGCATCAATGATCTTATCATTTTACCCATTCCTTAATCCATGAGTGCACTTTGTAAACAATCTGAGATATTTCCTGATGTGATCCCATCCGCAGGCAGTGTGAGAGTCACTGAAATCTGAAAACCTTACAATATTCAGCGGGGGTTTGGACAGTTCCTGAGTGAAGATGCTGAGTTTACCCTGGGCTGGATTTTCCTGTGTGAGTGGACAGCAAGATCCCACCACCAGGGTTAAACAGTCTCCTCCCCCATTGCACAGACTTCACACAATTGGAACATTCAGAATTAGAATTCAGGTTCAGAATATCTGTCTGGATTTGATTATCTTAAACCTGGGAATTGAATCCTGTGGAAAGGGGGAGGGGTGTTTGGTGTATTAGTAAAGTGAGGGCTGGATCCTGGAAGGTTGAATATTTTTCCTTGGAACGTTGTGTAAACACAGAGGGCAGAATCTCCACCCCACCACTCCCCTTCCAGGGGCTGGTAATGACTCTTCATACAGTTCACTAAGTCATCAAAATGTTTTGAATCTACGGCACTGGGTGCTGTCAAACATTGAATCAATCCATAGGTCTTACTCCCACACTTAGATAAGTGGATCGCTCGCCTCTTCTCCTCCCCCGCAATTTGGACTAAGGGATCCCGGTTGCACGCTTGTTTCAGGATGGGCAAGTTGGTACCATAGACGGAGTAGATCAGCAGACAGTTCCTATGTAGAACACATTCTATTTATTTACAGACTCGAACTCCAGACTACTCCTACTATTAAGGTGGCCCGTGCTACTCTGCTATTGGATACTAAGATCATGTGATCTTCCATTATAACATGCCTCTTAAAGGCATAATATACATCAGATTGCCACAGTGAACAATAAAACTACAACCTCCTGCTATATGTCCATGAGCTCCTACTATGGATGGTTTCCAAACTACAGTGAATAGAGACACACTGACACTGATTACTTGGAACCAATCTTATTGTGGCTTCAAACTATCAGGTTAAAATTTCAGCAGCTCCTGTGTATCAGCTGATGTTGGGCTGGGTTTGTGGTCGAATTCTCTGTGGGTTATTTGATGTTTCTCCTGTTCTCCCCAATCTTTATCCATACATCAGCTGTCAATACAGATGTTGACAGTCACTGCAGTCCAGTGACCACATTCACACTAACAGATTTATCATAATTCAGAGCACTGCTAATGTGTATGTCGAGTTTAATTTAACTCAGATTGCAATTCTGTCTGGAGATCTTGTAGCTTAGTGACAGGGACACAGGAAATAAACAAGTTGATGCTGTGGGAGGTGAAAAGTTACACAATGGATGGCTCTGGTTTGAGCTCAAATGTGTGAATAAGGAATAAGCCAGTGGCTCTGAAGGTCACAGTTGCCCTCAACTTCTATACCTCTGGCTCCTTCCAGGGCTCAGTGGGTGATCTTTGCGGTGTCTTCTAATCAGCTGTCCACACTTGTGTCAAGCAGGTCACAGGCGCTCTGTTTAGGTGTGCATTGACCTTCATCCATTTCCGCTGGGATCAGGCAAGCCAGACACAGCGAGCCAGAAGCTTCACGGCCATTGCTGGCTTCCCCCGTGTCCAGGGTGCAATAGACTGTACACATGTGGCCATCAAGGCGCCAGCAGGTGAGCCCGGTGCCTTCATCAACAGGAAGGGCTTCCACTCCATGAACGTGCAGATAGTGTGTGATCACAGGATGCAGATTCTACAAGTCTGTGCAAAGTACCCAGGCAGCTCTCACGACGTCTACATTCTCAGACACTCCCAGGTGCTGGGGCTCTTCAGCTCCAGCCCGGCTGGATGGATGGCTACTGGGTGACGAGGGCTATCCCCTCAGAAGGTGGCTCATGATGCCTCTCTGCCATCCAATATTAGAGACTGAGCAGCGGTACAATAGGAGCCACGCCTCCACAAGGGCTGTGGCGGAGAGAGCCATTGGTCTTCTCAAGTTGCGCTTCCGATGCCTGGACCGCTCAGAGGGCACACTCCAGTACCCCCCAGATTGTGTATCAGTGACAGTGGTTGCATGCTGTGCTCTGCACAATCTTGCGCTGGAAAGGGGGGACACAGTGGACGATGAAGACATTGACGCAGCAGATGCGGCTGCACACGATGTGTCCAGCACTGATTCTGAGGATGAGGGAGAACAGGGGAATGCTGAGGGGCTATACGCTGACCCGGGACTACACCAAGGAGGCAGGGACACCCAGGAGGCTTTAATCCAACGAACCTTCAGCTAGCTCAACACAATTGGATCAGCAGGACCAGCCTTGCCTGGCGCTTCCATACTTGGCACCGAAGTGCTAAATCTGCCAGGTCATCAGCAGGAACTAAGGGCTTTGGACATAAACTTCAATGTCCAAACAAACACTCATGACATTTATCTGAAAAATACACATGCAGAACAAAGGAGCCACCCTAGCACCTCTCATAATAAAGAATAACATTCCATTAGCCTTGTTAATTACTTGCTGTATCTGCATAATAATTTTTTGTGACTCATGTACTAGAAGACCTGGATCCCTCTGGACCTTGGAATTCTGCAGTCTTTCTCCGTTTAAGCAATACTCTGCTTTTTTATTCTTCCTGCCAAAGTGAACAACTTCATATTTTCCCACATTGTCCTCCATCTGCCAAATTTTTGCGCACTTACTCAACCTATCTATATCCATTTGCAACCTCCTTATGTCCTCTTCACAACATACTTTCCTACCTATACTTGTGTCACCTGCAAATTTAGTACTAGGCCTTTCCTCCCTTTATCTAAGCCATTAACATAAATTGTAAAAAGCTGAGGCCCCAACACAGACCTCTGCGGGACCCCACTTGTCACATCCAGCCAATCAGAAGAAGACCTACATATGCATACTCTGTTTCCTGTCAGCCAGCCAATCTTCTTTCCATGCTAATATATTATTCACTACATCATTGTTGGATCCTGGTCACCAGCTTGTTGAGATCTATGGACCCGGGTAGAACACTTATTTTGGGATGGCCGAGTTGGTGCAATAGACAGAATAGGCCAGGAGACACTTCTTAGAAGGAACACATTCTGTTTGTTTACAAAGGTATTCAGCAACTCAAGCTCTGTCTCTACACTACAGACTCTCACTTTTGACAACTGACTACTGAGGTAGCCCATGCTACTCTTCTACTGGGTACTAAGATCATGTGATTTCTATTATAATATTCTTCTTAAAGGTATATTACACATCAGATTACCACATCCCTCCCCCTTTACTCAGAAACACATTTTACAGTTACAATTACAATTTTCTCAAAGTATCAAATTATTTGCACAGATAAGTAATTTACAAATTCAGTCATTCTGGGGGGTTTCTGGGTGTGTAGAGCGTCTCAGCTCTATAGCTTCAGATGCTTTGTCAGGAACCTCCTTTTCTGGAGTTTTCTTTGGCAGGCACCGGCAAATCTGTTTCCTCAACTCTTGCAGGTACAGCTGACCCTTCAGACACATCTGCATTTGGTTGAGTTCTCTCAGCAGGAAACATTGTCTCGGTGGTGAACATTAGTGGAATCATTTCTTGGTGAATGGTTTCTCTCCTCCTTATATGATCCACATGTCTCTGGATGACTCGGTCTTCCACATTCACATGGTAAGAAAGAGGTCCATTCACTGCACCGCTTTTGTCCTTCTCCAAAATTCTTCACATATACCGTCTCTCCTCCGGTAAACTTCCTGTCACAACTATGCCAGTCATGTCTAGTTTTCTGACTTCCCTGACTCCTTTCCACCTTTCCCCCTAAATTTGGCATTATTAAGCTCAAACTCGTCCTAAGACGACGTTTCATCAATAATTCTGCAGGTGTGACATCTGTTGTGTGAGGGGTGGTCCTATAATGGAAAAGAAAGCGTGCTAGCTTGGTTACTATGGAATCTCCAGTTAATTTCTTCATGCCAGCCTTGAATGTTTGAGCCGTCCTTTTGGCAAGAGTATTTGAGGAAGGGTGGCATAGTGAAGTTTTTACATGAATGATACCGTTGAGGCTGATAAACCGTTGAATCTCAGCACTCATAAATGCCATCCGTTATCAGATACGACCACTTCTGGTAGTCCGTGAATGGCAAAACTTTGACATAGCTTCTCAGTTGTAGCAGAAGACGTTGATGACTTCACCTCATATATGTCCATCCATTTTGAGTGGGCATCAACAATGAGCAGAAACATTGTTCCCACGAAAGGCCCCACATAGTCAATGTGTAATCATACCCGTGGTTTTCCTGGCCACTCCCAAGGGTGTAATGGAGCTGTTGAAGGTAACTTCTGTACTTGCTGATACTGCATACAATTCTTCACTAAGCTCTCTATTTCTTCATCCATCCAAGGCCACCATAGATAGCTGCGTGCTATGGTCTTCATTCAGTAAAATCCTGGGTGTGCACTATGTAGTTCAACTAACAATGGCTTTCTTTCTTTTGGAGGAACAATCACTCATGCTCCCCACAATAAGATACCATCCTCGCTGGTTATATCATGCCTCCTGTTTAAGTACAGTTTCATTTCTTCAGACCTGCTCTTGTGACCAACCGTGAAGAACTTGTTCTCGTACTTTGGATAAGACTGGGTCTCGACTTGCCCATTCTTCGATCTGTTTAGCACATAGCGGTGATGAATCTAAGAAGTTCAACAATAAAATGAGTTCTTGAGGGACTGGGACATCCTCATCTTTTTCTCATAAGGGCAAACAACTGAGTGCATCAGCGTTTGCAATTTGACTTCCAGGCCTGTGGATGAAAGTATACTCATATGCTGCCAGCATCAACGCCCATCTTTGTATTCTGGCTGAGGCTATGGGTGCTATAGTCGTGACACTAAAGATGATTGACAGGCCTTCTTTTTCTATCTGTGAGTATCCCTTTTCCGCTGTGGTGAGTGTTCTTGATACATATCCTATGGACCATACCGTGCCATTGTCCATTCGATGAGAGAGCACTGCTCCCACTCCATAGGGAGATGCATCACATGTCAACACCAATTCTTTCCTCTGGTCGTAAAGTACTAAAAGATTGGAAGAGTGCAACAATTTTTTTTATCTTTATGAAAGCTTCTTTCTGTGGTGTTTGCCAAGACCAACATTGTTTTTTCTCGAGTAGGTCATACAGAGGTGCCAGTTCTGTAGACAAATTTAGGTAAGAAACACCCATAGTAATTGATCATTCCCAAGAATGATTTGAGCTCGGAGGTGTTCTTTGGCACAGGTGCCTTTCTAATGGCTCTCACTTTTTCAACTGGGTGGAGGCCCTGTGATTCTACCCAGTTACCCCTCCTTTGCTTGGAATGTGCACTTCTCTTTTTTTAAACACACTCCAACCTGCATGAAATGTTTCAAGACTTCTTCTAAGTTTGCCAAATGTTCCTTTTCTGTGAGTCCTGTCACCAGAATATCATCTAAATAAACTACAATGTGGGGCAGTCCCTGCTGTAAACTTTCCATTGTTCCCTGGAATATGGTGCAAGCTGAGGAAACGCCGAAAGGCAAACTGGTATATTGGTACAACGCTTTGTATGTATTAATTGTAACACATTCCCGGGAGGTCTTCTCTAACTCTAATTGTTGATAAGCATGACTCAAATCAAGCTTCGTGTAGGCAGTTCCACCTGCCAGCTTAAACCAGCTTATATTTCACCTCTCTTCTATTTTTACTTAGTTCTGTTGAAGGGTCATTTGGACTCGAAACGCTAACTGTGTTCCTCTCCGCAGATGCTGCCAGACCTGCTGAGTTTTTCCAGGTATTTTTGTTTTTGTTTTGGATTTCCAGCATCCGCAATTTTTTGCTTTTAGCATAAAGATTTTCAGTTTTTGGTATGGGGTGTCTGTCCAGCTATGCCACTTTACTAGCTGTCAATTTTTAATCTCCATAAATTCGAACGCTTTGGTCGGTTTTAGCAATGGGGACTAATGGTGCTTCCCAATCTGAGAACTGTACAGGTTGTATAACTCCCAGTATCTCGAATCTGTCCAGTTCGGTTTTGGCTTCCATAATGAACAGTAACTCTGCTTGTGCCTTTGACTTGGATGTCTTCTCCCATGTAAGATTTTAATTTGGCATCAGTTTCTTCAAAATTCAGTTTATGTTCACCATAATTCATATATTTGAAGGTGTGTTCACCAATCACTGTAGTAGAAGCTCCTGTAACCACTTCCATTCTAATAGGTCTATCGTTTACCTTCACTGTTACATATATTGGTTCTGTTTTCCCAACCTTCAAATTATACAACGAATAAATATCTGAATCTGTTACTTCAGGCTTTTCTGTATTGTAGACCTCAGAGGGTTTTTTCCTTGCACTGTCTCATTAGGTGTCCGTGTCGATGACAATAAAAACATTTGATTTTTTTAAACTGCCATTCATTATAAGGTTGAGTGTTTCCACCTCTGTTGCCATTATTCCATGTTTTCACTGCTTAGTCACTTCTTTTTATTTGTCTGCTAGCAGTGGCTGTTTCCCACTTCTCAGCAGAGCCTTGCATTTTCGCATCCTTTTTGGCTGGGACTTCCCAACCAACGTGGAGCTCCTGTATGGCTTTCGAATCCCTTACTGCGCTTTCCATGGTCAGTGCTATCGCTAGCGCCTTCTAAAAATACAAATTTGTTTCAGAAAGCAATCTCTTCTGAAACATGTCCTCATTTGCACCGGAATTAAATGACATCTGAGCATGTCATTTAAAGATGTACCAAACTCGCAATGCTCTGTTAACTGTTTCAAACTTGCCACATAACAAGCAATTATCTCCCCTGGGGCTCTATTTCTTGAGTTAAATTTTGAACTGTTGCACTGTTACCGAGGGCTTTGGCTCATAATGACCTTTACCAGTTCCTCAAAACTTTTCAAATCAGGGGCAATGGGTGCCGTCAGACTTCGAATCAATCCATAGGTCTTACCCCCGCATGTGGAAAAGAGGATCACTCGCCTCTTTTCCCCTGCAATGTATTTCGCTTGAAATAAGAACACAAGTGTTCAATATAATGAGACCAATCTTCTGTGGCCGGATCAAAAGGATCGATACTTCTGAACTGTGGCATTCTGTGAGGGGATTGCTCCGACAATTAGGACGGAAATTCTACTTACAATTACCGTGCGAGGTACAGCATGATTTTGTTTTTTTTTATTTCTTTCATTAACTTGTTTTATTCTTGAAGTCAATTTATTATACCTTTGCTGTTTCCCTTACTTTTTCTTGCTTTTTCCTTGTCGCCAGTTTGTTGGATCCTGGTCACCAGCTTGATGGGACTCATGGATCCGGGTCGCACGCTTGTTTTGGGATGGTTGAGTTGGCACAATAGACAGAGTAGGTCAGTAGACACTTCTTAGGTGGAACACATTCTGTTTATTTACAAAGGGTACTCAGCAACTACACTTATGTGCTTTCAACTCAAACCCTGTCTCTACACAACAGAATCTAACTTTAGACTACTGAGGGAGCCTGTGCTACTCTTCTATTGGATACTAAGATCATGTGATCTTCCATTAAAACATTCTTCTTAAAGGTATACTACGCATCAGATTACCAGAACCATGATCTCCTATTTTGCCCAATAACCTTTGATAACTTTGTCAATACTTTCTGGAAATCCAAATACAGTACATCTACAACACGTCACTCCTTCAAAGAACTTCAATAAATTGGTTAAACATGATTTCCCTTTCACAAAGTCATGCTGACTCTTCCTGATTACCTTGAGTTTTTCTATATGCCCAGCTATAACCTCCTTAGTGATCGATTCTAATATCTTTCTCACAACAGATGTCAAAATAACTGCCTATAGTTTCCTGTTTTCTGCCTCCCTCCTTTCTTGAATAGAGGAGTTATATTTACTTTCCAGTCTGATGGAAGCTTTCCAGAATCTAGCACATTTTGGAAAAGTAACACCAATGCATCTACTACCTCATTAGCCACCTCTTTTAAGACTCTAGAATGAATTCCATCAGGACCCGGAGACTTGTCAGCTGCAGCTCCATCAGTTTGCTCAATACCACTTCCCTAGTGATTGTAATTTCACCAGGTTCCTCTCTTCCTTCCATCTCCTGATTTACAGCTATTACCGGAATGTTTCCTGTATCTTCTATAGTGAAGACTGAAGCAATGAAGTGAAGAATATTTGTTAATTTCATTCACTATTTCTTTATTATCTACCATTTACTCCCCATTCTCACTCTCTAGAGGACCAGCACTCACTTTACTTACTCTTTTCCATAAGACCATAAGACATAGGAGCAGAAATTAGGCCATTCGGCCCATCGAGTCTGCTTCGCCATTCAATCATGGCTGATAAGTTTCTCAACCCCATTCTCCCCCCTTCTCCCCGTAACCTTTGATCCCCTTACCAATCAAGAACCTATCTATCTGGGTCTTAAATACACTCAATGACCTGGCCTCCACAGCCTTCTGTGGCAATGAATTCCATAGATTCACCACTCTCTGGCTAAAGAAGTTTCTCCTCATCTCTGTTCTAAAAGGTCTTCCCTTTACTCTGAGGCTGTGCCCTCGGGTCCTAGTCTCTCCTACTAATGGAAACATCTTCCCCACGTCCACTCTATCCAGGCCTTTCAGTATTCTGTAAGTTTCAATCAGATCCCCCCTCATCCTTCTAAACTCCATCGAGTATAGACTCAGAGTCCTCAAACGTTCCTCATATGTTAAGCCTTTCATTCCTGGGATCGTTCTCGTGAACCTCCTCTGGACCCTCTCCAGGGCCAGCACATCCTTCCTGAGATACGGGGCCCAAAATTGCTCACAATATTCTAAATGTGGTCTGACCAGAGCCTTATAAAGCCTCAGCAGCACATCCCTGCTTTTATATTCTAGTCCTCTCAAAATAAATGCCAACATTGCATTTGCCTTCCTAACTACCGACTCAACCTGCAAGTTAACCTTAGGAGAATCCTGGACTAGGACTCCCAAGTCCCTTTGCACTCCAGATTTCTGAATTCTCTCCCCATTTAGAAAATAGTCTATGCCTCTATTCTTCCTACCAAAGTGCATGACCTCACACTTCCCCACGTTATATTCCATCCGCCACTTCTTTGCCCATTCTCCTAACCTGACCAAATCCTTCTGCAGCCTCCTCGCCTCCTCAATACTACCTGTCCCTCCACCTATCTTTGTATCATCTGCAAACTTAGCCAGGATGCCCTCAGTTCCTTCATCTAGATCATTAATGTATAAAGTGAAAAGTTGTGGTCCCAACACTGACCCCTGCGGAACTCCACTAGTCACCGGCCGCCATCCTGAGAAGGACCCCCTTATCCCCACTCTCTGCCTCCTACCAGACAGCCAATCTTCTATCCATGCTAGTACCTTGCCTCTAACACCATGGACTCTTATCTTTCTGAGCAGCCTTCTGTGCGGCACCTTGTCAAAGGCCTTCTGGAAGTCCAAGTAGATAACATCCATTGGCTCTCCTTTGTCTAACCTACTCGTTACCTCCTCAAAGAATTCTAACAGATTTTTCAGGCATGACCTCCCCTTGATGAAACCATGCTGACTTTGCCATATTTTACCATGCACTTCCAAGTATTCTGAAATCTCATCCTTAATAATGGACTCCAAAATCTTACCAACGACTGAGGTCAGGCTAATAGGCCTGTAATTTCCCGTCCTTTGCCTCACTCCCTTCTTAAACAGGGGGGTTACATTAGCGATTTTCCAGTCCTCTGGGACCCTCTCTGACTCAAGTGATTCCTGAAAGATCACCACTAACGCATCCACTATCTCTTCAGCTATCTCCTTCATAACTCTGGGGTGTAATCCATCTGGTCCAGCTGATTTATCCACCTTCAGACCTTTCAGTTTTCCTAGCACCTTCTCCTTGGTAATGGCCACCATACTCACCTCTGTCCCCCGACTCTCTTGAACTTTGGGGATGTTACTCGTGTCTTCCACCGTGAAGACTGACGCAAAGTACCTATTCAGTTCCTCCGCCATTTCTTTGTTCCCCACTACTACTTCTCCAGCGTCATTTTCCAGCGGCCCAATGTCCACTTTTGCCTCTCTCTTACCCTCTATATATCTAAAAAAACTCTTGCAATCTTCTTTTATATTACTGGCTAGTTTACCCTCATATTTAATCTTCTCCCTCCTTATTTCTTTTTTAATTGTCCTCTGTTGGTCTTTGTAGGCTTCCCAATCCCCTGGTTTCCCACTGCTCTTCACCACATTGTATGCTTTCTCTTTAGCTTTTATGCTGTCCCTGACTTCCCTTATCAGCCATGGTTGCCTCGTCCTCCCTTTAGTATGAATTTTTGCTGTGTCTCCCAAATTACTCCCAGAAATTCCTGCCATTGCTGTTCCACTGTCTTTCCTGCTAGGCTTATCTCCCAGTCAATTCTGGCCAGCTCGTCCCTCATGCCTCTGTAGTTGCCTTTATTCAACTGTAATATCGTTACATCTGATTCCAGCTTTTTCCTCTCAAATTGCAAGGTAAATTCTATCATATTATGGTCACTTCCTCCTAAGGGTTCCTTCACCTTAAGCTCCCTTATCAAATCTGCCTCATTACACATCACTAAATCTAGAATTGCCTGTTCCCTAGTGGGCCCCACCACAAGCTGCTCCAAAAAGCCATCTCGTAGACATTCTACAAATTCCTTTTCTTGGGATCCACTACCAACCTGATTTTCCCAGTCTACCTGCATATTGAAATCTCCCATGATCACTATAACCTTGCCTTTCTTACACACCTTTTTATCTCCTGGTGTATCTTGTGCCCCACATCCTGACTACTGTTCGGAAGCCTGTACATAACTCCCATTATGGTTTTTTTACCTTTGCGGTTCCTCAACTCTACCCACACAGATTCTATATCATCTGACCCTACGTCATTTCTTGCTATCGATTTAGTTTCATTTCTTACTAACAAAGCAACCCCACCCCCTCTGCCAACCTGCCTATCTTTTCGATAGGATGTATATCCTTGGATATTTAGCTCCCAGTCCTGATCCCCTTGCAGCCATGTCTCCGTGATGCCCACCACATCATACCTGCCAATTTCAATCTGCGCCACAAGCTCATTTACATTATTTCGTATACTGTGTGCATTCAGATACAACACCATCAGTCCTGTATTTCCCGTCCCCTTTCTCATTCTCGTCCCTTTATCTAATGTGCTTGAAGTTAGATTCCTAGCCCTTTCCAAACACTGTCCTATTTTTTGTTCTGGGCACTTTAATAGCCTCTCCTGGGCTCTCCTTTCTTTTCAGTTTTTTCATAATTTTCCATGAAGTTGAATCCACCCCCCCAACACGCTAACCTGCTGCTTTGTTTCCCATTAGTCATACTTCTTGGAGTTTTACCCTTCTCTCCCCCTCCATTTTCTAGTTTAAAGTCCTGTTGACCACCCTATTTACCCTTTTCGCTAGAACATTGGTCCCAGATCGGTTCAGGTGGAGACCATCCCAACGGTACAGATCCCTCCTGTTCCAATAGTGATGCCAGTGCCCCACGAAATGGAACCCCTCTTTCCTGCACCACTCCTTTAGCCACGTGTTTACTTCCCTTATTCTCGCGTCCCTATGCCAATTTGCACATGGCTCGGGTAGTAATCCGGAGATTATAACCCTTGAGGACCTGTTCTTTAATTTAGTTCCTAGTTCCTGATAATCCCCAAACAGATCCTCTTTCCTAGTCTTACCTATGTTATTTGTCCCGACGTGGACCACAGCAACTGGATCCTCCCCCTCCCTCTCCAATATCCTTTCAAGCCGGTCAGAGATGTCCCTCACCCTGGCACCGGGGAGGCAACATACCATGCCGGACTCTAGATCCTGCTTACAAAGGATGCTATCAATTCCCTTAATTATAGAATCCCTTACAACTACCACTTGTCTTTTTGCTCCCCCCTCTTGAATGGCCTCCTGTGCCATGGTGCCGTGGTCAGCTGGGTCATCCTCACTACAGCCCTGTTCCTCATCCACACAAGGAGCAAGAACCTCGTACCTGTTGGACAAGGTCAAGAGCTGAGGCTCCTCTGTTCCTGAACACAGGATGCCTCTACCTGCTTCACTTGCAGTCACACCCTGCTGACCCTGACCACTGACTGAACTTGAGGTACTTAATCTACCAGGTGTGACCGCTTCCTGAAACAAAGCGTCCAGGTAACTCTCCCCCTCCCGGATGTTCTTTGCAGTGGGTCCTCCTCAATTTCCTCCTGAGTCGCGGTGACTTCTCCCAGAATGCTTCAGTCACTTCTCACCAGCGCCCTCTGTTGGATGCTCTTCCTCCTGTTGAATGCAAGAGTCCTTCTCCTCGATTACCTCCTGAGTCGCAATGGCTGCAGTGACTTCTCCCAGAATGCTTTAGTCACTTCTCACCAGCGCCCTCTGTTGGATTTGTTTTCCTTTTTTAAATACCTGTAGAAACTCTTGCTATCTGTTTTTACATTTCTAGCTAGCTTCCTCTCGGACTGTAATTTCTTTCTCCTGATTAATCTTTTAGTCATTCTCTGCCTTTCTTTATATTCTCACCAATCATCTGAACTGCCACTCATCTTTGCGTGGTTATATGCGTTTTCCTTATGTTTGATGCTTTCCTTAATTTCTTTAGTTAACCACGGATAATGGGTCCTCCCTTTAGAATTTTTCTTTGATTATTGATTATTCTCATTCTCTCCTAGTCAGCCTTTCTACTATACTACCTCTGTAAACTTGAAAACAGCAAAAACAATATCCAGGCTTGGGCTGACAAATGGCAAGTAACATTCGCACCACATAAGTGCCAGGCAATGACCATCTCCAACAAGAGAGAATCTAACCATCGGCCCTTGACATTCAATGGCATTATCATCACTGAAACCCCCACTATCAACATCCTGGGGTTTACCATTGACCAGAAACTGAACTGGACTAGCCATATAAATACTGTGACTACAAGAGCAGATCGGATGCTGGGAATCCTGCAATAAGTAACTCACATCCTGACTCCCCAAAGCCTGTCCACCATCTACAAGGCACAAGCCAGGAGTGAGATGCAATACTCTCCACTTGCCTGGATGAGTGCAACTCCAACAACACTCAAAAACACTCAACATTCACTTTGGGCATAATAAAAGATAAATTGGAGTAATGTTTAAAATTGTGAGAAACGAGGAACTGTGGCTAGGCAGAGATTTAGGAATCCAAGTACAGAAATCACTAAAAGCCACTAGACAAGTACAAACAATTAACAAGATTAAAGGCTAAAAAAGCAGATTCACCCGAATAATTCTGGTGTTAAAAGGTTTAAATAATAAGTTAAAAACAAAAAATAGCAGATGCTGGAAATCCAAAACAAAAACAGAATTACCTGGAAAAACTCAGCAGGTCTGGCAGCATCGGTGGAGAAGAAAAGAGTTGACGTTTCGAGTCCTCATGACCCTTCAACAGAACTGAGTAATATTAGGAGAGGGGTGAAATATAAGCTGGTTTAAGGTGGGAGGGTGGGGGGAGAGAAGTTTGGTTGGGGGGGTGGGGTGGGTGGCGTGGGTGATTGTAGGGACAAGCAAGCAGTGATAGGGAGCAAATAATCAAAAGATGTCACAGACGAATTCAACAACTTTAGATCTTGAACTCCCTCCTCCATACCCACCCCCTTTCCGTTTCTTCCCCCTCCCTTTTGTTTTTCCAATAATTTATATAGATTTTTCTTTTCCCACCTATTTCCATTATTTTTAAATCTATACCTTTAATGCCCTGTCAGTCTTTCCACCCCACCCCCACTAGAGCTGTACCTTGAGAGTCCTGCCATCCATTCTTAATTAGCACATTCGTTTAGATAATATCACCACCTTCAACACGTCTTTGTTCCTTTGTCTGTGACATCTTTTGATTATCTGCTCCTATCACTGCTTGCTTGTCCCTACAACCACCCCCACCCCCCCAACTTCTCTCCCCCCACCCCCCCACGACCTTAAACCAGCTTATATTTCACCCCTCTCCTAATATTACTCAGTTCTGTTGAAGGGTCATGAGGACTCGAAACGTCAACTCTTTTCTTCTCCCCCGATGCTGCCAGACCTGCTGAGTTTTTCCAGGTGATTCTGTTTTTATAAATAATAAGTTACACAGACTGGGCTTGTATTTCTGAGGCTAGAAGATTAAGGAGTGAACTAATTGATGTGTTTAAGGTACTTAGGGCAGGATTTTCCCCTCATTGGGTGGGCGGGCCCGAGAGCGGCTGCAAAACTGACCGCTGCCCGCGATCAGGCCCCAACCATGATTTCATGCTGGCAGGCCAATTAAGACCCACCCAGCGCAAAACGTGGCTCCGCACTTGCCAGGAATGGCTGAGTGGGGGCGGGGATCTGTTGGCTGCCAGGTCCAATGGCGACCCGGCGGCAGGTTTAAAAATGGCCCAGGTAGCCCCAGAAAGGCTGCCAGGGAAGGACATCTGTCTGCTGTTGTAACAACGGAGTCGAGCGTGGCTGCAAATGGCAAGCGGAAGAGCAGGTTGGGTGGGCACATGGCCTCCCACTTTTCTGATCAGTGCTTCGCTCCTGGAGGAGGTGGCTGCCAGCAGGGGAACCCTTGTCCCCAGAGATGAGAGGAGGAGGCCACCACACCTCGCCAAGAGGGCATGGGAGGAGGTGGCAACCCTGGTGAGCAGCCATGACGTGGTGTGGCGCACATGGGTGTAGTGCCAGAAGCGCTTCAATGACCTGCTGCACTCAGGAAGGGTGAGTACCATGTTGGCATGGATCAGTGTGCAGAAGTGTTAGGGTGTGGCCATCAGGGGTGTGGACCTCAAGGGTGTTAGAGTCTGAGTGCCAACTGGCAATGATGCTGGAGCTGGCCAAGGGAGTGAGCCCTGGCTGCTTGGACTGAGCACTGTGCAGCCTGAGGGCCATGGCTCGGATGTGTCCTGTGAGGTGTTCCTCAGCTGGGGTTGGCCAGGCTGCAACGGCACTTCAGGTAGAGTGGACTAATCAATGCCCCTCGGCCCTTTCAAGAGAAGATGAGCCATAACCAAGCCAAGAGGGCACTGACATATGGAGTCCCACCCAACCTGCTGCTGCTCTCCTGGTTTGAGCAGGACACCCTGGAGTTGGAGAGCCAACACGCTCCTCGTGCAACTGGGCATGGAGAGGCGGGAGTGCCAGGCGAAGGTAAGAGCGCAGTGCACAGAGGTGAGACTTTCAGATTGTGCAACCATTCTAGTGCAGTCTCCTCATTGATGGGAGTCTCGAACCTGGAGTCCCCATTGATCACTGAAAGACGATGGCACCATGGTGCAGATCTCCATTGTCTTACCAGGATGCCTGGCACGTGCAGTGTGACAGTGTGGTAATTTTAACTAATGACATGTCCTTCTTCTCCCTTTAATGTTTGCTAGCAGGCGCCTAATCTGCAGACCCCGAAGGGCCACCCCGACACCGGAGGACCACCAGGCATAATTGTCACCTGTGTCACACCCATTCTCTGAAGCAGGCACCTGTGCAGATGCCAGCGCCTCGGTGGGCATTAGAGCGGTGGCTAGTATCTCGGTGCACATTGGAGAGGCACTTCACAGTCACTTGAGGTGAGGCAGAGGCAGTGAGTGTCCGGGGCACCAGCAGTCGGAAGACTGTTAGAGACCAGGACGATGCTCAGTTGAAGGCTGATGATGGGCCTCTGGAGTCGTTCATTAGGCAGCAGATGCTGGATGTCCAATGAGATGTGTGGCAGGAGCTGATGGAGATCCATGAGGGTCTGCGTGCCATGGTCTCTGTGATGGAGGAGTCCATGCGGAGCGTGAGCACTGCGTTGACCGTCATGGCTGAACACACTGCCTCCTCCATTGAGAGAGCGGTGACGCTCATGGAGGGGCAGCTCGAAGGACAGAATAAGGAGTTGCTGGGGTTGCGTTCGGACCTGCAAGCCTCACACAGGCACTGACCTCAGGTGGTCAGTGTTAGTGTGGGAGATTGATGAGGCACATAGTATCCCAGCTAGGTGCCCGTCCATCAATGGTGTGCAGGGAGGTCCAGAGCGACCTCACATTGGCACACGTGGTGCCTGTTGTCTCTGCAGGCTCCTCTCAGGGTGCTCCAGATAACGGCAGCAGCTCCTCTGCCCCTCTGCCAGTGACTGTGGTGTCTGATGAGGCTGTGATGACTGGGGAGATGCCAGCCATGGCACTGGCCGCTCCCTCTCAGGCAGGGCCAGCGCAGGTTCCTCTGGCCAGAGGACCACCACCAAGGTCATCAGGCCCAACAAGACAGCAGAGTCAGCGGGCTGCCTCCAATGCTGGTGCTAGCTACAGGGAAGCGCCTGGACGTAACAGTTGCAAATGTAAGTTAGAGGCACCATTAGCACAAGGGGGACAGTTCACGGGTGATTTTATGTTCATTTATGTTTACTTTATCTATACTGGTCTGGGAATGAAGACCAGAGAAGTTAATGTAAATAGCTTTGGAATTGTGAAAATGAGATAAATTTCGTGTTTGTCATCATGGCCTGAGTATGCTTCCCCTTTTTATTTTATTGGTGCAGGGTGCGCCAGTATGTAATGCTGGACGGAGTGGCTCTGAACTTTGTTGCACAGGCACTGAGTGTTCTTTGTGTTCAAATGAAAGGGACCTGTCAGATACCCGTGTTGGAGGAGGCAGCCCTGGCATGCGGTTGAAGCTGATCTTTGGTAGCCTAGATGAAGGAGCATTGGATCAAGGAATCCCTGGTGCTCCTGCCTCCCTGGAGGTTACTGAGGTCTGGCTGCACGCCCTCAGCATTCTCCTCACCGTGCTCACCTTCGGACTCACTACTGGACTCATCGCATGTGGCCTGTGCAGCTGCGTCAAGATCCCCTTCCTCCAGTGGGTCGCCCTTGCCAGTGCCAGGCTGTGGGGGGCTCATCATGCAACCACGATCAATGACATCCGCTCTGGAGGGTATTGTAGTGCTCCCCATGAACTGTCCAGGCATTGGAAGTGCATCTTCAGAAGACCTATAGCCCTCCCTACCACCACCCTTGTGGAGGCATGACTCATATTGTAACGCCTCTCTCCCTCGGTTCTTGGGTGGCGGAGAGGCATCATGAGCCACCTCTTCAACAGATAGCCCTTGTCACCTAGCAGGCATCCATCCAGTCAGCTGGAGCACTGAATAACCTTGGCACCTGAGAGTGTCTGAGGGTATAAGTGTTATAGAAGCTGTCAGGTTACCTTGTACAGACTTGCAGAATCTGCATCCTGTGGTCACTCAGTATCTGGACGTTCATCAAGTGGAAGCCCTTCCTGTTGACAAAGGCACCTGACTGACCCGCTGGCGCCTTGATGGCCACATGTGTGCAGTCGATGGCACCCTGGACGGGGGGGAACCCAGCAATCACTGCAAAGCTTCTGGCTCGCTCAACCTGGCTGGCCTCGTCCATACGGAAATGAATAAATGTCATTACCCGCCTGAACAGAGCTTCTGTCACCAGATTGACTCAACTGTGGACAGCTGATTTGGACACTCCACACAGACCCCCCACTGACCCCTGGAAAGAGCTGGAGGCATAGAAGTTGAGGGCCACTGTGAACTTCAGAGCTACTAGCATGGGGTGTCCAGCCACACAGATGGAGGCGATCTCAGGCCCAATCATCTGGCAAATGGAGGTCATGGTGTCCCTTGAGAGGCGAAGCCTCCTTCGGCATTGCACCTCGGACATATTGAGGTAGCTGTATCACCGCCTGTGAACCCTGGCAGCAGGATAGTGGTGTCTTCTGCGGCCCCTTCCACCTTGGGCTACCTGCTGGCCCTGCGCCCCTTCTGCCTGCGCCTTTCCTCCCACAGTCCATCCCCTTGAAGCTGCATAGGGACACCTGGCCTCCTCTCCCTTATGCCCCTCTCTTCCTCCTCAGAAGAGGTGCCACCAGCAGAGACCACAATCCTCATCACCAGGGTAAAAGAAGCTGTCTGATACCTGGAAGGGTCCACATGGTCTGAATCCTCCGGGGGCCTGGCAGACACCAATGAGTCCTAAAATGATGCCTGGAATTGCGAGGAATGAAGCCCTGAACGGAGATGAAGCTGCCAAGTACCATTAAGAAACCAGCAGCAAACTATCCCCAAAACTCCTCACTATTTACACTCACAATGCTGCTGTCCCTTTTGAACTCGCCCTTGGATGAGGTTTGTGAAAATGTCGGCTGGCCGCCTGCCCGTTTCTCCCATGCGGTGAGCAGAAAATCGCACAGACATGGTAAAATCACAGTCAATTGGACTGTTAAGGGCATTAAGTGTTTGCTTAATTAATGGCGGGCGCCGCTCTGGCACCAACGTGTGCTTGCCAAGCGAGATATTTTATTCCTGTTCAGGTCGATGGTGTGTCCTCCTGCCGGACAAAAAATTCTGCCCTTAAAGGAGCCAATAAGATAGATGGAGAAACTATTACCTCATAATCTTAAAATTAGTGTTATGCCTTTAAAGGTGATGCCAGAAAGCACTTCCTCACACAAAGCTTAGTGATAATCTGGTACTCTCTCCCCCTAAAAGACTGAAGGTCAATGGAAAATTATGCAAGGGTATTAAAGGTTATGAAACCAAGTTGGGCATATGGAGTTAAGATCCAGCTCAGTGATGGCCTATTTGAATGGTGAAATAGGTTTAAGCAGATGAATGGTCTACTTTTGCTCTAATGTTCCACACATCATCCCTGTCATAGCCAGGCCACATAAGCCATGAAGCAGCAATGTCTTGATAGAATTTTCATCTTTGTTTCCAATCCCTCCATGGCCTCACCCCTGTCCCTGGAATCTCCTCCAGCCTTACAACCTGCCAGGATCTTAATGCTCCCCTAATTTTGGCCATTTGCACAATCCTGATTTTTAATTGCTCCACCATTGGCTGCCTTGGCCACAATCTCTGCAATTCCCTCCCTCAGCTTCCCTGACTCTCTATTTCTCTCTTCTTCTTCAAACATCCTTTAAAATTACAATTTTTGGCCAAGTTTTTGGTCACTGTAATGGTTTAACTGGGTGGAGCCCTACAATGTAAGCTCCGCTGATTTGTACCCAAATGTTGAATCAAAATCCTACAACCAGTGTAAAAAACAGACCCTAATATCCATATTAGAGTAAATTTAGGCTGATTTAAGGTGTGGGTGTGGGTTGGGCTCGCAGTGTGGCGCGTTTGTGTGTACTGGAAGCTACAAATATCAATACGCAGGGCACTGTTATTTGCAGGCAGAAAGAACATGTACACACATTGCGACTGTTTCAGCTAAACAAAATAAGTGGTAGCCATTCGCTGGTTCATTCCTCAGGGCAATGTCTGACCAATCAGAGTGAAACTGCCTAGTTTAAAATGTCAAACAATGCTCAGCAGTTGACTGTCATTCATTATCAACTGGTGCATTCTCCATGGAAATGCCTGTACCAATCAGATTCCACTTGCCAACCAATCAGCACTCTCTTCTCATACAGTATAAAGTTGTTGCCTCCCCTGACGCTGGTATTCTTGTGATCGTCCTGA
The DNA here is from genome assembly GCF_964194155.1 of Cetorhinus maximus. Taxonomy (NCBI): domain Eukaryota; kingdom Metazoa; phylum Chordata; class Chondrichthyes; order Lamniformes; family Cetorhinidae; genus Cetorhinus; species Cetorhinus maximus. Next base: position 18,543,239 of record NC_135890.1, on the reverse strand, counting down.
TGAGTGCAAGATGAAAAGCTTCAGCAAAATGCCTTTTTTCAGTAATACTCAAGTTCTGAACTACCAAACGATGAATTTAATCGTTTTAATAAAGCTACACTTCACGATTTCTCAGACACTTCCACTTTGAGGTGGAATTCCAAAAGGAGGTTCAGAAACAAACTGTTTCCGATAACGCTGCTTTAACACTGGGTGGCTGCTTCCAATTCAAAACTTTCACAGCTTCTCAGCAGCTCACACACAAAAAAGCTGGCCTTCAGTGAGCCCCCCACAGCAACTCTCAACAGTTAAACCTCCCTTTCCTTGAATATCTTTTTCCCTTTTCATCTCAGGTTCCATTGTCCTTAAACACCTCTTTGAAACTCAACTCAACACCAAATATAAAAACTTTTCATGTTTTCTATTTTGCCTCTACTTTTGGGTCAATAAATTTAATATACCTTCCCCTGTTTACTCATGGAACCCCTGTAAGATGCAAATGTTCCTTGCCGCCTCTGAACTTCCTTTTGAAATTCAGCAGCTGAAAAATCAATTTCCCGACTTATCTCAAAATTCAAAATTCCAAATCCAACCTATTTACTTGTAACTCAAACCCACCATAACCTCTCATTACAAATGCACAAACCTAATACCTTTAACCTTTCATCCCTTAGACCTCACAGGCAACCTGTCTCCAGTAACCTCCTCCCTGTCTAATTAACCTTGGAGACACACACACACAGTCTTCTACACAGACAGCATAATCACAAAAATATAAAAATATACATCTTTCATCACAAATATGGACAGCCACTCAGTTCAAGGGCAATTAGGGATGGGCACTAAATGCTGACCTTGCCAGTGATGCCCACGTCCCATTCAAAGAATAAAGAGCCAATAAAAAAGAATACTGCGACAGGTTACAGGCATAGTTAGGTAAGGTATAGATATTAGGTAAAATTCATATATAATTATGACATTATACTTTAGAATTGAGAAAATGGTAACAGGCTAACAGATAGCCATTTTACCCAAAAGCCTTTTCATACACAAAAATTGGCAGCACTGAACTTAATTAAAAACAGCTCTGAATTTAATTAAAGACAGACAACATTACTTCATGTTGGCTGTATCCACTGGACTTCTAGTGCTCCTGCCCTTCTTAGGAAATAGCTATCGATAAGGACTATACTTTTAGAATTTAAATGCTTTATTCACTACCAAAGGAATTTTTAAAAAGCTGATAACACACATGAATGGCAGTCCAGTCTGGGATTTAGCATTGTTACCTATTAAGAAGGCATTATTAAAATTTAGCTCAGTGTATCATGAAAGACTTGTGGCTCCTGAAAGTCAGAATGGAACATGATCAGATACCTGGTACAAAAGACAGATGCTGCAAGACTGTAGTCTTTACTGAACTAGAGAAGGACAACTTTAAGAATCACTATACCTGTGTTAAAAGCTTACAATCACCATATGAAATTATAGAAACAAGTGAAATTAATTTGGATTGATAATAGAACATTTCACAAGCACATATTGACCAGATACATGCTCACAGTGTTCATATAATAAAGCCATCCTCAACAATTAAATAATGGTGAATTATAAGGGATAATTAAAAGGGAGGAGTTTAATCAAGGAGGCAGCACCCACAGCTGCTAGAGTTGATGTAATTTAGTTTAGAGGGTTATAAAGATACAGACATTTCCTCAAAAATTCAGGCTTACCGAAGAAGTGTTTAAGAAGGACACTTTAAACGAATGCTTCTCAGGTTGCTGAAGAGTTGGACACTTTAAAACAAACAAGTGTTTTGTGTCCTGTTGTTCAGACAACGAAACAACTTGGGGATTTAAGATAATATTTTGCTTTAAATATTTGATGGATATCCTAAAAGAACCTTGAGTCTGTGGCATTATTTTTTAAAGTCTCTTTTATTGGATTCTATACCATAAGACTATGGGCGGAATTTTCCATTTTTGAAACAGGCTGGGATTTCCCAGCACTGCCCGCCGCTGGAATCTTCCCGTCCGCCGAAATTGGGCTGGAAGGTCCTGGCTTAAGTGCCAGGGCGGGCGAGTTCCATGGCACGTTTCTTGCTGGTGGGAATGGCAGGTATCCATGCCAAATTCTGTGCTTGGAAATTCATTAATTATGCACTGGTGAATATCACTCTGAATCACCTGGTGGGTTGGGAGCTGATTCGCCCGCCCCGCTGTTACCTGATCGGGTCGACGGTCTGGGCGCTATATTTAAATGCCACCCAAGCACACATCTCACTCTTTCCAGCCCAGCTGTCTCCAGGAGACGTATTAAGATGTCTGGTGATCACAGAATAAAGACAGCTTGCTGCACAAAGAAGGCTGTACCCTGTGTCTGCCCCGAAGCCCACCAGGCCTTGATCAGAGGAGAATGGCAGCATAGGGATGTGCTTTATCCCAGGGTTAGCTCCAAAAAGCACACCAGCCTCACCTCTCTGTCCTAAGAGGCCATTGCAGAGGATGTCAGCGTGTCTGGCCACCGCAGCTGCAATGCCATCCAGCACAGGAAGAGGATGAATGATCTCATTCGCTCCACCAGGGTAAGTTAACCTTTAACTCCCTCCAACATCAAACTCTCATCATGGCATCATGTACTCTTCAGGGATCTCACACAACCATTACTGGGTTACATATCACCACTGATTGTCTCACAGAAACTTTCACATCACCACCATCTCATCTCTAATGCCGCTCACACGCCATCCTCAGCCCCATCTGGGGAGGCTCACCACACACAGGGGGCATGCACCATTCCCAATCTCTGCTCCATTCCTTCTCATCGTAGTTCTTTCTTTTGTCTTCATCCAGTCCAAACTGGCCCACAAAAAATGGGAAAGATCCCAGACTGGAGGAGGACAACATCGTACCCCTCATGCAGTTCGAGGAGGATGCTGCCAGAATGCTGGGGAGGACAGGGATTGCTCCTGTAGGGAAGGGGGTATCGGCTTGTCCCAGCAACCTAGTATGGATGACACCTCCATGAGTTCACCACGTCCTGACATTCACAGTGAGTGATTTACAATCTTGTAATCTGCCTGCTCATGAACTAAAACTTTCCTCTCTCTCTTACAGGTACCAGCAGACCTAGGCACATGAAGTGGGCCAACATAAACTCCAGCCCCCAGATCACCTTGGATGAGGGACCTAAGGAACACCAAGGAAGAACAGTGACTGTGCTCACCCGCACCCTCCACCAGCAGAGAGACACACACACATCTCCGTGGGTGATAGCTCTAGATTTGGATTGGGGTCACCTACTGGAGAATACCTCACTGAAATATCTCCGCAGAAGTCGGAGGCAGGGACAGCCCAGGTCTCTGGCACTCAGATGGCTGCTGCAGATCATTAAATGCTGAGTCCAAGTCAGATGATTCCTTAGTTCTGTTGAAGAGTCATACGGACTCGAAACGTTAACTGTGTTCCTCTCCGCAGATGCTGTCAGACCTGCTGAGTTTTTCCAGGTATTTTTGTTTTTGTTTTGGATCTCCAGCATCCGCAGTTTTTTGCTTTTATCAGATGATGAGCCTTTGCTATTGTCAGTAAACACCTCAGAATGTCTCCCTGCCTGTGGCTCCTTGTTCTGATGAGCAGTATTCTTGTCACTCAGATGTGAAACCTTTCTGCACAAGTTAAAAGGCAGGTGCCTCAGTGCAGGGCCTCTTCCCTGTGCTCTGTGCAGCCTTCAGACCACAATAATGGTCCAGCCTCTCACTCCCTGGAAACATTACTAATGCCTGTTCCTCGGCGGTGCTGGTCATTGTTGCCAGAATGTAGTGGGCAGGTAAAGGGCGCAGCAGATGAGGATGATGCTTGACACCCCCTGTGGACTATATTGCAGGGCACCGCCAGACCGATCCTGGCACTGGAACTGCATCTTCTGCATCCCGATGGCCTGCTCCATCAAGTTGTGAGCTGCAGCATGAGCTGCATTATACCATCGCTCTGCTGCAGTCTGAGGCTGCCACACATGTGTCATCAGCCATGGCCTCTGTGGGTAGCCCTTATCCCTGAGGAGCCAACCCTGCAGCTTCTGTGGACCCTGGAAGACTGCAGGGATCTGCGAGCAACTGAGGATATAGGTGTTGTGCGTACTCCCTGGAAACTGTGCACACACCTGCAGGATATGTTTTAGGCGGTCGCACGCCAGCTGCACATTCAGTGAGCGGAAGCCCTTGCGGTTGGTGAAGTCCACCGTGTGTAGCAACGGAGGCCTGACCACCACATGGGTGCGGTCGATCGCAAAATGCACCTGTGGAATCTCACGATCTGGGCGAATCCAATGGGCCTTGCATCCTGGCTGTCCCGGTCCCAGGCGAAATGCATAAAGTTGTGTGCCATGGAGAAGATGACATCCGTGACCTCATGGGCGCATTTGTGGGTGACAGCTTGTGAAATCCCACAGAGGTCACCTGTGGAGCCCTGAAAAGAGCCACTGGCACAGAAATTGAGCACCACAGTCACTTTCACAGCCACTGGCAGCGGGTGCCTTCCATGTCCCTTTGGCGCCAAGTCCTGCGGTAGGTGGCAGATATGAGCGACCAGGTCCCTAGACATGCGCAGTCTTCGACGACACTGGTTCCCACGGTCATCTGCAGGAATGACAGGTGGCATCTATAGACCCTGAGTGTTGCTAGGCACCGACCAGCCACGGCTTGCTGTCACTCCTGGGCAGTGTGTGCGAGAACCGCAGCAGCCTCTTCTTCCAGAGGTTGCTGCTCCTGCCTTTGCACAGCCAAGAGCCTCAGTCGATCTCTCCTCCATCTCCTTCGCTCTCTGTAGGCCATCAGCTAGGTACAGCTAGGTCACCAAGATCCATGATCCTGATGTGGTCGTCCTGTAGCATGAAAGAGAGAGAGAATCGTGGTTAGTATGGATGTACTTAGCATCCTTTCCTGGCCCTGTGTGACCGCCCCTTAACACTTTCCGGGAAGTGTTGGCTACCCCTCGGATACCCCACAGATAAGTGTGCTGCATAGCTGCCCTGTCAACCTGCGACATGGGAACACTGGTCCAAACTGGGATGCTGAGATTGCAAGTGGCTGTGAGCATCTCCAGCAGTGACTGCTACATGGCCAGCATTGACAAGGAGATTGTACAACTTGTGCAGTCCAACTGCTGTGCAGTCCAGTAAAGTGGTCTCAGACTCACAGTCTGTGCCGTGGTGGTGGAGGGGTAAGGTCTGGAGGGCTTGGTTGCATACTGGTGCCTCCGCACTGCTTGTGGGGTGGGCAGGCTAGGAGCCCAACCCCAATCATATCACTGTGGCTGTGGATAGTCTGTCTCAGTTGCAGAGGGATGGTCAGTTTATACAGGTGTCCCTCCTGTGTGGCCACTTCCATCACCTACCCTGCTCTGCACCTTGTGCACAGGATCCAACGCAAGGGCAGCAGTTGCCCCCGGACACCACCCCCCCAACCCCGCAAACAGTCACCTCCGAGGCAGGGCAGCACTTCACCCAGGCACCCCGGCGCCCCTGAAGCCTGCAAAGCAAGAGGTGACCCTGGCGAGCTGTGGAAAATGATGCTGTTCACTCACCTCAGATCCCCCAAAGTGAAAGCCACCAAGTGCACGTCACCTGTGTGCCATTGTGAAGCACGTCGACATGCTTTCCTGCCAACGTGGACGAATGATCCATCGGGGGTCCAGAGCCTGGCGGGATGGCCTTTTAATGAGATGCTGTTGTATTACAATGAGCTCCCTGCCGACTGTTGGCAGGAGCTTGGCCCACACTGTCGGCAGGCTGAGCGGACAATTGCGACCTGCCTTCCCTCCGCCGTGAACCAGGTTACACCATATTGTCCACGCCCACCACCTATCACCCCTGCTGCCAGCGGGCACAGAAAATTTAGCCCTTTGTACATTTGAATCTTCTTATTTCAAGATTCAGCCATCCTTCCACTCAATGATAATCTCCCTTTGTGAGATTCATATTCGTGTGATGTCAACCTCACTGAAGATAGTTTCTGCACTGTTGTGTGATGTCATGGAGAGGTTTTATTTCATCCATGGGATGTGGGCGTTGCTGGCCAGGGCAACATTTATTGCCCATCCCTAATTGCCCTTGAGAAGGTAGTGATGAGCTACTTCTTGAACCGCTGCAGTCCATGTGATGTAGGTACACCCACAGTGCTGTTAGGGAGGGAGTTCCAGGATTTTGACCCAGCAACAGTGAAGGAGCGGAGACATATTTCCAAGTCAGGATGGTGAGTGACTTGGAAGGTATGAATTCCCATGCATCTGCAGCCCTTGTCCTTCTAGATGATAGCGGTTGTGTGTTTGGAAGGTGCTGTCGAAGGAGGCCGCTGTGAGTTCCTGCAGTGCATCTTGTAGATGGTCCACAGTGCATCAGTGGTGGAGGGCGTGATGTTTGTGAATGGGGTGCCAATCAAGTGGGCTGCTTTGTCCTGGATGGTGTCAAGCTTGTTGAGTGTTGTTGGAGCTGCGCTCATCCAGGCAAGTGGAGAGTATTCCATCACACTCCTGACCTGTTTCTTGTAGATGGTGGATAGGTTTTGGGGAGTCAGGATGTGAGTTACTCGTCGCAGGATTCCTAACCTCTGACCTGCTCTTGTAGCCACAGTATTTTTATGACTAGTGCAGTTCAGTTTCTGGTCAATGGTAACCCCCCTGAAGCTGATATTGGGGGATTCAACAATGGCAATGCCATTGTCCTTCCCTGGAGCAGGAGTACAATGTGCGTGCCATACATATCCCTGTAGCATGGGCCACTGTACCCCAGGACTGTCTGTACTCTGACTCCTGACTGCGAGCCCAATGAGTGTCTCTACTGTCTGACTCTGACCTGCTGGCCCCAGACCAAGTACTTTGATTTTCAATGAGCTCTCCATTACCCCCATGATGAACACTGCACTGTCTCCCTTCCCACCAGCCCCCTTCATGAGTCTCAGTGTGATGTATTCCTCTTGTTCCATGCTAACACATATGTCCTCTTTCCTATTCTGGAGTCTGCATACATTCCCTCCTACTCATACCTGTGGTATCCAATTCACCACCTTGTTTGACAGCTTTTCAGTTTCCCTTGCCGGACTCCAGCTCCCCACCCCTTGGTCTCCCCTCTACCTGCCATTGTTCACCCTCCTCCTCCACCCCCTCGGTCTCCCCTCTGCCTGCCATCATCTCCCCTCCTCCTCCCCCTCCCCCCTCCTGCAACACCTTCCTGCCCCTTTGCCCCCTGTGTGTCCGTTATCCTTCACCTTGCCCACCCGCTGTGTCAAAATGCTGGTCTCTGTCCGAGTATTCAGCCCTGCCTGAGTGCCGGTGCACAGTGGTGCACTTCAGGACAACAGAGGCACCCACCGGGAGCCGACGTACCCTACACCCCAGCAGTGTGACATTCCACTAGCATCACAGTGAGACTGGAACAGCATTGTAGCAGGCAGGCTATGAATGTTACACTCACCTTGAAGTTGCGAGTGAAGTGAGGTCCAACCGTTACATGCCACTCTTTTTCAAACATGATTCAGACCGGCGTGATTTCCTGCTGGCTTAATGCAAGATGGGAAGGTGCCACATGATTCCGGTGAGAAGCATATTTAATGAGAAGGTAATGAATGCAAATGGCGACGTCACGTCAGTGATCCTGATGGATTTTTGCAACAATCGATTCATGTTGATCATTAGACTTTAAATTCCAGATTTTTTAACTGAATTCAAATTTCACCATCTGCCGTGGTGGGATTTGAACCTGAGCCCTCAGAGCATTACCCTGGGTCTCTGGATTACTAGGTCAGTGACAATACCGCTACACCGCTGGAAGAAGGCAATATCGCTTGACAAAAGTCTTCTTTGGGGGAAAAGACCCAAAAGCAAGTGTCTGCCCTCTGGGCTGAATATTGAATTCAACAACTTTAGATCTTAAACTCCCCCTCCCCCCATCCCCACCCCGTTTCTTTTCCCCCCCCACCCGCTTTTTTTTCAATAATTTATATAGATTCTTCTTTCCCCACCTATTTCCATTATTTTTAAATCTAAAACTAAAACCTTTAGTCTTTCCACCCCACCCCCACTAGAGCTGTACTTTGAATATCCTGTATTCCATTCTTAATTAGCACTTTTCTCAGACAAAGACCACCACCTTCAACATCTCTTTGACCCTTTTGTCTCTGACATCTTTTGATTATCTGCTCACACCACACCCTCAATGTGTCTCTTCCCCCCCGCCCCCCACCCACCTTAAACCAATTTATATTTCTCCCTTGTTGAAACTATGCTGCAGTTCTGCCGAAGGGCCATGGAGGCTCGAAACGTTGACTGATTTCTTCTCCGCCGATGCTGCCAGACTTGCTGAGTTTTTCCAGGTAATTCTGTTTTTGTTTTGTTTTGGATTTCCAGCATCCGCAGTAGCTTTTAGCTTTTTGTTTTTATGTCTATGGGAAGTGGCTATTTTGAACTCAAGTGGGGGTGATAATTGAGGGTGTGCTCCTGATCACTCCTAAAAGGGGGCTATGGTTATAATTCACTTCAGTACAATGTAGAGATCGTATTACCCAGTTAATGGAGCACATTGAGTCAATCAGAACTGTCCAGATACAAACAAGGAGATTCTTTCCTTCTGTGTTTGGCCATGTTTAGAAACATTAAGGAACAAATACTTGAATAACTTACAAAGTTCCAGGGACTTACGTCAGCATCTATCCAATTCTTTTGATCAGGGAAAAACATGTAGCGATGACCAAAATAAACCAAGCCACCAGAACAAAATCCTCCCTCACAGTGACTATGTTCGTTAAGGTCCTGATCCTTCTCTGTCCATTTCTCCGATGCAATCTCCAGAGGAGGGTTAGCTGCAGATTAAAACAAGCTGCAATAATCACAACATTCGCAGTTCATTTCTCATTCATGGGGCTGGAAATTGCTGAGCACATGATAGATGGGACCTGCCCAGGGAGTGGGACTTTTCACCTTACTGCATTAACCCTCTTCTCACACACTATGTTTGATTACATCGAAATATAGAGAAGTTATAGCACAGTAACAGGATGTTTGATCCAATTAGTCAATGCCTGTATTTATGTCCCACAGGAGTTTCCTCCCACTCTGTTTATTTCCTCTAATCCTACCACCACATCACTTCATTCCCATCTTCCTCATGTGCTTATCTAGTTTCCCCTTAATTGAATCTATGATATCTGCCTCAACCACACCATATAGTGGCAAGTTTCATATTCTCACCACTCTGGATAAAGACATTTCTCCTGAATTCCTTATTAGGTTTATTGGTGACTATCTTATATTTTATGATTTGAGCTTTGTCATTAGTTCCAACAATTGGATCTTCCTGCTCCTATTCAAAGTTCCTCTCCAGTTACTTTGAGATACTCCTAATCCTGACACTAGGCAGGTAATACATCATTCTGGATTCTCAGTCACATCTAAGAGTAATGCTCTTATGCCTCTAATTATCAAATCTCCATGTCTACAGCATATCTATTCACATAATGCATCAGTCCACTGCCCCCACATTGGACTGCCTCATGTTCCATGATCCCATAGTTACCATAGATATCAGGAAAGAATCGACAGGTTGAGCCTCTTTTGAAAAAAGCGAAGGGGTGACCTAATAGAGGACTTTAAAATTATGAAAGGTTTTGATGGAGTGGATACAAAAGAATGTTTCCTTGTGGGGGAGAGCAGAACTAAAGGCCATCAATATAAGATAGTCACCAAGAAACCCAGTAGGGAATTCACCAAAAGAACGATGAGACTGTGGAACTCACTGTCACAGGAAGTGATTGAAGAAAATAACAAAGATGCATTTTAAGGGGAAACTAGACAAGCATAGTCTAGTTTGAGGAGAATAGTGTTACAATAATAGATTTGGATGAGCAAAGATTGGACAAGGCTTGAGTGGAGTGTAAACGCCAGCATGGACTGATTGGGCCAAATGGCCTGTTTCTGTGCTGTATATCCAGTGTAATTTGTATGCATGCTGCAGCCTTCATCCTTATCCTCATAGGTAGCAAGTACTAGAATCAGTATCTGTGGGGCCATCCTCTCTACCTCCTCTTGCCTCCTGACAGACTGACATACAGTCCTCTTCCTGCAATGTGCTTTACAATGAGGTGATCTGGAGAAAGCCAAGCAGGTATTCCTCCACCTTCCTTGTATAGGAGGGTCTCTAACTCACTTCAGCTCAATGACTCTGAAACACTTCCTATAGGTGTAATCATCTGGGGCATTCTGATTGCCCCCAAATTCCCATGTTCTATTATCCTGATACTACCTCCTGTGCTGCCAATTTAAATCTTTATTCTTTGTTAGAAGTCATTGATTTCTAGAGCTGATGGAATCCGTTTATCTGCCGCATCACTAGTGAAAAATGCACCCAGCAGCAAAACTCTAATCAGCATCATGTCTGTAGTGAAGTTCCTTTCCTCAAATCTGAAATACAAAAAATATTCAACATTAACATCAAGGTTTCCAATTAAAGGTGGGAATTTCTGGCTCCCATTCCTACCTCTCTCTTTCCCAGTTGTCAGGTGTGATGAGGTTTCCAGTGCGACTGCAAATATATAGAGCAGGCTGAAGACCGATGGAACCATTGAAATCAAATCCGATTGGTTGGACCATTTATGATGTCAAAATAACTGTTGACTAATTAGTGGCCGACATTCAACAGGAGGGGCTGGAAGATATTCAAATATTTCACGTGCCACAACTGAGATTGTATGAAGTGGCTCTGTGATTCCTCACTGAGAAATGGAAACAGCAGTCACCGTTCCTGATCCCATTAATCAGACTGTAAATGAATATGTTAAAGAAATTCGCATATAATGAATCAATGAGGACATTTCGAATTTGCTGATTATTATTATAATGAGATGATGACCCCAAAATAAAGGGGTAACACTCTCAAAACATGAGAACTTATACCAAACAATCCAATCTCTTTTTAAATAGATCTGAACCCCATCTAGTCCCCAGTTTCTCACCATCGCGGTCGATCTCCTTCATGCACTGGCGGCAGTGAGAATGTAACTTATTTGTAAAGAAAAGTACAGTAGATTCATGACGAAGATCAGAGCAGCTAGAGTCAAGGAACAAGTAGCAGAACGGATAGCAAGCTGGCTTGAAAGCAAAAAACAGGAAACAGAGAAGAGAGGTTTAGGTTATTTCCTCAGACTGGAAAAAGGTGCAAAGTGGTGTTCTGCAACAAGAAGTATTGGGGACCACTGCTGTTCACTATTTACCTAAACAATTTGTACTCTAGAATTGGAAGGACAATTTCAAAATTAGTGAACTAAACCTCATTGCGGGTGTAGTTATTACGGAGGAGGACTGCGAGAAGATACAGAAAGATATTGATAAACTTAGAGAATGGATGTGTAATTGGCACGTGAGCTTTAATACCAGAAAAGATAGGCCAGATTAGTCCATCTGGACTCAGGCCTGACTCACATCAGGTGGGCTTTAAAAATGAGGGTGGGATCCGGTTACAGGATTTCGGAGTGAAGGGTGGTGAGGGGGATGTTGAAGGAGTATATAGGAGTTATGGGGGTGCTAGGGGAAGGGTACAGAGTATGTTGGAAGTAGGGGGTTGAAGGTTAGCAGGCCTCACAGTCATGTCCAGAACTGGGCCCAATGTCTCAGTAAATGAAGGTGTATTTTAACTTCACTACCTCAGTATCGGCCTTCCTCCGTCTCCACCTCAGGCCTGCTGAGGGAGGTGGCAGGCCTGACTCCAGCCCATCCACGACTATCTGTCATGAACGTAGTCTATCCGGACACTGCCAGTCAGAAAGTGGGATCATGACATCAGGAAATCCCCCAATTCCCAATTCTAGCCTCCAAGATGAACATCCAGCTTGATATATTAAACTTGAATAGAATCTTGGTTAGACCACACTTGGAGAAATGTGAATACGAACATATGAATTAGGAGCAGGAGTAGGCCACTCGGCCCTTTGAGCCCGCTCTGCCATTCAATGAGATCATGACTAATCTGATTGTAATCTCAACTCCACATTCCCACCTACCCCAAAAGCCTTTCACCCCCTTGCTTATCAAGAACCTATTTACCTCTGCCTTAAAAATATTCAATGACTCTGCTTCCAGCGCCAATTGAGGAAGAGAGCTCCAAAGACTCAGAACCCTCTGAGAGAAAAAATTTCACCTGATCTCTGTCCTAAATGGATGACACCTTATTTTTAAACAGTGACCCCTAGTACTAGATTCTCCCACAAGAGGAAGCAACCTCTCCACATGGACCCTGTCAAAAGCCCTCAGGATCTTATATGTTTCAATCAAGTCATCCCTTACTCTTCCAAACTCCAGCGGACACAAGCCTAGCCTGTCCAACCTTTCCTCATAAGACAATCCACCCAATCCAGGTATTAGTTTAGTAAACCTCCTTGTCAGAAAGGTGCAGTGATTATCATGGGGGATTTTAATCAACACATAGACTGGAACAACCAGATGGGCAAAGGTAGCATAGATGACAAATTTCAAGAATGTTCTCGGGGTAATTTCTTAGATCAACACATTCAGGAGCCAATCAGGGAACAGGCTATACCAGAACTGATATTGTGCAACGATATAGGGTAAATTAATGACCTCATATTGAAGGTGCCCTTCGGTAGCAGTAATCATAACATGATTGAATTATACATTCAGTTTGAGGGAAAGAAGACTGGGTCTAAGAATAGTATTTTAAACTTGAAAAAGCGCAATTATAAGGGCATGAAAGCAGAGCTAGTGAAAGTGAACTGGCAATTTAGGTTAAGGGATAGCTCAGTAGTGATGCAGTGGCAGACATTTAAGGGGACATTTCAGAATACACAGAATAGATACATTCCAACAAGAAAGAAAAATTCCAAGGGGAGGATCCATAACTTAAAGAAAAAGCATATAAATGTGCAAAGATAGGTGGCAGGTCAGAAGATTGGACACAATGTTAAAAACAGCAAAGAATGACTAAAATATTAAAAGGAGAGAAAAATTAGTGTATAAGAAAAAGCTAGCTAGAAATATAAAGACAGATAGTAAGAGTTTCTATAGATACTTTAAAAAGAGTTAATGAAGTGAGGGTTGGTCCTATAGAAAGTATGTCTGGGGAAACAATAATGAAAAATAAGGAGACGGCAGATGAATTAAATAGATATTTTGCATTGGTCTTCACTATAGAGAGCACAAGTAACATTCCAGAAATAGCTGTAAATCAGGAGTCAGAAGGGAGGAACTCAAAAAAATTTGCAGGGGAGTGGAACTTAGAAAATTGTTGGCACTGTGGGTTAACAAGTCCCCGGGAACTGATGGATTTCAATCTAGGGCCTTTAAAAAAGTGGCTAGTGAGATAATTGATGCATTGGTTTTAATTTTCCAAAATTCACTAGATTTGGGGAAGGCTCTATTTGATTGGAAAATAGCTAATGTAACTCCTTTATACAAGAAGGGAAGGAGACAGAAAGCAGGAAACTATAGGCCAGTTAGCTTAACATCTGTCACAGGGAAAATGTTAGAAGCTATAGATAAAGACTTTATAACAGGGAACCTAGATAAATTCAAGGTGATCAAGGAGAGTCGACATGGCTTTGTGAAAGGGAAATCATGTTTAACCAATTTATTGGAGGTTTTTGAATTAGTAACATGTGCTGTGGATAAAGGGGAGCTAGTGGATGTGCTGTACTTAGATTTTCAGAAGGCATTTGATAAGGTTATTGCAGATCAAGGTTATTGCAGAAAATAAAAGCTCATTGTGTAGGGGGTAACATATTGGCATGGATAGAAGGTTGGCTAGCTGACAGGAAACAGAGAGTAGGCATAAATGGCTCATTTTCTGCAATAAAAACTGAAAATGCTGGAAAAACTCAGTAGGTCTAACAGCATCTATGGAGAAAAAGACAGAGTTAATGTTTCGAGTTCACATGACTCTTCTTCAGAGCTTCCAGAGCTTCTTTTAACTCTGAAGAAGAGTCATACAAACTCAAAATGTTAACTCTGTCTTTCTCTCCACAGATGCTGTTAGACCTGCTGAGTTTTTCCAGCATTTTCTGTTTTTATTTCAGATTTCCAGCATCCGCAGTATTTTGCTTTTGGCTCATTTTCTGGTTGGCAAGATGTGACAAGTGCTGTGCCGCAGAGATCAGTGCTGGGGCCTCAACTCTTTACAATTTATATAAATGATTTGGACGAAGGGATCGATGGTATGGTTGCTAAATTTGCTGATGACACAAAGATAGGTAGGAAAGTAAGTTGTGAAGAGGACGTAAGGAGGCGACGAAAGGATATGGATGGGTTAGGTGAGTGGACAAAGATCTGGCAAACGGAGTATAATGTGGGAAAATGTGAAGTTGTCCATTTTGGCAGGACAAATGAAAAAGACGCATATTATCTAAACGGTGAGAGATTGCAGAGCTCTGAGGTGCAGAGAGATCTGGATGTCCTAGTGCATAAATCACAAAAGGTTAGTATGCAGGTGCAGCAAGTAATTAGCAAAGCCAATAGAATGTTATCATTTATTGCGAGGGGAATTGAATACAAGAGTCGGCTGGTTATGCTTCAGTTGTGCCACCATCTGCGTAAATTGCTTACATTGTGCATTATTGAATCGCCTTAATTCTTTCATCCTTTATAAAGATTACAACACTCACCGAGCTTTGCTAAGACCATGGATGGAAACTCTTTCCTTCTTTCCTCCCTCCAAAAATGCACTTTTGGCCTCGAAAATTAATCTCAAAAATTCGGCTTTTATATGAGTATATCGGTAACTTTTTGTTTGCTTTTATTTTGTTCAAACCCATATTTTGGACATTAGAAGTTTCAGTTAATAGAAAAAAATCTAAGTCCCCTGATTCACAATGGTAGCTATCAAACTTCAGGAGCAAATCCAGCACAGGAGACCCTACTCCTATTTTGACAGGTCTCTCTCTTAATTTGTACTCAACTAACAGGCTTGAAGGAGGTTGAATATCTTCCCCTATGTCTTGTATTAAATTAAAACAATAGGAATCGGTGTTTTTCTGTTTTTGCTGGCTAAGGTATCAGTTACCAAGCTGCCACAAGATTTGACTAAGATGCAATCTTCCATTGGCAATCGTTCCATCTTGGATCAACATAACATCAACTCAGCCCAGCAAGTTCCCCTCCAATCCACACACCATCCTGGCTTGCAATGATATCATTGTTCCTTCACTATCACTGGATTAATAACTTGGAACTCCCTTTCTGTTAGCACTGTGGGTGTCCTTGACCAGATGGACTGCAGCAGTTCAAGAAAGTGGCTCAAACCACCTTCTCAAGGACAGTGAGGGACGAGCAACAAGTGCTGATCTAGCCAGCGATGCTCACATCCCATGGTGAATATTATGTACACTGTGATACACAATAAATCAATAAACTAAAGGAATTAAAAATCACATCAGATATTTCCTGTTCTTGCCTGTTTTGAGACAGCAGCTGACTCTTCTCTGAAGGAAGCTTGCTCTGGATTTCCCTCTGATGGTTTTGATGTGATACATATCAGTGTAAATAAAGAAATAATACTGGAGAAATTAATTTAGTGGCAACAAATCCCTGGACCTGTGTCCTAAGGTTTTAAAGAGGCAGCTGCAGAGATAGTGCATGCAATGGTTTTCATCTTCCAGAATTTCTTGGAGTCAAGAACAATTCCCGAGGATTAGAACGGAACAAACATAACGCTGCTATTTAAGAAAGGCTGAACAATGAAAACAAGGAACTAGGTCACTTAGCCTAACATCAGAAGTAGACAAAATGGAAGAACCTATTCTTCGGGATTAAACAGAGTCAGTATGGATTTATGAAAGGAAGATCATGTCTGACAAATTTGCTAGAATTTTTTAAGGAGGTTGGGTAAAGGGAAACCAGTGGAAGTGGAGAAGCATCCATTTATTCACTTTGGTAGGAAAAATTAAAAAACAGAATATTTTTTGAATGATGAGAGACCAGGAAAGATTTGCATTCAGAGGGACCTGGATGTCCATGTACATGAATCACAGAAAGTTAACAAGCAATTGCAGCAAGCAGTTAGGAAGGCAAGTGGTATGTTAGCTTTTGTTACAAAGGGATTAGAGTATAAGAACACAAGAAATAAGAACAGGAGTGGACCATATGGCCTGTCAAGCCTGATCCGCCATTCAATACATTCATGGCTGATCTTGGGCTTCAACTCCATTTTCCCATCTGTTTCCCATATCCCTTAATTCCCTGCAAAACAAAAATCTGGCAATGGCAGGCTTAAAGGTATTCAAAGGTGGAGCCTTTTCAGTAGAGAATTCCAGCGATTGATAACACTTTCTTCTCAGCTCAGTCATAAATGATCGGTCCCTTATCCTGACACTGTGTCCCCATGTTTTAGACTCCGCAACTGGTGGAAACAATCTCTCAGCACCTACCCTATCAAACCCCCTCAGAATTTTGTAGGTTTCAATGAGATCTCCTCGCATTGAGGAACTCTTACTACAAGTATACAAGGTATTGATGAGGTGACACTTGGAGTGCTGTGTGTGGTTTCGCTCTCCTTGCCTAAGGAAGGACATACTTGCCCTAGAGGGAGTGCAACAAAGGTTCATTAGCCTGTTTCCTGGGTTAAGGGGATTGTTCTATGAGGAGCGGTCGAGTAGACTAGACATATATTCCATGGAGTTTAGAAGAATGAGAGGTGATCTCATTGACACATAAAATTTTCAGAGATTGACAGGGTAGATGCTGAGAAAATGTTTCTCCTGGCTGAGGAATCTAGAACTTGGGGTCACAGACACAGAATTTCATTCTTGAGGCGGGAATCGCAGGAGCTGGCTACCCTACTGTAGTGATTGAAGGTATAGCTTTTCCTGCTGCCTATTAGGGGTCACGTGTTTGTTCTTGATGAATGAGCCCTAAACGCGGGTAATCCGGGGGGACATGGTTTTCTAGTCATGGACCTGGTTCAAGAATGTAGCTTCTGAAAGAATTCCTTGTAATAAAGTTATCTGTTTCAAGAAGAAACCTGTCTGATACGTCAAGTTATTACATTTGGCGACCAGGGTAAAATAGCACCGACGCTGCACCTCGCCTTGTGAATGTGAGTGCATCGGTTCTTAAAGAGAAAAAGGGAAAAATATATTCATCAGTCATTCCAATATTTGGCAGAATCAACCCTTACGACACATTTATGGAAGACTGGAACCACCATGTAGAGGGTATAGATTTTTGTTTCCTGACGAACAAAATTGTTGCGGAGGAGAAGCAGAAAGCAGTTCCTTTCAATGTCTGTGGTAGCAAGGCATACAATCTCATCCGCAGTCTGACCACCCAGAACACGCCCAATTCTAAATCTTCCAATGAATTGGTAGACCTCGTGAAGACGCATTTTCAGCCAAGCCATCAGTTATAATGCAGAGGTTGAAGTTTAACTCCAGAGTAAGGGCCCCGGGAGAGCCAATCGCAATCTATATGGCGAAGTTGAAGCAGTTGACTCAGCACTGCGACTTTGGAGACACACTTGATGACATGTTGCGAGACTGTATAGTTTGTGGAGTTCACAACGACGCCATTCAGCACTGTTTACTCACAGAAGTTAATATTGATTTGAAACGTGCGCGATGGAAATAGCACTAACAATGGAAAGTGCTGCGATGGACTCGCAGGCTTTACGGAGTGTGCAACATAGTGCTGTTCTTCAGTTGGGGCGGGAACCTACCACTGGGTGTGGCACGAAAGCCAGAGACACAGCAGCGAAGCGAGAGACAGTCTCTGCTGCTCGAAAAATGAAAAGGCCTAGTGGAAACATTTCAGCAGCGACTCCAAAATTAATCTGTTACCAATGTGGGGGTAAACACGTACTGGACACCTGCTGATTCAAAGTGGCAGAATACCATCACTGCATAAGAAAGGGCAGGTAATAAAGCAATGGAGGGCGAAATTGAGACAACCCATAAGACAGCAGACCAAAACGATTGAAGAAAATAATATAACAGAACCCGAAGCTGCCGACACTGATGCCTATTCCCTGTGCAATGTCAAAGCAATAAAAGTGGAACCAGTGACCATCACCATTCAAGTGAATGGGAAGCCACTAGTAAAGGAGCTGGATATAGGAGCAACAAACACAGTGATGGGAGAGTACACATTTAAATACCTAAATGAAGATACCCAGCCACTGAGTCTGGAGCAAACCCCAGCTCAATTGAAGACATACACTGGAGGTAAAGTGCCTCACCACAGTACCTGTTTTCTATAGGCAACAGACAGCCCAGCTTCCAGTGATCATAGTGACAGGTGGAGGACCTAATCTCCTGGGCTGAGACTGCTTATGAAAAATTATGCTCAACTGGTCTGAAATATTTCAAGTGAGAACAGGAGGAGTTCCTGAGTTGCTAAGGAAATAGGACAGTGTATTTTGTGATAAATTGGGCAAGTTAAAAAGTTTGCAAGCAAAATTATATGTAGATTTGCAGGCAACATCTCGTTTCTGTAAGGCCAGACCTGTGCCTTATGCCCTAAAGGAGAAGGTGGATGCAGAATTATGCCGCTTAGAAAAGCTAACCATCATCCAGCCAGTCCAATTTTCGTAATGGGCATCGCCAATGATCCCTGTGATGAAACCTGATCAAACTATTCGCATTTGTGGGTACTACAAATTGACTGTGGATAAGGCAGCTAAACTAGATAAATATCCTATCCCTAGGATAGACGACTTGCACGCAAAGCTAGCTGGAGGAAATTCCTATACCAAACTGGACATGAGCCATGCATACCAACAGCTAGAGCTGGATAGCACGTCTAGAGGGTATGTAACCATCAACACGCACAACGGCCTGTATCAATACACGCGCTTACCCTTTAGAGTATCATCTGCGTGTGCAATCTTCCAAAGGACCATGGAAAGTCTCTTGCAAGGACTTCCCCGAGTAGTCGTATGCCTAGTTGATGTCTGATAAAAGGAAGCCGAACATTTGTCCAACTTGGAAGAGGTTTTCAGAAGTTTTTTGAGAGCTGACGTATGATTAAAGAAAGAGAAATGTACATTCCAAGCACCAGAAGTCACTTACCTGGATCACCTGGTGGATGCCATGGGGTTGCATCCAATAGAGGAGGAAGTGAGGGCAATCAAAGAGGCTCCTTCTCCATCCAGTGTAACTGAACTTGTCTCATGATTAATTATTATAGCCACTTCTTGCCAAACTTGTCAACAGAGTTAGCACCATTTCACTTGTTATTAAAAAAGCATCATTGTTGGTCATGGAATTCATGACAAGAAGACGCTTTTGTGAAAGTTAAGAAGCTATTACAGTCATCATGTCTACTGGTACATTATGACCCATCAAAAGGATTAATTTTAACCTATGATGCATCTCCTTACGGTGTGGGAGCTGTGTTATCACAAAGGATGGAATATAGTTTTGAAAGGCCAATTGGCTTTATCTCCAGATCCGTCTCTGCAGCTGAGAAGGCAGTTGACTCTCTATGGGGTGCTGTTATACACACCCACCAGATGAAGGGCTGATGTTGCTTTTCCCCAGTTCAAGTAGGGTGCTTTGAGGCAGAGATGGCAGTGTTTAAGTTGGGGGCACTGCTGATGCCCTTACAACAACAACAACAGTCCTTCTAGAGTACATAACACCCAACTTCTGTCTGATGCATATTTGGAAAGTGTAGATTTTAATGTTTTTTCTGAAACATGGAGCAGAATGCTACCTCAAATGTCATGAATGTTTCAGGAAGGATAGAATAGGTCAGAAGGGAAAGTACCTAGTTTGGAACCTGAACCACTCGTTTGCATCTCTCCCATTGTTCACTGTCTTAACCTGTTAGTTGTCTTCCCAGATTATCAGGGTTTATTCCTTTTATATCGGATTGAAATTTGGATTTTTGCCTAACAAATACTTTTGTCTCTGACTGTTCCCTCTCCTTTTGAATTTTCATTTCAAATCTAGTTATGCTATGGACACTGTTCCCTAGTTGCTCCCCTATCCTTACAGCACCTATTTTCCCCATTTGATTTTGTATAACTACCTTCTTTTGTCTAACAACTTCCTGATGTAGAGGTAAAAACAAAAAACTGCGGATGCTGGAAATCCAAAACAAAAACAGAATTACCTGGAAAAACTCAGCAGGTCTGGCAGCATCTGTTGAAGGGTCATGTGGACTCGAAACGTCAACTCTTTTCTTCTCCGCCGATGCTGCCAGACCTGCTGAGTTTTTCCAGGTAATTCTGTTTTTGTCCTGATGTAGAGGGAAGTTCTGGGCACATTGCAGAATACTCAGTCCTCCTTTGTCACTCACATTACCTTTGCCAATTGGCCTATTTGAACTTGCCCATTATTATGTCCCTGTTGATGCTGCATTTTCCTCTAGTTTACCTGCATATTCCTTCTTCCCTCCCCTTTCCATTGTTTGGTGGTCTACAATACACTCTGAATAGATTTGTGGACCCCTAGGTTATTACATAATATTAACCAAATAGTTTCAGCTTTTGCACGATCCTCAATTATTTCTATGCTCTAGTATTGTAGTGGAATCGTTAACTCTGCCACCCATCCGGCCCCTTTTCCTACTGATAATGTTGTAACCAGGAATGATCAGCTCCCTGTCCTGCTGTAGTCCAAACTCTATTAACATTTTCAATGCATAACCTGCTCATTGCAATATAAGCATTTGCCTCACAAATTATATTCGCCATGCTTTGTCCAGTTACAGGTATATTATTCCAATCTCTCGCTCTCTATATATATATATGTATATGTATTTATCACGCTTGGTCACTGGAATTCCTCTTCCTTCTTTCTGTTCCTATTATACAGCTACCTGATCTGGTCAATGAGATGGTCAATAAGCCCTTAGCAGTAGGAAGTTTGTGCTGTAATGCTATGGAGTTTATAAGCCACTCCTCAAAATAATCCTGGACTCCTTCCATGCCATAAATGCTCTATGTTTCTATCTAATTCAACTTATTTCAAAGGAATTACTTTTTGAATTATATTATGCAGGCAATTTGCACACAACAAAGACACATCCCTCAGCACCTTGATATGAACCCCTAACAAGGGGTGTACGACCTGACCTAAGGAAAGTGTAGATGAAACCTCACTCTGTACCTAACCCATACTATAACTGATCTGGGAGTGTTTGATGGGGCAGCATAGAGAAAGATTTACTCTCTATCAAACCCATGCTGTACCTGCGCTGGGACAGTGAGATGGGAGCTCATTCTTTGTCTAAAGTGTACATGCTCTGGGAGTATTTGATAGGGACAGTAGGGGATCTTAAATTTACAACTAATCCCTGTTATGCCTGACCCTGGGAGCACTCAGCTGACATTTGAGAGTCACTTCTCAAAGGCTGCAGTTTCTCTCTGTGCAATAACACAGCTTTAGACGGCCAGCAACAGTTTTGGGATTGCACTGCACAACATCAAAATAATCTTCGCTAATCCAGCAAAGGCTGATTGACGTGGAGTGAAATGTTTGATTAAAATCTAATTGATTTTCAATGAATGAGCAGGTTATAGTGAGGCAAACAGCTCAAGTAGTAAAGGTAATGGATTTCTAGAATTTAACAGGGCAGATTTCCAGGAGAATATGTATTGGAACCAAGAGGGGAACAGACCATAACAGATTCCAGGAACAAACCAAAATTAATCAACACTCTAATGGCAAGGGCACACCTTTCAATTAGTGACTGCAATGTCACTGAATTTCATAGTAGATTTGACAGGGAAAAAAAGTCACAAACCAAAGTTTTAAGCTTTATAGGACAAGTTTCAAAGAGATAAGAAATTAATTGAATAAATAAACTGTGCTGAACCAATTCCACATCAAGAAGAAGCTTTTCCACTTCGTCAGAAAACATCAAGTGGTTTGTCTATACCTGAGTAACAAATCAAGCACCTTCCAAGATGCTGTTCATGCTCCAGATTCCAGCATGAACTCCTTTATTCGGACAAAGGAGAGAAATAGGACTTAAAACAAATACATCTCCCGAACCTGATAGGTTTCACGTCAGGCAATTAAAAGGAAAAATGAGGAAATTCCAGGTGTTTGTCATAGTTTTCCAAAGCTCTCTAGATTTGGAAATTATTGTTACTTCATTATTTAAGAAGGGGTGAAACCAGATAACTACAGACCTATCAGTTTATCGACAATTGTGGGGTGGTTGCTGGGATCTGTCACCAGGAACAAAGTGACAAAGTTGGAGAAATATCAGCTGATCAAAAGATTTGTGAAGAGTAGTTCATGTCTGACTAATCTAGTTGAATTTTTTGAGGAGGTCACTAGCATGGTGGATAGGGGAGTGTATACAGATGTTGTCTGTATTGATATAGAGCAAAGGCAGGTAAATGAAATTGATGTTCAGATCAACTAATATCTAATAGAATGGTGGACCAGGTTCGAGGACTGAATGGCCTATTCCTGATCCTTTGTGTTTGGAAGGGAACACCTTAAAACCAACCCTAAGACGGGTAAATTATGCCGGTCGTATAATAACACATTTCTGGAGGCAATCAACTTCGCCACAGAGCTCAATTTTCGGGACACAATATAGTCCAAAGGCAAAGACAAAATGGAAAGAACAGGATTTGTATTAAATACAACATTACGACCCTGTTTATAGGTAACTGGAACTGGGTATGGTGCAATGGCGTATCCTGTCTGGCTCTGTCCTATTATTTATTATCTTAGTACTCAGTAACTGGGGCACCGTGCCCAGGTGCACTGTACATTTGCTTCTGCTTGGCTCTGTATCCCCTCACTGGTGATGGTTTATCTGGTGACTTAGCGGTAACCAGCAGAGCTGGTTCTGTGTTTGAGAGAGTGTAGGCATGATTCTTGCTGGGCAGTGGGGTGGATCTTCGTGCCAGATCTTCTGCTTTTCAGCTCATTAATTATGCATCAATGAAGAGCTCACCAAAGAGCTCATGGCAGGGTGGTCAGTGAGTTGTCTGTCCCGCTGTTACCTCATGGGTTGAATGTCCTCGTGCCATATTTAAATGGCATCCACACAGATTCACTCACTGCAGGCCAGGTGTGTGCTGAAGGTCTAAATTAGCAAGCCAACCAAACATTCAAAACTGTCTGCTGCATGCTTCAGTGAGGCCTCCCTGGAGGTTCTCCTCCAGGCCGTACAGAAAAGTTCCTCTTTCCAAGGGACGGGAGTAGGAGATCCACCCACCTGACCACACTGGCCTGGGAGAAGGTCGCCAGGGAGGTCAGTGCCCATGGGAAACAAGAAAGGTTCGTCCTGCTGTGCAGGAAAAGGATGAATGATCTGATCCGCTCTGCCAGGGTAAGTGAACTTTTTCCTCACTTCAAACTCACACAATCATAAGGGCATCAAGCAATCTAAGGGTTAGAGTCCACAGGGATTTCACATGTTACAGCAGATGGGACATCAGCACTGAGTGCCTGCCAGCCACTTTAAAATCGCCATCTCATGTTAGATCCTGCACAAATGGCATCTTCATCCCTTACTGGGGAGGGCTCAGTGCCCACAGCAGGCATGCATGCAGCTATACTGCTCTTTCATCCATAATGCTCACAATCATTCTATCTGTCTTTATCCAGGACCAGCTCACCCATAATCGGTGTGAGCAGGCCAAGACCAGAGAGGGTGGCCCAGAGCCGAGGACACTCATATCCCATGAGGTGCAGGCCACGGAGCTGGCTGGTGAGGACAGAGATCATTCCTACGTGGAAGGCGAGATGGCCTCCCCCAACAAGTCAGTGAGGCTGCATCCAGCATTCATGGTCAACACACGGACAATGACTGTGAGTGACCTATAGTGTAGGAGCCTTTCTCGTAACCATTCATCACTAATTATCTCTTTTCTCCATTCCAGCTACAGCAAGAAAAGGCAGAGGGAGAGTTCCAGCAAGCGCCTTATCCGCAGCCCCCAGCCCATCTCCGATGATGAGGCAGAGGATCCATATGATGAAGACCCGTCATTGCGTTCACCTGTACCCTCCACCAGCACAGATTCACACACCTCGGTGGGTCCTAGTTCGAGAGTAGGCTCGGCGTCTCTATCTGATGATCACCTCACAGACACGTGTCCACAGCAGGCGGAGGCCGTGGCAGCTGAAGTCTCTGACACTCAGATGACTGCTGGAGATCAGGCCCCTGTAGAGCCTGAGTCTGATGATGAGCCTCTGCAATTGGCCCTAAGAGAAATGTTGGAGATGCAAAGGCAGGCAGGGGAACACCAGACAGGGTTGTCAGAGGCAGTCAACAGCCTGGAATGAAGGATCGAGGAGTCTGACCAGGTTTTGTCTGATATCATGGCTCTGGCATGTGAATGCATCGAAGTCTCCATGGGAAGGGTGCCGGCTGCCTTGGAGACCTGGGTCAAGCAGAACACACAGTTTCTGCTGGATTTGCGCTCGGATCTGCACAAATACCTTGAGAAGACATCAGGTGCATTTCCCAACATCATCCCACACGCGCACAATCTTCAGACCGACAGGCATGCGCACCATCAATTAA
Organism: Cetorhinus maximus; assembly: GCF_964194155.1. Taxonomy (NCBI): domain Eukaryota; kingdom Metazoa; phylum Chordata; class Chondrichthyes; order Lamniformes; family Cetorhinidae; genus Cetorhinus; species Cetorhinus maximus. The sequence goes on along the minus strand of NC_135890.1, from coordinate 18,518,778 downwards.
AAGGCCACTTAAGGCCATTAAAACTCCAACTGAACCTGATTTTACATTGCTCGTGTGATTTTACACTCGTCACATGGGCAAAACGGGCAGGCGGGCAGTCCACATTTTGCAAAACCTCATCCACGGGTGGGATAAAAGGTTCAGCAGCATTGCCAGTGAGTAGTGAGGAGTTTAGGAGATAGTTTGCTGCTGGTTGCTTATTTGAACTTGACAGCTTCATCTCTGTCCTGAGCTTCATTCTTAGCATTTCCAGGCTTCATTTCAGGACTCATTGGTGTCTCCAAGGCCCCTGGAGGATTTTGCCTGCGTGGACCCTTCCAGGTATCAGACCGCCTTCTGTTACCCTGGCAATGAGGATTGTGGTCTCTGCTGGAGGCACCTCCTCTGAGGAGGAAGGGAGGGGCAGAAAGGAGAGGAGGCCAGATGTCCCTATGCAGCTTCCAGGGAGCTGGCCAAGGGTGTGAGCCCTGCATGCTTGGACTGAGCGCCTTGTTGCTCGAGGGCTGCAACTCAGATGTGCCCTGCAAGGTGTTCCTCAGGTGGGTTGGCCAGGCTGAAATGGCACTGCAGTTACAGAGTGGGCTAATCAATGCTCCTCTGTCCTTTCAGGAGAAGACGAGCCATAACAACAGAGATGTTGCGGACAGACCTCTCCAGGGAGACTGTGACCTCCACCTGTCATATGATTGGGCCTGAGATCACCTCCAGCTGTGTGGGTGGACACCCCATGCCCATGGCTCTGAAGGTCACAGTGGGCCTCGAGGGGAATCAGGGGGAAAACCCTTCGCTGGTTGGAGTCATACCTAGCACAAAGGAAGATGGTTGTGGTTGTTGGAAGTCAATAGCCTCAGGTCCAGTACATCACTGCTAGAGTTCCTCAGGGTCGTGTCCTAGTCCCAACCATCTTCAGCTGCCTCATCAATGACCTTCCTTCCATCATAAGGTCAGAAGTGGGAATGTTCGCTGATAATTGCACAATGTTCAGCATCATTCACGGCTCCTCAGATGCTGAAGCAGTTCATATCCAAATGCAACAAGATCTGGACAATATCCAGCCTTGGGCTGCCAGGTGGCAATTAACATTCAAGCCACACAAGTGCCAGGCAATGACCATCTCCAAGAAGAGAGAATCTAACCATTGCCCCTTGACATTCAAAGGCATTACCATCACTGAATCACCCACTGTCAACATCCTGGGGGCTACCATTGACCAGAAACTAAACTGGGTTAGCCATATAAATACTGTGGCTACAACAGCAGGTCAGAGGCTCAGAATTCTGCAGTGAGTAATTCACCTCATGTCTCCCCAAAGCCTGTCCACCATTTACAAGGCACAAGTCAGGAGTGTGATGGAATACTCTCCACTTGCCAGAATGAGTGCAGCTCCAGAAACACTCAAGAAGCTCAATACCATCCAGGACAAAACAGCCCATTTGACTGGCACCACATCCACAAACATTCACTCCCTCACCACTGATGCACAGTGGCAGCATTGTGTGTCATCTACAAAATGCACTGTAGGAACTCTCCAAGGCTCTTTAGACAGCACCTTCCAAACCCACGACCGCTACCATCTAGAAAGATAAGGGCAGCAGACACATGCAAACACCACCACCTGGAAGTTCCCCTACAAGCCACACACCATCCTGACTTGGAAATATATCACCGTTCCTTTACTTTCGCTTGGCCAAAATCCTGGAACTCCTTCCCTAACAGCACTGTGGGTGTACCTACACCAGATTGACTGCAGCGGTTCAACGAGTCAGCTCACCACCACCTTCTCACGGGCAATTAGGGATGGGCAATAAATGCCGGCCTCACCAGCAATGTTCACACCCCATGAATAAATTAAACAATTACCTTACTCCTTTGGAGAATGGTACATGAGATTGTTCCCACATCCATTGACCCGAGGGAAAGACAGAGTGAGCTCCCTTCAGAGAAGAGTCAACCACTGTCTAGAAACATGTGAGAATAGCAAGTGTCTGATATAATGTTCAATTCATTCAGAGTTTTATTGACTCGTGTATCACAATATGCATGAGGTTGGCCAGTGAGCGACTATGTTGCTGGGCTGAGATGGTATGGCTGCCAATGGAAGATTGCAACTCAGTAAGTACTTTTGGTAGCCTCGGTAACTGATATGTGGACCGGCAAAAACAGAAAAACGCTGATCCCCATAGTCTTCTTTTAACACAAGACAAATAGGAAGACATTCACCCTCTTTCCAGTCCATTTATTTGGTGCAAAATGAGGAAGGAATTTGCCAAAGTTGGACAAGGGTCCCCATGCCTGGTTTGCTCCCAAATGGACACCATTTTGGATCAGTCAACTTAAGGACCCAAAGAACCCACCCAGTACAAGCATCAGGGGCCTTTGAATATGGTAACCAGGGGCTGAATGCCTGATTCTCCCATGTTTCTTCCGCGTCTTACAGTGGCTAAACCAGGTGTCCTAAAGGACACATAGAGGGATGGTTAGAACATGCCAAATAAATATGTTTTCTGTATTTGGTTTACCTAATTGTGAAGCCAGGTGGAGCAACAGTGCTTCTTCTTGGCTCCACATCAATACTGCGGGATGTTCTTGACTCTGGCTCAACCACCTTCCCAACACTACCTGTGGGCTACTCCTGGTCATGACTCACCCACCGCTTGTCACCTTGTCCCCACCCTCCCAACTCTACCTGCAGACTATCCTGGTCTGTACTCAACCAACCCCCAACACCTCCCCCTCCATATTCCTCCTCCGCCACACTCACCACCTGCCCCAACCTACCTACTGCACCCGCACCCGCCCCCCCGACCCTCCAGCTCTCTTCTGCAGGTTGGTTTGGCATCCAGACCACCTGACCTTTGGAAGCACTGGTCCAACTTGCTCCATTGGCATGCCAGGTTATTGGCTGCCACTTGCCAGAGTCATGGAAACATGTCCGAGAATCAAGTTGGGACAAACCTTGTCCCCCTGCCTTTGGGCCGTGTGTTTTCATTATGTTGCCAATTTTGCACTGGTTCCAGGCAAGAAACCCCATTTTTTCTCTGCAGCTTGTAAGCAATTTCAGAATGATTCAATTTCTTTGAAAAAATTTGGCTATAATTTTACTCATAAAATTAGAAATTGTAGTTTAAAAGGAATGAAAACATGGTCAATATGCATCCAAAACTGAATGTCCAACTGGCCCCAGTAAGTTTCAAAAATATTTGATGAGTTTAAAGTTGACTGACAGGTACTGCAGCAAGAATGAAGTTTGCCATCATCGCTATTTCGCTGTGGGGCTGTATGGATACAGCGAGTGGTAAGTCCACCTTCATCTTCCCTGGTGTGGGATCTTTTATCTCCTTGTATGAGGTGAGATAGTGGAGGATTTCAACATCATTCCTCAGCTGTGCTTTTTATTCCACAATTCTTTTCACTATTGAGAAGGATGAATCCTTGAAATTTTTAAAAATAATTTTTTTTCCTTAACGTTCAGTATCGCATCCACTTCTAGAAACCAAACCTCAGGAAAGATACATTGGCCTTGGAGGCTGCAGCACGCACTTAGCAGAACGGCACTGGGAAGAAGAGGTAAAAATATAAACAAAAAATGCAGGAAAAACTCAGCAGGTCTGATAGCATCTGTGGAGAGAAGGACAGAGTTAACGTTTCAAGTTCGTATGACTCTTCATTTTTTTACACCACATTTTTACTTCTCTCAGCTCTGAAAAGGAGTCATACGGACTCGAAACGTTAACTCTGTCTTTCTCTCCACAGATGCTGTCAGACCTGCTGAGTTTTTCCTGCAGTTTTTGCTTTTGTTTCAGGTTTCCAGTATCCACAGTATTTTGCCTTTAGCTTAGAGTGAGAATATGAAGCTAGGTTGCATAAGCTGGGCTTTATTTCCTTGAGTGTGGCAGATTGATGGGTGATCTGATCGGAGTTTAAAATTCCACAAGGATTCTATACGGCTAATATGTAGAACATACTTCCTCCCAGAACAAGGGAACGTGTTGTAACCAGGGCTAAGCCATTCAGGAGGAAGATTAGGATGCACTTTTTTCATACGAAGTGTAGTAGAAATCTGGAATTCTCTTTCCCCACAAGGCTGGGACAATTGGAGCTTTCAAGACTGACATTGCTAGATATTTGTTGGGTGAGGATATCAAGTGACAAGGGGTTGAGGTGTGAGTCAGCCTTGATCATGTTCTGATACAGGCAGACTATGTGTCCTGACTCCCATTGTTCCCTCCCCCTCGATTTACTTCCTATCACCTGGGCAGCTCCAATAAACCCGGTGAATTCAAACTATGTTTCCTACATCCAAATAAAACTTTCAACTTTCTCCTCCTTTTAAACTGCTGTTTCCTGAGCACCAAACACCACATTCCAAACCTGGGGTGAATAATCTGACCTCATCTCCTCTGGAGATCTTCCTTCCACAGCTTCCAACCTGATAGTCACCCAACCTCGGACAGCCTGCTTCTACCTCCTACCCAAAATCCACAAACTGTCCCGGCAGACCGATCGTGTCAGCGCACGGAACTCATTTCTTGCTTTCTTGACTCCATTCTCTCTCCCCTTGTCCAGTCCCTTCCCACCTACATCCGTGATTCCTCTGACACCCTACATCATATCAACAATTTCCAGTTCCCTGGCCCCAACTGCCTCCTCTTCACCATGGATGTCCAATCCCTCTACACCTCCATCCCCCACCGGGATAGTCTGATGGCTCTCCGCTTCTTCCTCAAACAGAGGCCCGAACAATCCCCATCCACCACTACTCTCCTCCGTCTGGTTGAACTTGTTCTCACACTGAACAATTTCTCCTTTAACTCCTCTCACTTCCTCCAAATAAAAGTTGTGGCTATGGCTACCCGCATGGGCCCCAGTTATGCCTGTCTCTTTATGGGGTATGTGGAACATTTCTCCGGTACATCGATGATTGCTTCGGTGTTGCTTCATGCTCTCGTCTGGACCTGGAAAAATTGATTAATTTTGCTTCCAATTTCCACCTCTCCATCATTTTCACATGGTCCATCTCTGACCCTTCCCTTCCCTTCCTTGACCTCTCTGTCTCAATTTCTGGTGATAGACTGTCCACCAATATTCACTACAAGCTTACCGACTCCCACAGCTACCTCGACTACAGCTCCTCACACCCCGCTTCCTGTAAGGACTCCATCCCATTCTCTCAGTTCCTTCGCCTCTGTCGCATCTGTTCTGATGATGCCACTTTCAAAAACAGTTCCTCTGACATATTTTCCTTCTTCCTTAACCGAGGTTTTCCACCCACGGTGGTTGACAGGGCCCTCAACCGTGTCTGGCCCATCTCCCGCACATCCGCCCTCACATCTTCCTCTCCCTCCCAGAACCATGATAGGGTCCCCCTTGTCCTCACTTATCACCCCACCAGCCTCCGCATTCAAAGGATCATCCTCCGCCATTTCTGCCAACTCCAGCATGATGCCACCACCAAACACATCTTCCCTTCACCCCCTCTAGCGGCATTCCGCAGGGATCGTTCCCTCTGGGACACGCTGGTCCACTCCTCCATCACCCCCTGCACCTCAACCCCCTCCCACGCCACCTTCCCATGCAACCGCAGAAGGTGCAACACCTGCCCCTTTACTGCCCCTCTCCTCACCGTCCAACGGCCCAAACACTCCTTTCAAGTGAAGCAGCATTTCACTTGCACTTCCCTCAATTTAGTCTACTGCATTCGTTGCTCCCAGTGCGGTTTCCTCTACATTGGAGAGACCAAACGCAGACTGGGTGACCGCTTTGCAGAACACCTTCGGTCTGTCCGTAAGCATGGCCCAGACCTCCCTGTCGCTTGCCATTTCAACACTCCACCCTGCTCTCATGCCCACATGTCCGTCCTTGGCCTGCTGCATTGTTCCAGTGAAGCTCAACGCAAACTGGAGGAACAGCACCTCATCTTCCGACTAGGCACTTTACAGCCTTCCGGACTGAATATTGAGTTTAACAATTTTAGATCATGAACTTTCTCCTCCATCCCTACCCCTTTTCCGATTCCCCCCCTTTTTTTTCCAATAATTTATATAGATTTTTCTTTTCCCACCTATTTCCATTATTTTTAAATGTATTTCTATCCATTGTTTTATCTCTACCTTTTAGCCTATTTCGATCCCTTCCCTTCACCCCACCCCCACTAGGGCTATCTGTACCTTACTTGTCCTGCTTTCTACCATTAATTAGCACATTCCTTAGATAATATCACCACCTTAAACACCTCTTTGTTCTTTTGTCTATGACATCTTTTGGCTATCTCCACCTATCACTGGCCCTCTATCCAGCTCTCCCACCCCCCACTTTAAACCAGCTTATATTTCACCTCTTTTCTATTTTTACTTAGTCCTGTTGAAGAGTCATACGGACTCGAAACGTTAACTGTGTTCCTCTCCGCAGATGCTGCCAGACCTGCTGAGTTTTTCCAGGTATTTTTATTTTTGTTTTGGATTTCCAGCATCCGCAGTTTTTTGCTTTTATCTGGGGTAAATATACCTTGATTCAAAAGTCTAACCATTTTCCTCTAGCCAAGGGCTATTTGTTTTGGATTGTTTCACTCCTCGATTGTCTCACTCTAAAACTAGTGACTGTAAATTACTCTCCTGGTGCACAGTTCCCACAGGAACATCTACTTCCTGGATGTAAACGCCAGGGGCAATTTTTGCCTGCAATGGGTGTGGGTCAAATATTTTCATTTCAATGAGGATGAGGGTATTTGTTCCAGGCCCACCCACTACAACTTCCTGTGGTTAGCTACCAAGTCACAGGAGGACCTGGACACCCTTCAGATTGTGGGGTGCAAGTGAGAGGACAGGGGTGGGTCATGGGCAGGCTGCCACCTTCCAGAGCTCCCCGCAATCGTCAGGCTGATGGATTGGATGTGCAACAGCAGCAGGGAAGGCCAGTCCATGAAGCCATTATCATTGCTGCGAGCCTTTCCTGGGCCCCTCATTCTATTCACAAGGAGAGGCGGTGGCAAAATGCTGCACAGCCCAACCCCTGAGGTAAATGGTGGTGCAGCTGCCACCTTTCTGGGTGCCTTAAAAGAACTGTAGGTTGTTGAAAAGATAAAAAGAAAGATTTCAAGTGGATGTTCTTCTACCCCAGCTCAGATCAGCAAGTTGCACCAAATGCACTGGCAGCTTTTGTTGACATGGTTCAAATGGGACCCAGTCATGAAAATGGTTCAGTCCTCCGACTGCTTCTGTCAGACAGGACGTGGGCTCATTATTGCCCACCTCCCTCTCTGATGGAGGCAGTCCCATCAATAAACAGCCCCAGTAGTCTCATACAAAGACATGACTCTGGTTTACACAGTTTTTAATCTGTCAAATTGCAGTTATCATGGCAACGACTAACTCTTCCTCATTTTGCGGGCACGGTTTGTGAATGAAGTTTGTGAATGGTTGTGCAATGCTCAGTATGTGTCTGTGAGTATGAGGACAGGACAGATGATGAAATATTTTATGGGGAGAATTTTCTCCCCGCCCCGGGGTGGGTGGTTGAAAGGGAGCAGGCACGGGCGGGCGCATAGCTGATTGCCGCCCCCGATTGGCTGCGCGCCGCCATTTTACATGGGCGGGCCAATGAAGGCCTGCCCAGCGTCACGCACAGCCGGAAGTGCTGAGCGCTCCCTGTGCGGGCTGGGGGAGGAGGCTGAGTCGGGGCCTGCGTGCGCGAGCATGAAAGAGCCCAGAAATCCCCCTGAGGCACAGAACTGCCTCAGGAAGATTAATTTGATATTTGAAAATTTTATTAAAAAGGAAAGAAAAAAATTTTTAAGACATGTCCCCTCATGTGACGGTGTCACATGAACTTGGACATGTCAATGAATTTTACTAAAAATTTGTGTTAAACTTTAAAAACCTCCATGAAACCTCATCCTGCCAATGGATGAGGTTTCATGGTAAATGCAAAGGCCGCTTGGGCTCTTTGCCTGCCTGCCAACCTTAATGTTGGACGGGCAGCTCAGTTAATTAGCTTAATTGGTGTTTGAAAGGCCTTAATAGCACTTTGACAGTTCGGCGGGTGCGCAGCCGCCTCTGGTGTGCGTCTGCCGAACTCAAGGTCTGAATGATCCCTGCCCCCGCTCGCCACCCGAAAATTCTGCCAATGACATGTGAAGGGCACAGGAAGAGGGATGGACAGTTCGAGGCGTTAAGGGACCTAGTTCCTTTGTGAACTTGCCCCATTTTCCATTATCTTGGGGATATCCCCCAGGCTTTATGCACTTCCTCCTACAGGGAGCTGCCAGATAATTAGCTGAAATGTGGATCCTCCCACCAGCAAATGAGAAATTTTACATTGGGCCTCCTGAAGTTTTGTGGCGCTGGATGAGTGTCTGCATCCCATTCAGCCGCCAAGTTTTGGAGCAAGGTCCTGAGACAATTAGCTGAAAGGAAATTCTGGAAGGCCTCTGAATGGTGCATGTGGCTATTGGTCTGCAGCTTGCAATGTTTAAGCGGGACACTTTCAGATATTTATTTAAATCACTGGGATGTGCTCATCCAGGTCTGTTTCCTCCTGTCACAAAAATCAATTTCTCCCGATGAGGTAAGCAGATGTGAAGCATCCATGTTTTCATTTGTCTCCAGGGTGCAAACTCTGTACGGTGATGTTGCCATGAGCTGTAATGTGCACTTGCTGACACATCGTCCAAAAAGAGTAGAGTTTTAGGGCCCCTTGTGGACTCATTCATGCTTCCCCTTTGAGGCAAGCGATCGGCGGGTGAAGCAATAACTCAAAGGGTTGTTTATCGTGTATGGCCCGGCACAAGGGGCTGAGCGGCTGGAGGTTTTTCAGCAGCTCCCACTGCTGCTGGCGACCTCCAGGCCGGTCATTCTGGGAGGGGACTTCAACTGCATCATCGATGCGGCTGGACGATCCGGCAGGGCCGGAAGCAGATTGGACGCTACGTCCAGATCCCTGATGGAAACAGTTAAGGATGCCAAGCTGCACGACGTCTTCAGCAACCCTGCAGACGGAGCGCAGCGTAGATACAACTGGTCGCGGCCAGACGGGTCCATTCGTTCCAGGATAGACTTCCTGTTTGTGTCCCGTGCATTCACAGTCAGATCCACCGAGGTCAAGCCGGTGTTCTTCTCTGACCACTGCCTCCTACTGGCGGACTGCCACTTGGAGAAGGACCTGAGGGTGGGCAGGGGGGCATGGAAGCTAAATGTGCAACTGCTGACCCCAGAGAACATTGAGGAGCTCAAGAGGGATTACAAAGGTTGGAGAACCGTGAAACCCCTCTTTGAGTCCCTGACACACTGGTGGGAAGTGATCAAGGGAAGCATCAAGAGGTTTTTCATCCGCAAAGGCACCCAGAAAGCTAGAAAGGAACAGAGGGAAATGTCCCGACTCCAGAAAAAGATGCAGAATCTGCTCCGGCTGCAGTCGATGGGGGTCGATGTCAAGGAGGAGCTCCAAGAGGTGAAGGGCCAGCAAGCCTCGCACTTTGCCTCGGAGGCCTCCAAGATCATCTTCCGTTCCAGGGTCCGCTCCGTGGAGCAGGATGAGACGTGCTCACGTTTCTTCTTCCAAAAGGTACACAGAGAGCGCTCTGTGATCAGCAGCCTGAAGGAAGAAGACGGCTCAGTAAAGTCATCACGGTCCGACATTCTGAGGATCAGCAAATCCTTTTATGCCGGACTGTATGACGTGAAGCCCACGGACAGCACGGCCTCCCAGTCCTTCCTGTCCTCTATCACGGAGGTCTTAGACCACAGTACGCGGGAGAGCCTAGACAAACCGCTAACTCCTGACGAACTGACTAAGGCCCTCGAGTCCTTCGAGAAGAGTAAAACCCCCGGAAGCGACGGCTTGCCGGCGGAGTTGTATTCGGCTCTGTGGGACTTGATCGGCCCAGACCTGCTAGAAGTGTACGAGAGTATGCTCCTGGCCGGCAGCATGTCAGAATCCATGAGGAAAGGCATCATCACCCTCATCTACAAGCACAAGGGGGAAAGGGAGGAAATTAGAAATTGGCGACCCATTTCACTGTTGAATGTGGACTATAAGATTCTGTCCAAGGTCATCGCCAACCGGGTCAAATCCGCTCTGGAATTGGTGATTCACCCTGACCAGACCTGCTCTGTGCCAGGCAGGAAGATCTCTGACAGCCTGGCGCTGCTCAGGGATACGATTGCCTATGTACAGGACAGGGGTGTGGATACCTGCCTCATCAGCTTGGATCAGGAGAAGGCCTTTGACAGAATATCGCACACCTACATGGGGGATGTGCTCTCCAAAATGGGGTTTGGGGAGGGAATTCGAAATTGGATCCAACTGCTCTACACTAACATCAGTAGCGCAGTCTCAATCAATGGGTGGGAAACAGATAGCTTTCCGATTAAATCTGGAGTCAGGCAGGGCTGCCCCCTCTCGCCTGTCCTTTTCGTGTGTTGCATAGAACCCTTTGCCGAGTCCATCAGGAAGGATCCGGGCATAAGAGGAGTGACGATCCCAGGCAGTGGAGGCACTCAGGTAAAAGCCTCCCTGTACATGGACGACGTCGCTGTCTTCTGCTCGGATCCGCTGTCGGTGCGCAGACTGATGCACATCTGCGACCAGTTCGAACTGGCCTCGGGAGCCAAGGTAAATCGTGGGAAGAGCGAGGCCATGTTCTTTGGGAACTGGGCTGACCGATCCTTTGTCCCCTTCACTGTCAGGGCTGACGGCCTGAAGGTGCTGGGGATATGGTTCGGAGGGACCGGGGCATGCGTTAGAAACTGGAAGGAGCGAGTGGCTATGGTGAAAAGGAAACTGGGCATGTGGGAGCGACGCTCCCTCTCCATTGCGGGTAAGAACCTGGTCATCAGGTGTGAGGTACTCTCGCTGTTGCTGTACGTGGCGCAGGTCTGGCCCATTCCAGACTCCTGCGCGATGGCGATCACTCGAGCCATCTTCCGCTTTATCTGGAGGTCGAAAATGGATCGTGTCCGCAGGGACGCGATGTACAAGCCTCTAGATAAAGGGGGAAAAAACGTGCCCAACGCCGCCCTCATACTGATGGCCACCTTTGTGTGTGGCTGCATCAAGCGGTGCGTAGACCCTCAGTACGCAAACACCAAGTGTCACTACGTGCTGAGGTTCTACCTGTCCCCGGTGTTGCGAAGGATGGGTCTGGCCACGCTGCCGCGGAACGCTCCAAGTAGTTGGACCGTGCCGTACCACCTGTCCCTGGTGGAAAAATTTATGCAGAAAAACACCTTTGACCACAAGTCCATCAGGCAGTGGTCAGCACGTAACGTCCTAGAGGCCCTGAGGGATAAGGAGAGGGTGGACCCTGTGGGATGGTTCCCCGAGCAGACTGTCAAAGTCATTTGGCAGAATGCCTCATCGCCAGAACTTTCCAACAAGCACCAAGACGTAGCTTGGCTGGTGGTGAGAAAGGCCCTCCCCGTCAGATCCTTCCTACACGCCAGGAATCTCACCCCCTCTGCACGTTGCCCTCGAGGTGGCTGTGGTGGGGAAGAGACCGTTGTTCACCTCCTTGTGGATTGTGCCTTCGCAAAGAAAGTCTGGAGAGAGATGCAGTGGTTGCTGTCGAGGTTCATCCCGAGCAGTTCTGTGACACTGGACTCTGTGCTCTACGGGCTGTTCCCAGGGACACACACCGAGACAAACATCAACTGCAGCTGGAGGATCATCAACTCGGTGAAAGAGGCGCTTTGGTCTGCCCGAAACTTGTTGGTCTTCCAGCACAAAGAGTTGTCCCCGACCGATTGTTGCGGACTGGCACAATCCAAAGTCCAGGACTACGTGCTGAGGGACGCACTAAAGCTTGGGGCAGCTGCCGCAAAGGCGCAATGGGGAAGGGTCGCTGTCTAAGACCTTTCTACCACAGCGCACCGAGAGACTGGGAACTGTTTAGAGCCCCTCGGGCTGTACAGATCAAAATGAAAGGCTGTAAATGATTGTAATATTGTTTGTACTGATGCACCTGGTGATACATTATGTAAAAGTTTAACCTGGATTGTACCCTTGTAATGTTGTTTTTGAAATGGTTTTGAATGTGATTGAAGATAATTTATGAATAAAGTATATTTTTACAAAAAAAAAAGGGTTGTTTATCCCACAAGTGGTGTATAAGTTTCTCCTGATGCAAAATCTGCCACTCATGATGGGTGAGTTTGCAGGCTAACCATTAATTTGAAGATTCTGTTGTGCAATGCTAAACCCAAAGGAGGGGGAGGACGGTGCCCATGAAACTCTCAGAGGGGTAGACCTTTACAGCAAAGGTGACATACAGGGCTTCAATACTCGAGAGGTAACAGCTTTATCTAGAAGGGACTATACTGTTGCTGGGGATGAAATGGCTCATGGATATCATAGAATGTGCAAGGATGGGGTGTTCTTTTGTACACTGCAGTCCAGAGCTGAAACTATGTGAAGAAATAACACTCTTGTTTTATTTGGCAACTAACAAGTTGGACAGCTACAAATCATCTTGGCATTTTGATTATCAAGGAACTATTGATCCAAGACACTGGCCATTTCCAGCACCTGGAAACAGGATACATTGCACATCTGAGGATCGGCACAGACATTTCTCCTGACATCCAAGCAGTGCCGGCTGAAGAAGCAGCAGCCACCTGTGTTAAAATGGAGTTTGGTGATATACGCTACATTGCAGAGTTTCCCAATGACGTGGCTCTGAACTAGACCTCTGCTCATTTGAACATTTTGGAACTGAGACCTACTTGTTCTGCATTGTGGGGGCCAGCATTCACATTTATAATTGTGAGAGAGAAATGTGTTAATTAGGACAGGCAAGTTATACACCCCATATTCCCAAAACACCTAGTGGGTGCAAGAGTGAATGCAATTGTGAGGAACTGTAATGGAATAAACACAATGTATGTGATTGATGTCATAAAGTAATCTGTTTATTTTCTTTGTGATGAAATCTTGCCAATAAAACAATAATACATCATTTCACATAAATACCAAGGCTGCATATAAATGTGTAAAGATAAATAAGATATGAATGTACAAATATATTTCCACACTTAAAAACCTCCATTCAAATTGTCACTTATGGAATTTTTGCAATTTTCCTTCTGCAATGAAAATTTTTTAAAAATTGGGATGATCAACGCGGCTCCTCGGATGGAACTTCATTAAGGCAACGCCTCAATTGCGAGACAATACAAAGATTAGAGGGTGTGGGGGTGGGCAGGGTAAAGACTGGGGAAGGGGGAGACTGAGGGAGAGAGACATAGAGGCAGGAGGCAAGTTAGTGAGAGACAACTGGAGCTAGGAGGCAGAGAGGGAGAAACAGTGCCAGTTGCTGCATTGTGGGGTCCAGTCTGTGTATGGAGGAGCGGGGAAATTGCTGCGTCTGGTTGGCAAGGCCCCGTGCAACCCCAGGGAAATTTAGCTGGTGGGCTCAAGAGTAAACCAAGGGCTAAAGATTAAAGTAATTAAAATAAATAACAAAGTCAGCAATTGAGATCATGGCATAATCAGAGAGGGATGAGAGAGAGGCATTCACTGGTGTTCGGTGAAGTAGAATTGGCAGCGGGTGCCATATGGTTCCAGCTCAAGTGGCCTGAGAAGTACTGGTGACTACTCAGAAACTGGGGCCCTACTGGGTCTCCAATGTATCCAGTAGAATTGCCAGTTAATCAGTCATTTCCAGTAAAATCCAACTCAGACCTGTTCCGGACCAGTTCATGCCGGTTCAGACTTGAGCTGGTCTGAACTGTTTTTTTCCTTTGTAATTACAAAGATCAGTTGGTAAAGTGCCTTGGATCCTTCCTCAAGAAGCTTTTCCAAGATACAATACAGCAACATTAAACAGATCCAGCAAGCTAATTGACAAGGAAGTTGTCACATATTTGTATTAAACAGAAAACGTATAGCACTCACAATATTTCTTAAAGACTGCCAGGTTTTGCTAACACAATGGAAACCATTATGTTCATACTGGCTGCTCCTTTATTACAAGGAAATGAGTTACACAGAAACATTTAATGAAAATGAGCTGTTCGTTGTACAATAAACAAAAATCATTGAGGCAAAAACAGAAATACCTGGAAAAACTCAGCAGGTCTGGCAGCATCGGTGGAGAAGAACAAAGTTGATGTTTCGAGTCCTCATGACCCTTCAACAGAACTAAGTAAAAATAGGAGAGGGGTGAAAAAAATCATTGAGAGTTCTCTCTCTCCTTTAAATATGCTGTCACCACCCCTGTCCTCAGAAAACCAACCCTTGACCCCACCATCCTTGCAAACTACCACCCAATCGCCAACCTCACTTTCCTCTCAGAAGTCATTGAGCAGGTTATCACCTCCAATATCCCTGCCATCTTTCCCAGAACTCCATATATGAAGCTCCCTAATCAGGTTCCCACCCCATCACAATTCCAAAGCAGTCCGCATCAATGCCCCTGATTCCCCCTGTGGGAAAGTGGCCGATGGTGGGATGGCCTTCAACTCGAATTTGTAAAATTTACCACTCAACCAAGTTAACAGCTCCTTAATGGAGCCAAAATAGGCTGGATGGGCAGAATGGGTAAAAGGACAGGCCAATGAGGCCAGTGGCTGAATTTTGTCGGGTGAAGGGGTCACGATCCTGACATCGGCCTCAATTCTGGATCTGGAACCCTGAAGAGGATGTGACAGAATGAGGGTCACAATCTTCCTGGGGATAGTCAATTATGAAGCTGCCTCCGAGACCCTTGTCCGCTCAATGATGGCGGGTACATGAGGGAATCGGGAAGCCCAATATAAGGGGCCCTGCTGATGTCAGCCGGCAGTACCACCTGGAGAGGTGAGGGAGACCTTAGGTTGTACCTCAAAATGGAGGCACTAACAGTGGCCATTTCTTCAGCTGAGGCACAGTTCGTGTGCGAGGCCTCAGGGTAGAGGGATAACCCCACCGGAAGAATGCCTGTGTTCCCTTCGGCTGTGACCCTCATCCCTGTGACAGTCCATTGACCTCCAGGCAAGAGGCTGCCTCCAAGGAGCTGGTGGGTTCCAACGTGACAAGGAACCACTCTGGCAGTGGGAAACTGCCATCGCCTTGAACCAGCCCCTACTTATTCCCTATTTATGCTAAGTTTATTCCCAGCCTGCCCCTGGAAAATTCCTCTGGAAGCAAGATCGGGTTGGGAAGCTGTTCCAACACGGCTCCACCCTAATTTCCCAATTCTCCCCTCCAAATCGGTCTCCATGAGGGCAGAAAAATTCAACCCCATTTGAATGTCTCTTTCTGAGAACTGCCAGACTCAGAATGGGCCGAATGGTCTACTTTGCTGCTGTAAACTTCAATGATTCCAATTCAGTGCACTTGCAGTACTGCCAGAGACCTGAAGATGATGGTGTAGAGCTGCATGAACATTTGGTCTCAGCAGTGCCACCAGGAGGCCCATACTGGAATTACAGCACCTTCACTTGCAGTTTTGGGAAATTTGTGAATTTGTTGCACTGTTACCGCTATAAGCAAGTGAACTCAAAACACAACAACCACTTGCATTTATATAACACTTAATAAAAACTTTCCATGCTGCCTGACCAAAGCATTATTATTCTGAAGCTCCTCTGCCTGGGTCCCTGAAAATTCTCAGTCTCTACCTGCGATGATGCTCAATCTGTGCTCTTTTGCTGTGACTTTGGCAACATCCTTTTTAGTGAAGGCAGATGCAAATTATGCTTTTAGTGTCTTAGTCGTGCTCCCTGATTCCACAAGATCTCCTTTTTCTCTCCAGACTGCCCCATCCCCCCTTTGACCATCCTTTGTCTAATTAAATATTTTCAAACTTTGGTTCCCTTATATGCTACCCACTAACCTGTTTTCATACTTTCTGTTTGTCCCTCTATTTTTTCTACTGTATCCTTTGTATTCATCTTGCCTCTTTTCTGATCTATGAATGCAACATTTGTCATAAACCTCCCTTTTATGTTTCATTCTAATCTTTAATTATACAGGGTGCTCCAGCATTAAATGCCCCCCTTGTAGCTATGTGTCTAGTCTGTACACAAACTATCTCCACTCCAGAGGTCTCCCACTCTGATTTACTGTTTTACCAAACAATCCAACTGGGCCAGATTTCTTCTCCACTCACTGAAATGAACCCTCATCCAGTTGAGCATCATCATGGCAAAGATTGAGGATTATTAGAAGTGATGGAAGGGATGAGTTAGGTGAAACGTCATATTCACTGCCAGCCTGTCTCATGAGTAGGGTTGATTTGAACTTGGTGAGGTGACTGTGCATGGGTTTCGAGGAGGTGGTGGTGGTTTGGTTCTGGGCTTGGGGTCCGCGGGGGTGGTGTGGCCGGTGTGGGGAGGGCCAGGACAAGCAGGAGACCTCATGGTGATGCTGATTTGAAGCCCCTGTGGCCATTTTAATTCCAAGGCCTCATTGATATCTGCATCCAGTGACACCGCTATTCACGGCCAGAATGGAGATGATTGGATAAGTCCCATGTCAATCACACCTGGAGGCTGACCCTCTGTAAGAGCTGGGATTGATTTCATGCACGTTATTCATCTGTAATTATCCTCCGCTCACTGCATTTTACTGGAGTTTAAACTTGCCTTTATTGGGTGACGTTGCTGTAGTTTGTGGAGACTCTTTTAAAGTAGATTCTGTTGACTGTTTTCTGCAGCGCGCTGTTTAAATAGACTCTGTTAGCTGAGGAATTCTGTAAAATAGACTGCTGTGAAACCTGCTGTAAGTCCCACCCCTGCCTCCAACTCATTGGCTGAGATGGTGCTGTTAATATTCTGCTCACTAATATTTAAACAATCAGGCAGCTGCCCATGTGACCAGGATAATCCAGCGCATTGCCCGACTGTACTTAATGCAGGAATGGGCCTCTTAAAGCGAGATTGCATTCCTACTGTCAATTTCACTGAAAAACTCTGAATGACTTACTGGCTGCAGCATTGAGAAGAGCAGTTACACAAGAACATAAGAACATAATAACTAAGAGCAGGAGTAGGCAATTCAGCCCCTCGAGCCTGCCCCGCCATTCAATACGATCATGGCTGATCTCATTTCGGCCTCAACTCCAATTTCCCGCCCTCTCCCCATAACCTTTCAACCCGTTACTAATTAAAAATCTGCCTATCTCCTCCTTAAATCTATTCAGCGTCCTGGCATCCACTGCACTCTGAGGTAGTGAATTCCACAGATTCACGACCCTTTGAGAAAAGTAATTCCTCCCTCATCTCTGATTTAAATCAACCATCTCTTAGTGTAAAACTATGGCCTCTCGTTCTAGAATGCCCCACAAGGGGAAATATCCGCTCCACATCTACTTTTTCTATCCCCTTTAGCATCTTATATACCTCAATTAGATCTCCTCTCATCCTTCTAAACTCTAGCGAGTATAGGCCTAAACTGCTCAATCTCTCCTCATAAGACAAGCCCCGCATCTCTGGAATCAATCTAGTGAACCTCCCCTGAACCGCCTCCAGTGCAACTACATCCTTCCTCAAGTAAGGGGACCAAAACTGTACACAGTACTCCAGGTGCAGTCTCACCAATGCCGTGTACAGTTGCAAAAACACTTCCCTAATTTTATAGTCTATTCCTTTAGCAATAAATGCCAAAATTCCATTTGCCTTCCTTATTACCTGCTGTACCTGCATACAAGCTTTCAGCGATTCATGCACGAGGACACCCAGATCCCTCTGCACTGAAGCGTTCTGAAGTTTCTCTCCATTTAAATAATAAGTTGCCTTTTTATTCTTCTGACCAAAATGGATAACCTCACACTTATCCACATTAAACTCCATCTGCCAAATTTTGGCCCATTCACCTAACTTGTCCATATCCATTTGTAAATTTCTTATTTCTTCATTGCAACTTACTTTCCTACCTATTTTGGTGTCATCTGCAAATTTAGCTATAGTACCTTCTATCCCTGAATTCAAGTCATTCAAATAGATTGTAAATAGTTGGGGCCCAAGGACCGAACCCTGTGGCACCCCACTAGCTACAGCTTGCCATCCAGAAAAAGACCCATTTATCCCAACTCTCTGCTCTGTTGGTTAGCCAATCCTCTATCCAAGCTAATATATTACCCCTAACTCCATGTGATCTTATCTTGTGTATTAATCTTTTGTGCGGCACCTTGTCAAAGGCCTTCTGAAAGTCCAGATATACTACATCTACAGGATCGCCATTATCCACTTTGCTTGTTACATCTTCAAAGAACTCTAGCAAATTAGTCAAACACGATTTACTCTTCATAAAACCATGCTGACTCTGATGGATTGCATTTTCACTTTCCAAATGCCCCATTACTACTTCCTTAATAATGGATTCCAACAATTTCCCAACGACAGACGGTAAACTAACTGGTCTATAGTTTCCTACTTTCTGCCTCCCCGCCACCCCCTTTTTGAATAAGGGTGTTATTTTGGAATATTATAGCCAATGCATCCACTGTCTCCGCTGCCACTTCCTCTAAGGCCCTGGGATGTAGGCCATCAGGTCCTGGGGACTTGTCACCCTTTAATCCCAATAGTTTGCTCAGTACATTTTCTCTAGTGATGGTGATTGTTCTAAGTTCTTCCTTCTCTATACCCTCTGCACTACCTGTTACGATTGGGGTCGTACTCGTGTCCTGCACTGTGAAAACTGAGGCAAAATATTGATTAAGCATCTCTGCCATTTCTGCGTTCCCCACTATTAACTCCCCAGTCTCGTCCTCCAAGGGACCAACATTCACTTTAGCTACTCTCTTTCCTTTTATATACTTGTAGAAGCTTTTGCTATCAGTTTTTACATTTTGCGCTAGTTTTCTTTCATAATTTACCTTTGCTCTTTTTATTATTTTTTTAGTAACCCTTTGTTGATCTTTAAAAGTTTACCAATCTTCCAACCTGCCACTGACCTTTGCAATTTGGTATGCCTTAGTTTTTGTCTTTAAGTTATCTTTAACTTCCTTGCTTAGCCATGGATGTTTTTCCCCCTCTTACCATCTTTCTTCCTCATTGGGATATATTTTACTTGGGAGGAATTGAATATCTCCTTAAATATCTGCCACTGTTCATCAACTGTCCTACCTTGTAGTCTTCCTGCCCAGTCCACTAGGGCCAAATGTGCCCTCATACCTATGTAGTTACCTTTGTTTAACTCCAGAACACTAGTGTGGGACTCAAATTTCTAGCTCTCAAACTGAACTTGAAATTCTATCATGCTATGATCACTCTTCCCTAGAGGATCCTTTACTATGAGATCATTAATTAATCCCATTTCATTACACAAAACCAAATCCAGAATAGCCTGCTCCCTGGTTAGTTCCATAATATATTCCCTGCTCTGTAGACCCTGTGTGCTGGGTATAGTCTCCTGTGCACAGTTGAGAAAGAAATGTGGGTCAGCAGAACTCCCTGCCTTCCTGTGAGTTCCACCACAGAATCATTTACACACACCTGAGAAGGCAGCTAAGGCCTCAGTTTTACTATTTTACCTGGAAGACAGCACCTTTGACAGTGCAGCACTCCCTCAGTACTGCATTGAAGTGTCACCATGGATTATGTGCTGAAGACTCTGGTGTGTATGGCCTTCTGACTCAGAGGTGTGAGGGCTCCCACATTGCCACGGCTGATATCAAAAACACTGAAACAGTGAACAAAGCAGCGGTTTCTATTATTTTTATATGTTTTATTCATTCATGGGATGTGGTCGTCTCTGGCAAGGCCGGTGTTTACTGCCTGTCACTAATTTCCCTTGAGAAGGTGGTGGTGTCTCCTTGAACCACTGCATTCCGTGTCGGTACATCAACAGTGCTGTTAGGAAGGGAATTCCAGGATTTGATCCATCAACGCTGAAGGGAATGATGATTTATTTCCCAAGTCAGGATGGTCTGTGACTTGGAGGGGAATTTACAAGTGATGGTGTTCCCATACAGCTGCTGCTCTTACCCTTCTATGTGGTAGAGGTTGTGGGTTCAGATCGTGCTGTCAAAGAAGCCTTGGACAGTTCCTGCAGGCAATTTGTAGATGGTTTTCACTGCTGCCACTGTGCATCAGTGCGGGAGGGAGTGAATATTTAAGATGGTGGATTGGGTGTCAATCAAGTGGGCTGCTTTGTCCTGGGTGGTGTCAAACTTCTTGAGTGTTGTAGAGTTTATTCCATCACATTTCTGATTTGTGCCTTGTAGATTGTGGACAGGCTTTGTTGAGTCAAGAAATGGATTACTCACCACAGAATTCCCAGCCTCGAATCTGCTCAAGTACCCTGACTATATGGCTGGTACAGTTAAGTTTCTGAAGAGCTATTAAGGATGAGCAAGAAATGCTGGTCCTCCCAGCAATGCTCACATCTCATGAAAGAATGAAAAATAGATTCTGGTCAATGTTAACCCCAGAATGTTTATGGTGGGGCGTTCAGTGATGGTAATGCGATATCAAGGGGAAGTTGATAGACTCTCGCTTGTTGGAGATTGTCATTACCTGACACTTGTGTGGTGCTAGTCACATATTACTTATCATAAGAGCATAAGAACATAAGAAACAGGAACAGGAGTAGATCATTCAGCCCCTCGAGCCTGCTCCACTATTCAATAAGATCATGGCTGATCTTCTTATGTTTCGATTTCCAGGTTCCCATCTAACCCTGATAACCTTTGATTCCCTTGCCTAACAAGAATCTATCTACCTCTGCCCTAAAAATATTCAATGACCCCGCCTCTACCACCTTCTGAGGCAGAGAGTTCCAAAGTCGCACAACCCTGGGAGAAAAAATTCTCCTCATCTCTGTCCTAAAAGGGTGACCCCTAATTTTAAAACAGTGCCCCCTAATACTGGACTCACCCACAAGAGGAAATATCCTTGTGATGTCCACCTTGCCAAGGCCATTCAGGATCTTGTATACTTCAATCAAATCACCCCTCACTCTTCTAAACTCCAGTGGAAACAAACCCAGTCTGTCCAACCTTTCCTCATAAGACAATGTCACATGAGATGGGACATGTTCATAAATTACACTAAAACTTTATTACACTTTTTTAAACCTTACATGAAACCTCATCCCGCCGGTGGATGAGGTTTCATGTTTTTTCTATTGCCCACCGGGGCTCCTGGCCTGCCCACCAACCTTAAGGTTGGACGGGCAGGTCCTTTAATTGTTTCAATGATTTGCTGTTCTCACGCCTTCCTGAAAATTTAAATGGGGCACGGTGATGTTGGGGGTTCCCCTTGATGTCATCTCGTGTCATTTTATGCGTCGGCGAGCGGGCCCCGCCCCCTGCTCACCAACGGCAAAATTCAGCCCTAAAACTGCACACTGTATTCAAGGTGCAGCCTCACCAATGCTCTGTATAACTGAAGCATAACATTCTTACTTTTATGTTCAATCCCCCTTGTAATAAACGATAACATTCCATTAGCCTTCTTAATTACTTGCTGTACGTGTATACTAACTTTTTGTGACTCTTGTGCTAGAACACCTAGATCCCTTTGCACCTCTGAATTATGCAGCTGTTCTCCATTTAAGTTATACTCTGCTTTTTTGTTCTTCCTGCCAAAGTGAACAACTTCACATTTTCCCACGTTAAACTCCATTTGCCAGATCTTTGCCCCGTCACTCAACCGATCTATATCCATCTGCAACCTCCTCATGTCCTCTTCACAACATACTTTCTTACCTATCTTTGTGTCATCTGCAAATTCCCGATTGTCTTGAGCTCTTCTAAGTGCCCAGCTATAACCCCCTTGATGATCGATTCTAATAACTTCCCCATGACAGATGTCAAGCTAACTGGCTATAGTTTTCTGCCTCCCTCCCTTCTTGAATAAAGGGGTTATATATGCTACTTTCCAATCTGATGGAACTTTTCCAGAATCTAGCAAATTTTGGAAAATTAACAACAGCACATCGACTACCTCATTAGCCACATCTTTTATTACCCTAGGATGTAGTCCATCAGGACCCGGAGACTTGCCAGCCTGCAGCTCCATCAATTTGCTCAGTACCATTTCCCTGGTGATTCCAATTTCACCAAGTTCCGCTCTCCCGTTCACCTTCTGATTTGCAGCTATTACTGGAATCCCCTGTACTATGTAACCTCTATCGTGAACACAGAAGCAAAGTATTTGTTCATTTCTTCTGCCATTTCCTTATTATCTACTATTAACTCCCCACTGTCACTCTCTAGAGGACCAACACTCAATTTACTTATTCTTTTCCTATTTAAGTACCTGTAAAAAGTCTTGCTATCCGTTTATACATTTCTAGCTAGCTTCCCCTCACACTCTAATTCCTTTTTCCTGATTAACTTTTTAGCCATTTTATGCCGTTCTTTATATTCTGTCCAATTATTTGTCCTGCCACTCACCTTTGCTGAGTTGTATGCTTTTTCCTTAAGTTTGATGCTTTCCTTAACTTCTTTAGTTAACCACGGATGGTGGGTCCTCCCTTTAGAATTTTTCTTTATACTAGGGATGTACTTATTCTGGGTACTCTGAAATATCCCCTTAAATGTCTGCCACTGCTTCTCTATTGATCTATCCTCTAGCCGAGCTTCCCAGTTCACTTCAGCTAGCTCAGCTTTCATCCCCACATATTTGCCCTTGTTTAAGTTTAAGATACTAGTCTTAGACCCACTCTTCTCCCTTTCCCCTTTTTATCAACCCAAGCCTGTGCTATGTCCAGGTTTTTCTGCATGAGGGTACGGACTCCTTCATTTTCTGGAGGATTCCAAATGAAAACGAACATTGTGCAATCATCAGTCAACATCCCCACTTCTGACCTTATAGGAACATAAAAACATAGAAACAAGGAGCAGGAGAAGGCCATTCGGCCCTTCGAACCTGCTCCACCATTCATTATGATCATGGCTGATCATCCAACTCAATAACCTGCTCCCGCTTTCTCCCCATACCCTTTGATCCCTTTCATACCAAGAGCTATATCTAACTCCTTCTTGAAAACATATAATGTTTTGGTCTCAACTACTTTCTGTGGTAACGAATTCCACAGGTTCACCATTCTCTGGGTGAAGAAATTTCTCCTCATCTCAGTCCTAAGTGGTCTACCCGATATCCTCAGACTGTGACCCCTGGTTCTGGACTCCCCCATCATCGGGAACATCCTTTCTGCATCTACCCTGTTTAGTCCTGTTAGAATTTTATAGGTTTCTATGAGATCCCCCTTCATTCTTCTGAACTCCAGTGAATATAATCCTAATCAACTCAATCTCTCCTCATATGTCAGTCCCGCCATCCCAGGAATCAGTCGGGTAAACCTTCGCTGCACTCCCTCTATAGCAAGTACATCCTTCCTCAGATAAGGAGACCAAAACTGCACACAATATTCCAGGTGCGTTCTCACCAAGGCCCTGTATAATTGCAGCAAGACATCCCTGCTCCTGTACTCGAATCCTCTCACTATGAAGGCCAACATACCATTTGTCTTCTTTACCGCCTGCTGCACCTGCATGCTTACCTTCAGTGACTGGTGTACATGGACACCCAGGTCTCGTTGCACATTCTCCTCTCTCAATTTATAGCCATTCAGATAATAATCTGCCTTCCTGTTTTTGCTACCAAAGTGGATAACCTCACATTTATCTACATTATACTGCATCTGCCATGCATCTTCCCACTCAGCTTGTCCAAATCACACTGAAGCATCTCTCCATCCTCCTCACAGCTCACCCTCCCACCCAGCTTTGTGTCAGCTGCAAATTTGGAGATATTACATTTAATTCCTTCATCTAAATCATTAATATATATTGTGAATAACCGGGGTCCCAGCACCGATCCCTGCAGTACCCCACTAGTCACTGCCTGCCATTTGGAAAAAGACCCGTTTATTCCTGCTCTTTGTTTCCTGTCTGCCAACCAGTTTTCTATCCATCTCAATACACTATCCCCAATCCAATGCACTTTAATTTTACACAACAATCTCTTATGTGGGACTTTGTCGAAAGCCTTCTGAAAGTCCAAATAAACCACATCCACTGGCTCCCCCTCATCAACTCTACTAGTTACATCCTTGAAAAATTCCAGTAGATTTGTCAAGCATGATTTCCTTTTTGTAAATCCATGCTGACTCTGTCCGATGCTGCCACTGTTTTCCACGCGCTCAGCTATTAAATCTTTATAATGGACTCTAGAATTTTCCCCACTACCAACATCAGGCTGACTGGTCTATAATTCCCTGTTTTCTCTCTGCCTCCCTTTTTAAATAGTGGTGTTACATTAGCTGCCCTCCAATTTGTAGGAGCGGTTCCAGAGTCTATAGAATCTTGGAAGATGACCACCAATGCATCCACTATTTCTAGGGCCACTTCCTTAAGTACTCTGGGATGTAGATTATCAGGCCCTGGGGATTTATCGGCCTTCAATCCCATCAATTTCTCCAACACCATTTCCCTACTAATACTGATTCCTTTCGGTAACTCCCTCTCACTAAACGCTGTGTTCCCCAACATTTCTGGTATGTTATTTGTGTCCTCCTTTGTGAAGACAGAACCAAAGTATGCATTTAGTTGGTCAGCCATTTCTTTGTTCCCCATTATAAATTCCCATGTTTCTGACTGTAAGGGACCTACATTTGTCTTCACCAATCTTTTTCTCTTCACATACCTATAGAAACTTTTACAGTCAGTTTTTATGTTCCCTGCAAGCTTACTCTCATACTCTATTTTCCCCTTCTTAATCAATCCCTTTGCTGAATTCTAAAGTGCTCCCAATCCTCAGATCTGTTGTTTTTTCTGGCCAATTTGTATTCGTCTTCCTTGGATCTAATACTATCTCTAATTTCCCTTGTAAGCCATGGTTTGGCCACCTTTCCTGTTTTACTTTTGCACCAGGCAGGGATAAACAATTGCTGCAGTTCATCCATGCGCTCTTTGAACGTTTGCCATTGCCTATCCACTGTCATCCCTTTAAGTAACATTTCCCAATCCATCATAGCCAACTCGCGCCTCATACCATCGTAGTTTCCTTTATTAAGATTCAGGACCCAAGTCTCAGAATCAACTACGTCACTCTCCATCTTGATGAAGAATTCTATCATATTATGGTCACTCATCCCCAAGGGGCCTGGCACAACTAGATTGCCAATTATTTCTTCCTCGTTACACAATACCCAGTCGAGGATGGCCTGTTCTCTCGTTGGTTCCTCAATGTATTGGTCTAGAAAACCATCCCGTATACACTCCAGGAATTCCTCCTCTACGGTATTGTTTCTAATTTGATTTGCCTAATCTATATGCAGATTAAAGTCACCTATAATTACAGATGTTCCTATGTTGCATGCGTCTCTAATTTCCTGTTTAATGCCATTCCCAACATCACCACTACAGTTTGGGGGTCTATATACAGCCCCCACTAACATTTTTTGCCCCTTAGGGCTGAATTTTGCTGTCGGCAAGCAGGGGGCGGGGCCCTCTCGCTGACACGTAAAATGAGGCGGGATGACGTTGAGGGGAACCCCCGACATCATCCTGCCCCATTTAAATTTTCAGGAAGGTGGGGGCACAGCAAAATCAGCTGTGTGCCCGCCGACCTGTCATTGGCCAATTGAGGCCATTAACAGGATCATTAAAACAATTAAAGGGCCTGCCCGTTGAACCTTAAAGTTGGCGGGCAGGCCAGGAGCCCTGGCAGGGAATAGAAAAAATGAAACCTCATCCACCGGCGGGATGAGGTTTCATGCAGGGTTTTAAACAGTTTAATAAAGTTTTAGTGTAATTAATGAACATGTCCCATCTCGTGTGACATTGTCACATGAGGGGGACATGTTAAGGATTTTTTTTTTCTATTTTTAATGTTTTTAAAAGTGTAAGCGGTCTCCCTGAGGCAACACTTAGCCTCAGGGAGATGTGCACTCTTTCGTGCGCATGCGCAAAAGAGCGCACTCTCTCTTTTGGGGAATCCCCCCCCCCGACCCGCACAGGGAACGCATAGCGCTTCCCGGCGGATGTTATGCTGTGCGGGCCTTAATTGGCATAAAATGGCAGCGGGGCCCCCTTCTCCAGCGGGGATTGGCTCCCCACCCGCCGGAGATTGGGTCGGGCCCGCCCGCCCGACAGGCAGAAAACTCTGCCCTTAGTGTTTCTCAGCTCCATACAGATTCCACATTGTCGGAGCCAATATCTTTCCTTACTATTGCGTTAATTTCCTCTTTAACCAGCAATGCAACTCCACCGCCTTTTCCTTTTTGTCTGTCCTTCCTAAACACTGAATATCCCTGGATGTTCAGTTCCCATCCCTGGTCACCCTGCAGCCATGTCTCTGTAATCCCGACTATATCATACCTGTTTACATCTTTTTGCGCAGTTAATTCATCCGCTTTATTGTGATTGCTCCTCGCGTTAAGGCACAAAGCCTTAAGGCTTGTCTTTTTAACAATACTTGTCCCATTCCCACTATTTTTCACTGAGGCCCTGTTTGATTCCTGCCCTTGATTTCTCTGATTATCACTTTTCTTATTCCGCTTTCTGTCTTTTGTTCTTGTCTTTGATTCCCTTTCCTCTAACTCCTTGCATAGGTTCCCATCCCCCAGACATTTTAGTTTAAACCCTCCCTAGCCACTCGAGCAAATGTTCTCCCAGGACATCAGTCCCGGTCCTGCCCAGGTGTAACCCATCCAGTTTCTACTGGTCCCACCTCCCCCAGAACTGGTCCTAATGCCTCAGGAATCTGAAACCCTCCTCTTCACACCATCTCTTCAGCCACGTTTTCATCCGATATATCCTGCTATTTCTACTCTGACTGGCACGTAGCACTGGTAGTAATCCTGAGATCACTCCCTTTGAGGTCCTACTTTTCAACTTACTTCCTAACTCCCTATATGCTGCTTTTAGGACCTCATCCCTTTTTTTACCTATGTCGTTTGTACCAATGTGTACCACGATCACTGGCTGTTCACCCTCCCCCTTCAGAATGTCCTCTAGCCGCTCTGAGACATCCTTGACAGCACCAGGGAGGCAATATACCATCCTGGAGTCTCGTTTGTGGCAACAGAAGTGCCTATCTATTCCCCTTACAATTGAATCCCCTATAACTATTGCATTCTCACACTTTTTACTCCTCCCCTGTGCAGCAGAGCCAACCGCAGTGCAACGAATTTGGCTGTCGCTGCTTTCTCCTGAGAGGCCATTCCCCTCAACAGTATCCAAAGCGGTATATCTGTTTTGCAGGGGAATAGCCACAAGAGATTCCTGCACTGCCTGCCTAGTCCTCTTGCTCTGCCTGGTGGTCACCCATTCCTTTCCTGCCTGTGGACTCTTAGCCTGCAGTGTGGCCACCTCTCTATACGTGCTATCTACAATACTCTCCACCTCACAGATGCTCCACAGTGTCCCCAGCCACCGCTCCAGCTCCTAATGCAGCTAATTCAGGAGCAGAACTCTTCAGTATTAAAGCTGGGATGTTATCAGGGCCCACAGCCTTTACTGTGTCCAGTGCCTTCAGCTACTTCTTCATATCATGTGGAGTGAATGGAATTAGCTGAAGACTGGCCTTTGTGATGCTGGGACCTTTTTGGTTATCTCTATTTAATGCAGTCATTCTTAAAAAACATAATCATATGAATTCATATCCCTTCCACACATTTTCCTTTTGATATAAGGTGAATTAGTTGAAGGGGAACAGTTTAATAATAAGGGGTCTTCCATTTAAGATGGTGATGAGGGAGTAGGCTTGAGGGGCCAAATGGCCTACTCCTGTTTCTAAGCCCTATGCTCCTATGACCTCGAGAGGAGGCTGAGATGAATCACCCACTCAGTCGGTGCTTCTGGCTGAAGATCTTTGCAAATACTTCAGCCTTGTTGTTTGCACTGACATGCTGGGGTCCCCATCATTGAGAATGGGATATTAATTCCATTAATTGTTAAATTATCCATAACTGTTCACGACTGGGTGTGGCTGGACTGCTGAACTTTGATCTGATCTTTTGGTTTGTTCTTCTGTTTCACATGCATTCGGTCCAGTGTTGTAGTTTCACCAGGTTGGCATTTCATTTTTAGGTACATCTGGTATTGCGCCTTGCATGCTCTCCTGCACTCCTCATTGAATCAGGGTTGTTGAATAACGTGATGATAATGATAGAGTGAGGGATGTTCTGGGCCTGAGGTTACAGATTGTAGTTGAATACAATTCTTCTCCAGCTGACAGCCCACAATGTCCCACGGGTGCCCAGTGTTGAGCTGCTCGATCTGGTCTGAATCGATCCCATTTAGCACGGTGGAAGTGACACACAACACGGTGGTCCTCTCACTATGAAGACTGGACTTTATTTCCACAAGGAATGAGCAGTGGTCACTCCTACAAATATTGTTGTGGGCACATTAATCTGCAGCAGGCAGATTGGTGAGGACAAGGTCAAAAAGGTATTACCCTTGTGTTGATTTTCACACCACCTGATACAGGCACAGTCTGGCAGATATGTCCTTCAGGACTCGGTCAGTAGGGTACAATCGACCCACTCTTGGTGATGAATATCAATGTGCCCCCAGTGTTATGACCCACCCCCTGGTGAGGTTCCCCAAAGTTGTTGATTGAGGCGAAATCCCTCAATTTGTCACCGTCTGGCTAGGGCACCCCCAAGTTGTTATGCCCCGGGTGAGAGGGGGTGACCTGGCTCCCTGTCTTTACTCAGGACCCCCTCTGTTGGTTGCAACAAGATTTAATCTAAAAGGGACCCCTTTCGCGGATACCTTTTTCCCAGACCTAATCGTTCTGGTTTTGAAGGAGCCAATTTGATTAGACTTTCTTGAGTTAAAGGTAAGAGTAAGTTTATTAATTACCAAAGGCAAGAAAGGATAAAACACATGCATATACGGTCATACAGGTTAAAAGTAAGAACTTAGCTTGAAGTAATTGAATATATATATATGGAAAAATATATTGAACAGTCCTTGACTCATGGGGAGTAGATGATTGAGCATTACAGCCATTGCAATTCAAGGTTCCAGTAGTGTTGACTTCGGTAGACAAATAGTCGGTCTCGAGGTTCCAGTAGCGCTGACTTCGGTAGACAAATAGAGAGCAGGATACCTGCAAAAATGGCAATTTGCAGGGCTATTGTGTGCGGCTGTTACTTCTGAGTCAAACTTCCAGCACTTGCTCTCTCAGAACACCCACCAAAAAACAGACACTGGGGCAACTTTTCAGCTCACTTTTAACCCCTTCTTTGTATATTCCAAGTGGGAAGCGAATTCACAAATCTGTCTGGGCATTGCCCACAGGATTTCTTGATGAGATGATACTCATCTCCCATTATGTCCCATTGTCTCTACTGGAGGGAGCAATTAGTTTCTGGATGTCTTTAGAAGTACCTTGTCTGGCCACAGGGTGGAGTTCCATTATCTCTTAGGGAGTCACCCTGCAGCATTCCAGGCAGGGGCTTGTCTGCATTTTTTAAAACTCAGGTCTTATTTTTAAAGTCCAATTTTTCCTGATGCAATTCAGTGTTTATTCCTTCATTATCCTGACACCAACCAGAGTATGTTCTGTGCCCTTGCTACCCTCAGTGCTTCTTCCAAGTGGTGTTCAAGATGGAAGAGTTCTGATTCGTTAGCTGAGCAAGGAGGCAGTGCATAGGTACTAATCACCAGGAGGTTTCCTTGTCCATGTGGAGAATTCCAGCACTACTTTACTAAAAGCCATTTCACACCGGCAGGAATGGGCTTTCAAGTTCAGAAGCTCTTTTCATTATTAATACCTCTCAAAGGGCTCTAAGCATTCAAGAAGCTCAGAGCCTCTTCCCACTGCTGTTCAGTGGGAGCCTGGCTTTGGTGGTATCAGTAGCAGGTGATGACAGAGGGACAATGACTGGGAGTCATTATGGACATGGTGGGTTAGGGTGTCCAGGGTGCAGTCAGGATCAGAGGGTGCAGCAGGCAGGGCTTGAAGTTTAAAGATTCGTTAAGTGTGGGACCATACTAAAAATGAATATATGTACATTGTGAAGTGTAACTGCAATCAGATCTGAATATACAGTTCTGGAATTACAAACTCCCATTGATTCATAGCTCAGTACCATGGCTAATAGCAGACACGTGGAGAGGTGAAGGTGCATATATTCCATGTTTGTTGTCAAAGCTTAATTTGAAACATTGGGTATCATATTAGATCAACATCAATGTATTGCATGTTTGAAATCAAACTGATTTACTCTTAGTTGACAGTTTTTGTATTTATACCTCCTGAGGGCAGTAGCACCAGACCTTATTTCAGCCTCGGTCCAAACGTGAACAAAAAAGAGCTGAATTCCAGAGGTGAGCTGAGAGCCACTGCTCTTGACATCATTCTGCAACTAACCATTTACAGGTACAAGAGATCTGAGCAAAGTCAATGGGAATAGTCCCCATGCGGCGCTATGGGCCAACAGCTGGGGCAGAATTGTATTCAACCACAACCTGGTTGGAGTCATACCTAGCACAAAGGAAAATGGGTGAGGTTACTGGAGACCAATCATCTCAGCCCCTGGACATCGCTGCAGGAGTTCCTCAGGGTAGTGTCCTAGGCCCAGCTAACTTCAGCTGTTTCGTCAATGACCTTCCCTCCATGATAAGCTCAGAAATGAGGATGTTCAATGATTGCACAGTGTTCAGTCTCACGCGAGGTGCCTCAGATACTGAAGCAGTCCATGCCTGCGTGCAGAGAATTTTGGACAACATTCAGGCTTGAGCTCAGAAGTGGTAAGTAACACTTGTGCCATGCAAGTTCCATCACCAGCAAGTGATAATCCAACCATCTGCCCTTGATGCTCAAATCCCCACTATCAATAGCCTGGGGGCTACCAATGGCCAGAAACTTAGCTGGGCCAGCCTTATGAATACAGGTGAGAGGCTGGGAATTAGGCAGTGACTCACCTCCCGAATCCCCAAAGCCTGTCTACAATCTACAAGGTACAAGTCAAGAATGTGATGGAATACTCTCCACTTGCCAGCTCTATTAACACTCAAGAAGCTTGACACCTTCCAGGACAAGGCGCCACACCATGGCAGCAGTGTGTACCATCTACAAGATGCACTGCAGCAACTCATCACAGCTTCTTTGACAGCACCTTTCAAACATGTGACCTCTACTGCCTGGAAGAACAAGGATAGGAAGTGCAATGGAACACCACCACCTGCACGCTCTCCCTCCAAGTCACACACCATTCTGACTTGGAACAATATTGTTGTTCCTTCACTGTTACTGGGTCAAATCCTAGAACTCCCTCCCTATCAACACTGGGTGTCCCTGCACCAGATGGACTGCAGCAGTTCAAGAAGGTGGCTCACAACCACCAGCTTCTCAAAGAGGAATAAATTTGGACGTTGCTAGCAACGCTCACATCACATGAATGAATTTTAAAAACACCCGAGTTTGTGCTGTCTTCTTCCCAATGTAGTATTGAGTGAAGAGGTGGGTAGGAAGCTGCAGTGGGACAGGAAGGCTGCTATAAACTAGTCTCACACAGCATCAAACACACAGCTCATGATGCAATTCCATTTATTATTGACTGAGAGACTAAGTACAGTCACCAGAGGCAGTGACTGTGTTGACAAACAAATCGAGACACTGAATTCACTCCTGGACAGGATCATGGAGCATCAGCAGATTCATCTAAAGGCAGAGGGCAGCTTGTACGAGCAAACGAAAGGCAACATTATATCACAAGATTCACCATTCCAATTGGGTGAATCCTCTGGGGAAAGAAAGAACGATTAAATTCTGTGAACCAGGCAGCATTTTTCTAATTAATTCATTTTTTCTGTTTTGACAGCATCAATGATCTTATCATTTTACCCATCCCTTAATCCATGAGTGCACTTTGTAAACAATCTGAGATATTTCCTGATGTGATCCCATCCGCAGGCAGTGTGAGAGTCACTGAAATCTGAAAACCTTACAATATTCAGCGGGGGTTTGGACAGTTCCTGAGTGAAGATGCTGAGTTTACCCTGGGCTGGATTTTCCTGTGTGAGTGGATAGCAAGATCCCACCACCAGGGTTAAACAGTCTCCTCCCCCATTGCACAGACTTCACACAATTGGAACATTCAGAATTAGAATTCAGGTTCAGAATATCTGTCTGGATTTGATTATCTTAAATCTGGGAATTGAATCCTGTGGAAAGGGGGAGGGGTGTTTGGTGTATTAGTAAAGTGAGGGCTGGATCCTGGAAGGTTGTTGGAATGTTTTGTAAACACAGAGAGTGGGGTCTCCCCCACCACCTCCCTCGCCCCCACCATCCGTGCCCCCACCGTCAGTGGGATTTGTGGCTGGCAGGGGACGGAAACTTTGGCGGGGAACGAAAAATTGGTTTCCCAACATTGGGAAAGCAGGTCGGGATTGTCCCTCCCGATGTTCATGGTGGGTCAGGCCTCCCCAGTGAAACCTTGGCAGGAACCCACTTTACGTCTCATGCATGCTGATTAAAACCCACACAGAGGGAATTGTGCACCAACGTCAAATGTTCCGCCCCACCTGCAGGAATTTACACTGTTCTGTAACATGACTGGACAATCGCGACATGCACCCAGTGAGGGAGAATTTTAATATACTCACCTGGAGTCGAAGCTGACTGCACCACCGCAGCTGGCCACAGGTATGATGCACGTGGAAGACACCAAATTGGTGGGGTTGGTGGGTCCAGAGGAGATGAAGGGGGAGTATGGAGGGGAACAAGGGGGAATGGGGATTTCTGGAGGAGAACGGGAGGGGATGTGCCTAGATGGAGTGAAGGGGGAAGGAAGGCATGAAGGGGAAGTGGGAGGTAGGGGAGGTTGGTTGGGGCCAGAGTGCTTCAGAGGGAGGGATCAGTTGATACGGTCCAAGGTGATAGGGGGGGGGGCGACTCAAGGCTGAAAGTGACATCGCCAGGGGTGGGGCGTGTGTCGACGGTGATGGAGACAGTTTGAAATGAGTCATGCACCATCTTGAGATAGAGGCAACTCCAGACCTCGATGTCCAAATGCAAAACATTGAGGTTGAGGGAGGGTCTTCTCGGGTGGGTGGGGCTGAAGGTCAGCACAATTGGACAACTAAAGGGAAACTCTAATAAACATGTGGAGACTGTATGGGACCGTTCTCATTTACTATTTCTCATTATTTGTTGAAATCCACAGGGCAGTAGGTCTGGCCAGAGGGTTCTCGCTATAATGAGATCCCAGCACAGTGTGGAGCAGCTGTTCACTGTGAGCCATTAGACATCAGCTTCAGGCAGGGTTAGGGGAAAAGGGGGGAGCGAGGGAGGGAGGGAGGGGGATGCCTACAATGGGCAGGCAGGTGAATGCAGCCAAGTCACGACTGCAAAACTCCATCCTCCTGGGGGAATGGACCTGCCTGATAAGGGGTCATGTGGTCAGTCCTTCCATTGTGACAAGTTCTCTCCATAGAGTCTAGAGGGCAGTGGAGGCAAATGGAATCGTGTAAATGGGAGGCCTCTTGCACATGGCAGTCATCACCTTTGTCAAAGAGCAATGTCTCTGTGCGCAGCTACATATTAGGAGGAAGAAGACTCATCCTTGGTACCCCCTGGAAGGGGTGGAGTGTGCATGACCATTAAAACAATTAGCAGCAAGAATGAATCCAGGAGACTTCCAAACAGTGCAATGTAACGTATACGTGGGAGTGCAGAAACTATTTACAATTATTGAACACCCGTGTCACCAATGTTCACTCAATACTTTTTAATTTCTCTAACTCTACCGCTATGTCTCGGTGCATCCCCAACATCCACAGCAGAGGTGGAGGCAGCCTGCTGACCACAATGCCCTGTTGTCTGTGATGACTTTGGTGGGTGTCCTCTGGAGATCCAAGGCCTGGTGGGCTCTGGCCTACTTTGGGTCTCATGCTCAGGGGCAGGTGCACCCTTCTTGGATGGAGCAGCTAGAGCTGATGGAGTCACAGGCAGAGGGGACTGGGAATGCCTGGACACCCTTGGAGTGTCCGAGGGCCCCTCCATGACTTGAGGAGAAGGGGTGCATGGAGCGAGGTCAAGGTGCACCAGCCCCTCTTGCGTAGCCATTCGAAAGCTCAACCATGGCTACAGTGATGGGGTACAGGTCTGAGCACATCTCTGTCAGAAACTATGCATTCTGCTGGACCAGGTTCTCCATGGTGTCCGCCATCCTCCCCATGAAGACTTCGATGCACTCGTATGTTGGAGCCATGACAGAGAGCATGCGGACGGACTCCTCTAACTCTCGTGCCACACTGTTGAGAGCCTCTGGCACCTGTCTGATGTTCTCTTGCGTCTCTTTGATACTCCAGCAGCCCATCCATGACCGCTTCCAGAGTCTCATCATCTGACTCTGACTTAGCAGAGGCCTCACCTCCAGCAGTGCTCCGGGTGCCAGAGACCTTGACTGTCACTGCTCCCTCCTGCTGTGGACAGTGTCTGTGAGGTGACCACCAGTCCGCTTGATTGACACCCCATCCGGCAACCCCAACATTCAACCCCTCCAACACAAAGGCAGAGTGGCAGCAGCGTGCATCATGTACAATATGTACTGCAGCAAGTGATCAAGTCTCCTTAAACAGGACTCTCCAACCCTGCAAGCTCTATCAACTAGGAGGACAAGGGCAGCGGGCACATGGGAGCAGCAGCACCTGCAAGTTGCCCTGCACTCCACTCCAAGGCTGTGCCTTCACTGTGGCTGGGTGAAAATACTGCAGTTCCCTGGCAAATAGCACAGCAGATGGACTGCAGGGGTTCAGTAGGGCATATCATCGGGGCAGCCTCTGATTCTTAAGGTCACCTCAGGCCTTCAGTAGCCCGGGTGCCATATTTAAAGGCTGCCCCTGCACAGAGCCAGCACTTGAAGGGATAGGAAGCTGCTGGGAACTGATGGCTGCGAAAGGGAGGAAACATGCTGCCCCCAGATTTAACTATGCCTCCTTCGAGCACCTACTGGACGCAGTGGAGGCCCGCCACGATGTCCTCTATCCCCACGCTGGGCAAAGACCAATCCAGCATGGAAGGCAGCGACAGTGGAGATCAGCACCAATGCTCTGCAAAAGAGGACAGTCACCCAGTGCAGCAAAAGGACGAATGATCTCCTCCGTTCTACCAGGGTAAATCACTCTTCTCATCGCTCTCAACTCGCACTCACAAACCCATCACACATCCACAGGGATCTCACACCTCAAGGGACAACACCACTAACTCTCACACACACCCTCACATCTCCTTCAGGCTCATATCCTCTGGAACTTGCGTCTTCATCCTGTCCCTGGCTCCGCTCACCACACAAACATTCCATGCAGTGCCGTGTGTCCTGCTCACACTCTCTCCATCTATTTTCATGTAGGAGAAGCTGGGTCACAGCAGCAGAGAGAGGTCCCAGACCAGGGGCGGAGTATGTCATGAAGCTATTAATGTGTATTATTGGAAATTGTTTTTTTTAAATAGAGGGTTAGTCTGTGGGTGTGTCTTAATTGAATTAAAGCCAACTAGTCTGGGTGCTTTGATGTAGCCTAGTTTTGAGATGTAGAGAGGTGGAGGTACATTTGCATTTTGTTGAATAGAGCATTCAAGAAGGGGAGTGAAATCTGGCACCTAGCTAGCAGAGACCAAGCAATGTTTATATTACTAATAAACTTGGTACTATAAAAGGGGTTTTATTTTTAGAAGAGGTGGAGTTCAAAGGGGCTGGTGATACAATGAAAATTTACATTCAATGAGATGTGCTGGGTATAACCGGTAGCAGTTTTGTGTGTGCAGGGCAGAGGCAATGTAAGATCAAAGCTTGTAAGCTTACCACTGTGTCTGCAAAGGAACCAAAGTGAAAGGAACCTCATTTTGAATTTGTACGGTGAAAATGCTTTGCCTGGTGTCTGCTTAAAGTCAATGTGTGGGTTGGTCTTGCCTTAATGGGCATTAGTTTGGGAATTTGTTAAAGTTATGATAGTAGTAGTTTGTTGCCATGTGTATATATTTAACTTGTGTAAATTAATAAATGTCTCATGTATTTTGATATAAAACCTCTCGAGAACTGGTGGCCTTATTCCTGAATTTAGAGCTGCCTCTCAAACATACCACTTGAAAAATAGGTTATGACAGTTGTTTAAAGTTTCCCTCTGGGAATTTTAAATACTCAGCTTTACCAACTGCTGTGTCATAACAGAATAGACCACAGAATAGGCACTTCACTCACTTTGAGGAGCGTGCCACCACGCTGACTGGTGAGGATGTGGGCTGTGCCTGCAGCGAAGGTGAGGTTAGCGGTGAAGACCCATGTGAGGATCCTGCATCACATAATCCCCCTCTCAATACAACTGTGAGTGTTCTCTCTCCTGCTTCTGCCTCTGCTGCCATGCACTAATTTTCCCTATTTTGGTTCACAGGGAGCTCTGCCAGGCGACCAACACCCTCAGTGAGCCAGTCCTTCAGCTCCATCATCTCCAGCCAAGAGGACACCTCCTCCATTGAAGAACTGGAAATAAGCAGCCTGGAAGGCCCATCACAATGCTTACACACCTCGGTGGGGCATAGATCTAGAGCAGGTTCAGGTTCACCATCTCATGGTCAACACACGGACACATGTCTGCACCAGGAGGTTGCAGGTTCAGCTGAGCTCCCTGGCACTATGAGGGCTGCTGGGGAAGAGGCATCTGTGGTTCCGAGTCAGGTGACGAACCTGTTGTTTCGGTCTTCCAACACATTGTGGAGAATCAGCAGAAGGCGGGATTAAATCACACAGAGCTGTTGGAAGCCCTCAACAGAATGGCATGCGAGTCGGATGAGTGCATTTGCCTGCTCTCTGGTGAAGTGGTATCCACATGTGTGCACATTGAGGTCTCCATGGGGAAGGTGGCGGATGCCAAGGAGACCCTGGTCCAGCAGAATGTGGAGATGTGCGCAGACCTGCACTCCATCGTGGTAGCCATGGGTAAGTTCCTGCAGTGGCAATGCCAGAGAGAAATGGGGCACCTCAATGTCCCTTCATGTGCTCCTTCCCCTTAAGGAGTAATGTCGGGGCCCTCGGGCACCCACGGGGAGGAGGAGCGGCAGCTGGACACCTCAAAATCATCCACTCAGGAATCTCAGAAGCCGTCCTGTCCCTCCGAGTCCCATTTGCCTGTGACCCCCTCAACCTAATCCTCTGTCACCTCAGAGGGAGCAGCTGGCCCACAGGGGACAGCCAAAGCAAACTGGGGCCCTCAAGCCTTGGCTCTCCAGGGGACCCACCTGAAAGTCATCTGAGGCAACAGGGCCAACCATTGCATGGGCTGTCTCCACCCCTCCTGCAGATCTGAGGGCAGCACCTAGAAGAAGTGCTGGGTCTAGAAAAGTTGAATATTTCTGATCACAAGTGGTTGCACGGATGAACACGTTTTGTCACTTTATAATCTGAAATTATATTCACTTTCACTGAGCAATGTGTAATGGTGTCTTTCAGCTTCATTTACAGACTTCGCAAGTCCTTCCCCTGCATCCACCCCACTAGCAGTTCAGCTGCACGCAGCCGGACCACAAGTGATTCTGGAGGGGGTAATGTGTGTGCGCATGTGCATGGCAGGGCCTTTCGGAGCCTCATGCAAGCACAAGGATCTTTCTTCCATCACACTCATCTCAATGTCACGAGCACTTGCAATGCTGCCAGCTGGGGTTCTCTTCCAGTTGTCCATCTGAGCCGACCTGCATCTCGATCCACCCACTGATCGCACTCCCATACAGCACCTGTGCCCATCCAACACAAGGCTCCTCTCACTTTCGATTTCAAAAACATGGTTGTAGTAAGGTTTTTTTTCCTCAGCTCCCCCATCCTTTCCCCTCCCCCAGTCACCCATGTCATTTCCCCATCACTGTTGGCCCCCCTGGCATCACCTTCCACCTCCCAACCATCACCTACCAACAGAACCCCTTCCCTTCCAGGATGTTCGGGTGAACGTGCATGTTCCCTACCTTCCTGAGAACCCCACTCCCATCCACATTGACCTTCCTGACCTGCTCCTTCCCACCCCCAGGATCTGTGTCTGCCTCCAAGTCCTCAGCAACCACCCTCGCCCCCCCTTCTACCACTACCGTCACACCTTCACCCTCCCACCCTTCCAGCTCACGCCTCTCTGCCCCCTCTCACACTCACCATTTCCTCCTACCACACCCACCCTCAGTTCACTCCCCAGGAGGCAGTCATTGACTCTACAGACCCATCCCTTGCACGTTCACCCTCCACCCTCCCTTACTCCCTCCTCCACCCTTACTCCCTCCATCCCCGGACTCCTTCCCCTCTTTGAACTCCTTCCTCCCACCGAAGTCCTGCCCCTTCCGAACTTCTTTCTCACCATTAATCCCTTCCTCTCCTTGAAGTCCTTCTCCCTCCCAAATCCTTCCCCCCTCTCAACTCCTTCCCTTACACCTACCTCCCCAGTTGCCGCATTCCCTCTGGTTATACATTACTCCCACCCGTACTCCCTCCCCCTTCCCAACCTCACCACCCCCCTCAACACCTTTGTTTCCCCCCTCCCAACCTCACACCCCACTGACACTTCCGTTCCCCCCCTCCCAATCTCAGCCTCTCCTGGTATACTTTTCTCTCCCAGAAAAACCGATACCTTCCTCTACCCCCCAAGATCACTTGTAGCAGCCCTTTGGCCAAGACCCTTATGTCCCGAAGCAGACCTGAGACATCACCTTCCGTGAGCTGCTTTGCAGAGGAGCCATGTCCATGAGAATCCACCCAGCATGCGATGCACGTGTTCCTCCAGGGTCCAACAGTTGTAGGGCTCCAGCATCTTCTGCTCGTTGGATGTCCGTGATCTGAGCAAGGCCCTAACAGTAAATTCCGACTTCTGTACGTCACACTTGTCTGGACGTGTTCTGGGTCAGTGTGTTTTCCCACCGATGTGGGGAATAAATTTTACACATAGGATGATTCCAGTGAGCAGGGGTTATGAGTAGATGCAAATGTTTTAAAATGACCTTCCCGAGGGGAAATGCGGCCTGCCATTGACAGTTGGACCAGACGATCGCAAACTGGTTTTACGACGGTATGAAACCAATTTTTGGTCTTGTCGCCATATTATCTGTTCATGCCCGCCATGATGCCAGACGCTAACGGTGTTGGAAAATTCCACCACAAAGGCAGACAATTGAGCAGAAGGAGAAACTTTAGTGTTACTCCCAGTGTCTGCTCCTTTATCTACACCATGTGACCCATGTACTTTCCTCCATTAAACAGTTTTACCTGGATGGTGACTGCCAAAGGAGCAGGAAGCAGAGCTCTGTCAAAGTCTAAAACTCAACCACATGGAGTCCAGTTAGAATCTCCTCCATTGATCTATTTGCCTGGAATTATTTTCCCAACAGACACTATCCGTTAGCAACATCAACTTACGTAGAACCAAATGCACACAGTCCTCATTTCCAGAATTATTGGGTTCATTCGGATACCATTTTGCAAAATCTCTTGAAGAACCATCAATCCAAAAGAAAGTCCCCTCCTCTGGAAATATAAATTGATATCATTTAAAAATGTATAATTTGTTTACCATAAATAACGTGATGCAACAACTCAAGAAATGTTACCTTGTAGATGTCATTCAAACCGATCCAAGTTGAGGTAAGTTTTCCCTTGGCCTTAGATATCATCTGTAGAATAAATTTATTCTGATTCTCCCAGTGTATGGATGCAAGATGGCTGCCTGGGGCCAGTGTTTGGTAATGCAGCTTTAAAAAAAACATATATTTTTGGGTGTTACTATTTTACATTGAAAATATTTAATTTTATTGTTCTGATATGTTTAATGTTAAAACTTTGTTCTTTTGCAGAATGTGAACAAGAAAACTATAACCTCCTGCTATATGTCCATGAGCTCCTGATATGGAAGTGAATAGAGACACACTGACACTGATTACTTGGGGCCAATCTTATTGTGGCTTCAAACCCTCAGATTGAAATTTCAGCAGCTTCTGTGTATCAGTTGATGTTGGGCTGGGTTTGTGGTCGAATTCTCTGTGGGTTATTTGGTGTTTCTCCTGTTCTCCCCAATCTTTATCCATACACCAGCTGTCAATGCAGATGTCGTGAGTCACTGCAGTCCAGTGACCACATTCACACTAATACATTTATCATAATGACAGACCACTGCTAATGTGTATGTCGAGTTTAATTTAATTTAGATTGTAATTCTGTCTGGAGATCATGTGGCTCAATGACAGGGACACAGGAATTTCACAAGTTGATTCTGTGGGAGGTGAAAAGTTACACAATGAATGGCTCGGATTCGAGCTCAAATGTGTAAATAAGGAATAAGTATTAGGGGTTGACTGCAGATTAAGAAAACAGATGTGAAAATTAGAAGGTAATTGTGATGGGCAAATTCAATCAACTAAAATTATCCAGGAACACAATTTAAATTCCATGTGTGCTGTGTCCTGATGACCCCTGGCTGTACATCACCACCGCCCCTCTCGATCATTCCACTGTCAGATTTGTCATGCAGATTGTCTCACAGCCTCTATTGAATGAGCAGAAATTTCCTCCAATTAAATATTGGGAAGATCAAAGTCATTGTCTTCAGTCCCAGCCACAACTTCATTTCCCCAGACGCTGACTCCATCTCTCTTCCTGACACTGTCTGAAGCTCAATCAAGTTGTTCACAACCTTGACCTACTTGACCCTGATTAACACCACCCATCCTCCCTTTCATATCCAGCACTGCTTCTGGTCATCTTCTGCTGGAACCTGTATCCAGGCCTTTGTTAATTCTAAACTTGATCATCCTAATTCTCTCCTGGTCAGCCTTTCCACTTTACTACCTCTGAAAATTTGAAAACAGCAAAATCACTGCTGTCCTTATCCACGTTTGCACTGAACCCGTTTGCCCGGGAGAGCATCGGAATAGTCAAGGTAGCAAAGATATGAATGAGGCTTTCAGCAGCAGATGAGTTGAGACAGGGTGGAGATTGGTGATTTTACTGGAATCTGTTATTAGGGACAGAGTGAATTAGCATATGAACTGATCAGAGAGCCAGCATGGATTTATAAAGGTAAATCATGTAATCTGATTCTAGTTGTATTTTGAGGTGGTAACTAATGTGTTATTAAGAAAGTGACCATGGAAGTTGTTTAAATGGAGTTGTAGAAGGTATTTAATAAGTTTCCACATAAGAGACTTGTCTCAAAAATGATGCACATGGAATTTGAGGCTACCTATTGGCTTGGAGGGGGAACTGGTTAGGAGAAAGGAGACAGAGAGTAAGTATAACGGGTGTGCACTCAGATTTTAGGATGTGACATGTGGTGTCTTCTGGGAATCTGTACTGAGGCCTCAGCATTTCACTATATTTATAAAAGGCTTGAATGATGGAATATGGAGCCGTATATCCAAGTTTGCTGATGATACCTGATGCACAGTCTAGATGGAAGCAGAAAATTGCAAAGTGACGTTGATAAACTGTGGAAAATGGAGCTTGATGTGGGTAAGTATGAGATGATTCACTTTGAGCATAATAAAAGATAAATTGGAGTAAATTTTAAAATGGTGAGAAACATGGAACTGTGTCAAAGCAGAGAGATTTAGGAATCCAAGAACAGAAATCACTAAAAGCCAGCAGATTCATACAAACAATTAACGAGATTAAAGGCTAAAAGAGCAGATTCAGCAGAATAATTCTATGTTAAAAGGGTTGAATAATAAATTACACAGACTGGGCTTGTATACTCTGAGAATAGAAGATAATGGGGTGAACTCATCAAGGTGTTTAAGGTAATTAAAGGAGCTGATGAGGTAAATGGAGAAACTATTACCTCATAACCTTAAAATTAGTATTATGTCTTTCAGGGTGATATCAGGAAACGCTTCCTCACACAAAGCTTAGTGATAACCTGGTACTCTCGCCCCCAATAAGACTGAGGGTCAATGGAAAGTTATGCAAGGATGTTAAAGGTTATGAAACCATGGTGGGTATATGGAGTTAAAGTACAGATTGGCCTTGACCTATTTGAATGGTGAAACAGGTTTGAGGGGATGAATGGCCTACTCTTGTTCCTATGTTCCACACATCATCCTTGTTGTTGCTGAGCAACATAAACCATGAAGCAGCAATGTCTTGATAATAAAATGTTCATCTTTGTTTCCAATCCCTCCGTGGCCTCACTCCTTCCCTGGAATCTCCTCCAGCCTTACAATCTGCCAGGATCTCTACACTCCCCTAATTTTAGCCATTTGCACAATCCTGATTTTTAATTGCTCCACCATTGGCAGACAGATCTTCAGCTGCCTTGGCCACAACCTCTGCAATTCCCTTCCTAAACTTCCCTGACTCTCTATTTCTCTCTTCTTCTAACATCCTTTAAAATTACAATTTTTGACTAAGCTTTTGATCACCTGTCATGGTGTAACTGGCTGCAGCCTGTACAATGCAAGCTCCACTGATCTGTATCTGAATTTTGAACCAAAATCCTTCAACGGGTGTGAAAAACAGACCATAATTTGCATATTAGAGTATACTTAGGCTGGTTTGAGGTGTGGGTATGGAGTTGAATATTGCATTGGGCTGGATTTACATCAAACAGGTGACTGAGGTGACCCCCCTCCCCTCATCGCCCCCCACACTCACCCCCAAATCACCTGTTTATTCAGTGCAAAATGGATAGGTGAATTGAACTTCACCCAAGTTATCAAATTCCAGTTCTACTGATTGCTATTCTGGAATGTGTTCATTATTCTGTGAAAGCTAAAAATGTGGACGTTAATTCTTCTTTATCTGTACCTGAGTTTTCCCATTATAAAATTTGGCATAGGGTGTGGACAGGAAGTTCATGCTCTATACATAGTTTTAATAATATATAGATCATGATTTCTTTCAAATAGTTACTACACTCCTAAAAGCAATAATACAAGGAAAATATCATGGAAGACCTAACCAGCCACAAAGGGCTCAAAATAAATTAGTCCCGGCTATTTACCTTACTAAGGTCACATAAGGAAATTCCAATATTGAAATGTAAATACAAGGATGACTATTGTGAATGTGAAGAACATTGTCCAATAGGAAGGGAGAAAATTAATTGACTTGACGGACATTACTGACTCAGTGAAAGTGACCTGAGGAGATAACTCAATGTAAACTCCCAGTCAACAAGCCTAACCAAATATTGGATACATCTTGTGGGCTTTTGAAAATGTTTGAACACTTCATTTATATTTAACACTATCATTCCTTTCAGTGGACTGATGGCAGGTCTTCAAATGGACTTGGTTTCCTCTGATCCCAATCCTGTCCCCACTGAACTTCCACACCCTGCATTTTGCAGAAAGTTGCACTGGATGGAGATCAGGATCAGGGGGCTGTGCTGACTTTATTTTCTTCTAATCCAGAGACACTCAGACCAGTTATAACACTCACACCACAGCGCATGGATGAACCAGGGACCTTCATTGTCTATAGGGTCCAAATTCATTGCCCTCAGTGTTTCATGGAGAATACAATTTTGATCATATTACCCAGTTGATGGAACACATGGAGTTAATCAGAACTGTCCAGATACACAAAAGGAGGTTCTTTCCTTCTGTGTTTGGACATGTTTAGGAACATTGAGGAACAAATATTTGAATAACTTACAAAGGTTCCAGGGGCTTACCTCAGCCTGTATCCAAGTCTTTTCATCAGGGAAAAACTTGTAGCAATGGCCAAAATAAACCAAGCCGTCTTAACAATATCCTCCTCCCAAGTGATCACGTTTCTCAAAGTCCTGATGCTCTTTGTCAGTTTCTCCGATGCAATCTCCGGGGGAGGACCAGCTGCAGATTACAACAAGCTGCAATAATCACAACATTCACAGTTCATTTCTCATTCATGGGGCAAGAAATTGCTGAGCACATGGTAGATGGGACTTGCCCAGTGAGTGGAACTTTTCAACTTACTGAATTAATCCTCTTTTCACACACTATGTTTGAAATATTGAGATGTTACAGAGCATAGAGAAGTTCTTTGGTCCAATTAGTCAATGCCACAGGAGTCTCCTCCCACTGTTTACTTCCTCTAACCCTGCCACCACATCACTTCGTTCCCATCTTCCTCCTTTGCTTATCTAGTTTCCCCTTAATTGAATCTATGCTATCTGCCTCAACCACACCATATAGTGGCAAGTTCCACGTTCTCACCACTCTGGATAAAGACATTTCTCCTGAATTCCTTATTAGGTTAATTGGTGACTATCTTATATTTTATGAGCCGAACTGAAACATTATCAACTTCGTTTCAAATTTTCACCCCTCCTTCACATGGTTCATCTCAGACTCTCCCCTT
This sequence comes from Cetorhinus maximus, assembly GCF_964194155.1. Classification (NCBI taxonomy): domain Eukaryota; kingdom Metazoa; phylum Chordata; class Chondrichthyes; order Lamniformes; family Cetorhinidae; genus Cetorhinus; species Cetorhinus maximus. Next base: position 18,474,591 of record NC_135890.1, on the reverse strand, counting down.
CCTCAACTTCCCTATCTCCATTTCTGGAGATAAGCTGTCAACAATACATACTGTATAAGCCCGCTGACTCCCACAGATACCTTCATTACACTGACTCTTACCACATTTCCCATAAAGAGTATATTCCATTCGGTTTCTCTCTCTCTCATCTGTTCTGATGATGCCACTGTCCATACCAGTGCATCTGATATGTCTTCCTGTTTCCTCAACTGAGAATTCCACTCCGCCATGGTTGGCAGGGCTTTCAACTGTCCCATCGAGCGTGCCAATGTCAACACACAGTTGTGCAATAGTTCGGTCAGCGGGCGTGCGCCAAAGTTGGCAGCGCGCCTGCCAAGAATGAAAAGGCCTGTTGAGGCCATTAAATAATCAATTAACCTAAAGTTTTTGCTGCCCATCCAACCTAATGGTTGGCCGGCAAACGAGAAAGCCAAGCAGCCTTTGAAAATCTCATCCACGGGCAGGATGAGGTTCCCAAAAGCAAAAATAAAACAAAATTTTCACAATTGAATTAATAACATGACCCTGTTCATGTGACAGAATCACATGAGGGACATGTTTTATTTCATTTTTACTTTTATTTTTAACAGAGCTTCATCTCCCTGAGGCAGCTCTGTGCCTGAGGGAGATTTTCAACCACTCACTCGCGCACGTGCACTAAGTTTGCACTCGGCCCACTCGCCCTCCTCTCCCCCGGCCCGCACGGACAGTGCTGAGCACTGCCACTTGCGTTTCACGCTAGGTGGACCTTAATTGGTCCACCAGCGTGAAATCGCCTTCTGGCCCCAATCGTGGGTGGCGGTCAGCTTCCCGACTGCCCCCACCCGCCCCTGCCGAGCCCGCCCGCCAAGGGCAAAATTCTGCCTGTAGAAACATAGAAAATAGGAGTAGGTCATTTGGCTCTTCGAGCCTGCTCTGCCATTCAATATGATCATGGCTGATCCTCTATCTCAACGCCATACTCTCGTGCTCTCCCATATCCCTTGACACCTTTTGAGTCCAGAAATCTATCTATTTCCTTCATAAATATATTCAGTGACATGGCCTCCATGGCCGTCCGTGATAGAGAATTCCACAGGTTCACCAACCTCTGAGTGAAGAAGTTTCTCCTCATCTCAGTCCTAAATGGCCTACCATGTATCCTGAGACTGTGATGCCTTGTCCTAGACCACCCCCCCAGCCAGAGGAAACATCATCCCTGCATCCAGTCTGTTCAGCCCTGTGAGAATTTTATATGTTTCAATGAGATCTCCCCTCATTCTTCTTAACTCCAGTGAATACAGGCCTAGTCGAGCCAATCTCTCCTCATACAACAATCCGCCATCCCAGGAATCAGTCTGGTGAACCTTTGCTGCACTCCTTCTATGGCAGGTATATCCTTTCTTAAGTAAGCAAACTAAAACTGCACATAATACTCCAGGTGCAGTGTCACCAAGGCCCTGTATAGCTGCCGTAAGACTTCCCTGCTCCTGTACTCAAGCCCTCTCATAATGAAGGCCAACATACCATTTGCCTTCTTAACTGCTTGCTGCACCTGCATGCTTGCTTTCAGTGACTGGTGTGCAAGGACACCCAGGTCCCTCTGTACATTAACATTTCCCAATCTATCACCATTTAAATAATACTCTGCCATTCTGTTTTTCCTGCCAGTGATGATAGCTTCACACTTATCCACATTATACTGCATCTGCCATGTATTTGCCCACTCACTCAACCTGTCTGAATCACCTTGAAGCCTCTTAACACACTCCTCATTGCTCTCATTCCCACCAGGTTTTGTGGTCGTCAGCAAACATGGAAATATTACATTTGGTTCCCTCATTCAAATCATTGATATATATTGTGAATAGCTGGGGCCCAGGCACTGATCCCTGCGGTACCCCACTAGTCACTGCCTGCCACTCTGAAAAAGATCCATTTATTCCTAATCTCTGTTTCCTGTCTGCTAACCAATTCTCAATCCATACCAATATGTTACCCCCAATCCCATGTGCTTTAATTTTGCACACTAACCTCTTATGTGGGACTTTATCAAAAGCTTTCTGAAAATCCAAATACACCACATCCACTGGTTCTCCCTTATCTATTCTGCTAGTTACATCCTCAAAGAACTCCAGTAGGTTTGTCAAACATAGAGCGGAATCTTGTCCTTGTTGGGTGGGATCGGCGGAGGTGGGTGGAGCGGTCGGGAAGCCGACTGTCGCCCACAATCGAGGCCAGAAGGTAATTTCACGCTGGTGGGCCAATTAAGGACCCCCTGTCGTGAAACGCGAGTGGCAGCGCTCAGCACTGCCTGTGCGGGCGGGGCGGGGGTGGGTGTGCGAGCAGGGTGAGCGCGACCTTTGCGCATGGTTGAAAATCTCCCTCAGGCACAGAGCTGCCTCAGGGAGATGAAGCATTTTCAAAAACGAAAGAAAGAAATAATGTAATAAAACATGTCCCCTCAAGTGACTCTGTCACACGAGCAGGGACATGTTATTAATTAAATTTAAATTTAAATTTTATTTTTATTTGCTTTAGGGAAACTCATCCCGCCCGTGGATGAGATTTCCTAAAAAGTGCAAAGGCCACTTGGCCTTTTCGCCTCCCCGCCAATCATAAGATTGGACGGGCAGCAAAAAAATTTAATTTAATAACCTTGTTAATGGCCTTAACAGGCCTTTTAAGTGTCGGCGGGCAAGCTGCTGACTCTGGCGTGCGCCCACCGAACGAAATATCGCACCACTGCGCGTTGATGTCGGGACGCTCGCCCGACATCAACACACATCATTTTATGCTCAAGCGGGTCAGACGCACGTCCACCCGTCAAGTTAAAAATATTGCCCTTCATTTCCCTTTCATAAATCCATGTTGACTTTGCCTAATCCTGTTGATATTTTCTAAGTGTCCTGTTATCACATCCTGTTATCACTCTAGCATTTTCCCTACTACGGAGATTAGGCTAACCGATCTGTAATTTGCTGCTTTCCCCCTCCCGCCTTCTTTAAATAGTGGGGTTACATTTGCCACCCTCCAATCGGCCAGGACTGTTCTAGAATCTACAGAATTTTGGAAGATGACAACCAACGCATCCACTATTTCCATGGCCACCTCCTTTAGTACCCTGGGATGTAGATTATTGAGCCCTGGGGATTTATTGGTCTTCAGTCCTATTAATTTCTCCAGCACTATTGTTTTAGTAATATTAATTTCCTTCAATTCCTCCTTCTCAATACATCCTCAGTTCCCTAGTATTTCTGGGAAGTTATTTGGATCTTACTCCGTGAATACAGAACTAAAGTAGTTGTTTAATTGCTCTGCCATTTCTTTTTTTCTATTATAAATTCTACGGTTTCGGACTGTAAGAGACCTACATTTGTCTTCACTAATCTTTTTCTTTTTACATACTTATAGAAGCTTTTACAGTCTGCTTTTATGTTCCTTGCAAGTTTACTCTCATACTCTATTTTTTCCCTCTTAATCAATCTCTTGGTCCTCCTTTGCTGAATTCTAAACTGCTCCCAACCCTCAGGCTTACCACTTTTTCTAGCGACTTCATATGACTCCTCTTTGGAACATAAGAACAGGAGAAGGCCATTCAGCCTGTCGAGTCTGCTCCGCCATTCAATAAGGTCCTGGCTGATGGATCTAATACCATCCTTATTTATCTTGTTAGCCATGGTTGGGCCATTTTTCCTGTTGTGTCTTTGCACCAGAAAGGTGCAAAAGTGGAAGGCATGGGAAACAAGGGTTAGCAGCAAATAGGGCCATAGTCCAAAAAAATTTTTAAAAGTCAAGTCTAAAGGCACTGTATCTGAATGCATGGAGCATTCGCAATAGGGTAGATGAATGAACAGTGCAAATAGATGCGAACTGGTACAATATGATGTGATTACGGAGACATGGCTGCAGGGTGACCAAGGCTGGGAACTGCATACCCATGAGTACTTGATACTTAGGACAGACAGGCAAAAAGGAAAATGAGGTTGCGTGATGTTGTTAGTTAAGGATGAAATCAGTGTGATACTGGGAGAGGATAGTGTACATTTGTTCAAGGTTGCAAAGCATACATTCGTTCCTTAAATATTAGCCATTGTCTAACTACCATCATGCCTTTTAATGAAGTTCCCCAATCTATCTTAGCCAACTCATGCCTCATACCTTCGTAGTTTCCTTTGTTACGATTTAGGACCCTAGTTTCAGATCGGGTTACTTCACTTTCCATCCTAATGTAGAATTCTATCATGTATGGTCAATGTTCCCTAAAGGACCCCGCACAACAAGATTATTAATTAAACACTTCTCATTGCACAATACCAAATCTAGGATAGCCTGTCCCCTAGTCAGTTCCTAAATGTACTGGTCTAAAAAACCATCTCGTACACACTCCAGGAATTCATTCGCCACAGTATTATTGCTGGTTTGGTTTGTCCAGTCACCCATTAAAGTCACCCATGATTACTGTAGCACCCTTGTTACATGCATCTCTAATTTCCTGTTTAATGCCACCCCCTACCATATTACTACTGTTTGGAGGCCTATAGACAACTCCCACTAATGTCTTCCACCCTTTGTTGCTTCTTAGCTCCACTTAGACTGATTCTACATCTAGATTTTCTGAGCCAATATCCTCTCCCATTATCACACCGTTGTTGTTTGTACAATAAATGAGGTTCATTAATGGTTCTCTCTCCATGTGTGTTGTTCCTTTCTCCTTTAAATCTGTCATCATCAAACCTCTCCTCAAAAAACAGCCTTGATCCCACTACCCTTGCAAACTATCGGTCCATCTGCAGCCTCTTTCTCCTCTCAAAATTTTTGAACATGTTATCACCTCCAAAATGGTTGCCAGTTTTCCTGGAACTTCCTATCTGAATCTCTCCAATCAGGTTTCTGCCCTGTCACAATACTGAAACAGCCCGTATCAATGTTACAAATGACACCGGGTGAAATTTTCCCCTCTGGGACTAAGTTCTGTGGGTGGGGTTGGGGACAGGGGGTGTTTCCAGCTGTGGAGGCTGCCAGGAATTGACGCCATATTGTGCGACCTTGACCTTAGTAATTATGCAGTCGGGTGTTTCCTGACGTGTTGCACGGCCGGATGAGCTGGATGGCGCACTCCTCATCAACTTACCCACCATGCCAATTGAGATGGTCAGAAGAGGACAGGGATCTCCGGTGCCCAAGTTCAGTGATGCCTCCCTGGGCATCCTCCTTGGCCAAGTGGTGGATAGGAGGGACGTCCCCTTTCCAGTGGATAGGAGGAGGAGGCTGAGCACAGAGACAAACCCTGCATGGGAGCAAGTCTCCAGGGCAGTCAGTGCCCAGGGCCCCCAGCAGAGAATGGCCTTCCAATGCTGCAAGAGGATGAATGACCTCATCCACTCCGCCAGGATAAGTAAACCCTCAGCTGCTGACACTCACCTCAGTGAATGGTGCAGGGACATGGGCCTCAGTGCCACTGTGATAAGGTCATGCCTGACAGCCCCGCTGCAGAGCATCCACTCTGCAGGTGGAGAGGCCACAGTGGCTCCCTCACCCTTCCACATCCGGAGCTTGCGTGCTGTCTGGAAGGTGGGGGTCGGTGTGGAATGGGGAAAGTGGGGAAAGGGGCTCAGGCATTGAGGCCACCAGCAAGCTCCGCAAATGACCTGCCCTCTGAACCTTATCCTTACATCTGCAAGGGCTCACCGCTCTGGAGGGTGCTGGCCCAGAATCCGTCTGGACAACTTGCCAATCAATCGCATGGCACACAATCCAGTGGGTTATTAGTAAGGCTGGAAGCATCAGATAGTTACGTGAAATTGTTTTATATAATTAAATGCTAAATAGAATTGCTCTCAACCCCACCTTCTCTCTTTGCACAGGAGAGGTGAAGCCATAATCATCGTGAGAGAGAGAAGATGGGAGGGGATCGGCCACACTTGAACTCCCTGATGTTGAGGAGCAGGCAGCCCAGCTGGCAGGGCTGGACTGGACCATCGGAGACGGAGAGATTGGCTTGTGGCCTCCATCCAGTAAGGGTCCATGCATGTGATAGGAACCCTCAGGGTCAAGGTGCCTCCATGTTGGAGGCAGTTCAAACAGTCACATGTGCTCTCCTCTCTCACTTACAGAAGCCACCAGGAAGAGAGCAAGGCCTGAGACTCAGGAAGCCTTGTCAAGCTCCAACACAAGCCCAGAGTGGAGTGAGGACATCGTGGATGACCAAGGTGCACCTGTACAGGTATCACAGCAGACACTTGCACCCTCCACCAGCCCAGAGACACACACCTCAGCGGATATTAGTTCTAGCATTGGAAGGGTCTCACATTCTGGTGGACACTGCACAGACACGTGTCTGCAGCAGGAGGAAGCAGGGTCGGCCGAGCTCATTGTCACTTGGAGGAGTGCTGGAAAGAGCCATCTGCGAGGTCTGAGTCCAATGGTGGGCCTCTGGAATCGGCCTTCCAACTGATGGTGGACAGTCAGCAAGAGGCAGGGCAGAGTTGTCGGCAGCCTTCAACAGGGTGATATACAATGCAGATGAGTCCGACCGCCTGCTGTCTGATGAAGTGGTGCCAACCTGTGAACACATGGAGGTCTCCATGGGGAGGGTGGCAGACTCCATGGAGAAACTGGTCCAGCAGATTCTGCCAGAGCTGTGTGCAGATATCCACCATGATAGCCATGGGTGAGTTTTTGCAGTGTCTACTCAAGAGGGGGAGGGGACACCTCGAGCAGGTGTCCCTTCCCCTCCTACCACAGTTACCCTCGGTTTGCCCCTCAGGAATCCACCATTGTCTCTACTGACCCCTCCCTTCATATCTCTATACCCCCCCATGCCCCTTCACACCTTTACACCATTCCCCATGCCCCTTCACACCTCCAAAAGCCCCCCATGACCCTTCACACCTGCAAACCCCGCCGCCCACAATCCAAAATGACCTCTCCACCCTACTACTCTGTACCAGCTCACCCATTGCAAAATCCCCAAACCCCTGCTGAATCTCTCATACCCCTAACCCCCGAACCTCCCCCGCCCTCCTCTAGGCCTGCACACCCACCCCACCTCTTCATTCCTCTCCTGACCGTCCTTTGCCTCCCCCCCAGCCCCCACTGACCCTCGCTGCCCAAAAGTGCCTCCTGTAGCCTTCCACCTGCATCTGGAAGATCCGAACCCTGAGAGGAGTTTAAGGAGAAATTGTTCAGTGAGAGAACAAGTTCAGCCGGACGGAGGAGAGTAGTGGTGGATGGGGATTGTTCAGACCTCTGTTTGAGGAAGAAGCGGAAACCCCTCAGACCATTCCAGCAGGGGATGGAGGTGTAGAGGGATTGGACGTCCATGGTGAAGAGGAGGTGGTTGGGGCCAGGGAACTGGAAATTGTTGATATGATGTAGGGTGTCAGAGGAATCACGGATGTAGGTGGGAAGGGACTGGACAAGGGGAGAGAGAATGGAGTCAAGATAGCAAGAAGTGAGTTCCGTGGGGCAGGAACAGGCTGACATGATCGGTCTGCCGGGACAGTCCTGTTTGTGGATTTTGGGGAGGAGGTAGAAGCGGGCCGTCCGAGGTTGGGAGACTGTGAGGTTGGAAGCTGTGGAAGGAAGATCTCCAGAGGAGATGAGGTCAGTAACAGTCCTGGAAACAATGGCTTGATGTTCAGTGGTGGGGTCATGGTCCAAGAGGAGGTAGGAGGAAGTGTCTGCGAGTTGACGCTCAGCCTCTGCGAGGTAGAGGTCAGTGCGCCTGACAACAACAGCACCACCCTTGTCAGCAGGTTTGATGACAATGTCAGGGTTGGACCTGGGAGAATGGGGTGCAGCAAGTTTAGAGAGAGACAGGTTAGAGTGGGAGAGAGGAGCAGAGAAATTAAGACGACTAATGTCACGCAGACAGTTCTCAATGGAAAGATCAAGAGAAGGTAAGAATTATTGAAATATCCAGAATATTTTGACAAAATTGGCAATTTGAAGGGAGCTGCATCCTTACACTGCCAGCAGAGAGCAAGTCCGTCTATTTATTTGTGCAAAGCAAATGCCAACATCTACAAGAAGAGATGGTGAAAGGTTCCACATTCCAGAAACTGTAGAAAACCCTCATTGAAGAATGGCCTGATTCAATTCAGCATGTCCACGAACACGTGAGACCATTTTGGCCTTGCCGTGATGAGCTAGGCGTCTCCCAGGGAGTCATTTTTAACGGCAGGCAGCTCATCTCACCGGAATCTGTGCAACCTGATATTCTTCAACAACTTCATCACTTGCACATGGGCATAGATCGGAGAAGAAGACTGTAAAATAAATGCCAAACCTCAGCACAAACACACAGAGGCAGGCTGTGCTGTAAAGACTAAATTCTTAACAATGCAACAAGAACTGACACAATTAAGAGAGTGGAAAGCAGAGCATTATCACAACAATGGTGCAAAGGACTGCTTCTGTCTGATGTAATTAAAGGACTGAATCATATACAATGGTACAGGGCAGCTACTACCACATAACCCAATCAGAAAAATGGGGATTTCATTATCATAACAGCTCCAGATGATAGCCATTATGCAGCACCATTCACTCCTGTCAAGGAAGGAGGAAAAGCATTGACATGCTCATCACCTTTGGAGCCAGAAATCCCTCACCATGGGGTGGAGTCCATTATTTCCTGTTGTGGAAATAACATGAGAGCTGGATATGTCTACAGCCCTGTCTAGATCTGGGCATGGAATAAACTAAAGGATGACAAGGCGCTAAATACTGGACGATTCAGCAGGGTGGCAACAGGAGATGTGTCTGTGATATTTGCGATATGGATTATTATAAAAAGAGGAGCATACCAGTGTCTTTGGTGCAGTCGGGAAAAGGGTCAGGGCTGACCACCTTAACTCAGGGCCGACAATCAACACTGGACCGACCAGCTGTGTTGGGGATTGGAAGTGGTTTCAGCCAAATTGTAAAGTTGCTTGTCTGAGTTTTTGTAAGGTTTTGGGGTGAAGGCATAATGTTATTCCCAGTAATTTGTAAGTGCTTTTTTTCAGCCAAATCATAGTGATATTGGTCTGAGGGTTTTGAAAGGTTTTCATAAGAACATAAGAACATAAGAAATAGGAACAGGAGTAGACCATTCGGCCCCTCGAGCCTGCTCGGCCATTCAATAAGATCATGGCTGACCTTCTTCACATTCCCATCTAACCCAGATAACCTTTGATTCCCTTGCCTAACAAGAATCTATCTACCTCTGCCTTAAAAATACTCAACGACCTCACCTCCACTGCCTTCTGAGGCAGAGAGTTCCAAAGTCGCACAACCATCTGAGAGAAAAGATTTCTCCTCATCTCTGTCCTAAAAGGGCGACCCCTAATTTTAAAACAGTGCCCCCTAGTTCTGGACTCACCCACAAGAGGAAACATCCTTTCGACATGCACCTTGTCAATGCTGTTCATGATCTTGTATACTTCAATCAAATCACCCTTCACTCTTTTAAACTCCAGTTTAGAAGCCCATTCTGTCTAACCTTTCCTCATTAGACAACCCACTCATTCTAGTTATCAATCTAGTAAACCTCCTTTGAACCGCCTCCAATGCATTTACATCCTTCCTAAATAAGGAGACCAAAACTACACACAGTATTCGAGGTGTGCCCTATATAATTGAAGCATAACATTTTCTCTATTTCTTTAGTTCCGATGAAGGGTCATACGGACTCAAACCGTTAACTGTATTCCTGTCTGCAGTTGCTGTCAGACCTGCTGAGTTTTTCCAGGTATTTTTGTTTTTGTTCTAGATTTCCAGCATCCACAGTATTTTGCTTTTATCCTTACTTTTATGTTCAATCCCTCTTGTAATAAAGGGTAGCATTCCATTAGCCTTCTTAATTACTTGCTGTACCTTCATACTAACTTTTTGTGACTCATGTACTAGAACACCTAGATCCCTCTGCATCTTATAATTATGCAGACGTACTCCATTTAAGTAATACTTTGCTTTTTTGTTCTTCTTGCCAAAGTGAAAAATGTCACATTTTTCCACATTAAACTCCATTTGCCAGATCTTTGCCTACTCAATCAACCTATCTATATCCATCTGCAACCTCCTCATGTCCTCTTCACAATATATTTTCCTACCTTTCTTTTGTGTCAACTACAAATTTAGCTACCATGTCTTCACTCCCCTCATCTAAGTCATTGATGTAAATCGTAAAAAGTTGAGGCCCCAGTAAAGACCCCTGTGGGCTGCCACTCGTCACATCCTGCCAATCAGAAAAAGACCCATTTATGCACTCTCTGCTTTCTGCTAGCCAGCCAATCTTCTATCCATGCTAATACGTTACCCTCTACACCATGCGCTTTTATTTTCCGTAATAGTCTTTAATGTGGCACCTAATCAAATGCCTTCTGTAAATCCAAGTACAGTACGTCAACAGGTTTCCCTTTATCCACTGCGCATGTTACTCCTTCAAAAAGCTCCAGTAAATTGGTTAAACATGATTTTCCATTCACAAAAACCATGCTGACTCTTCCTCATTGCCTTGAGTTCTAAGTGCCCAGCTTTAACCTCCTTAATGATCAATTCTAATAACTTCCCCATGACAGATGTCAAGCTAACTGGCCTTTAGTTTCCCGTTTTCTATCTCCCTCCCTTTTTGAATGGAGGGGTTATATTTGGTACTTTCCAATCTGATGGAATGTTTCCAGAATCTAACAAATTTTGGAAAATTAACAACAGTGCATCGACTACCTCATTAGCCACCTCTTTTAAGACTCTAGGATGTAGTCCATCGGGAGCCGGAGACTTGCCAGCCCACAGCTCCATCAATTTGCTCAGTACTATTTCCCTAGTGATTTCAATTTCACCAAGTTCCTTTCCCCCATTCACCTCTTGATTTGCAATTATTACTGGAATGTTTTTGTATCCTCTATAGTGAACACAGAAGCAGAATATTTGTTCATTTCTTCCGTCATTTCCTAATTATCTACTATTAACTCCCCACTGTCACTCTTTAGAAGACCAACACTCGCTTTGCTTACTCTTTTTCTTTTTAAGTACCTGTAGAAACTCTTGCTATCCATTTTTACATTTCTAGCTAGCTTCCTCTCATACTCTAATTTCTTTTTCCTGATTAACCTTTTAGTCATTCTCTGCCATTCTTTATACTCTGTCCAATCATCTGTCCTGCCACTCACCTTTGCTGAGTTGTATGCTTTTTCCTTAAGCTTGATGCTTACCTTAACATCTCTAGTTAACCACGGATGGTGGGTCCTCCCCTTAGAATTCTTCTTTGTAATGGGAATGTACTTATTCTGAATACTCTGAATTATCCCCTTAAATGTCTGCCACTGATTCTCTACTGATCTACTCTCTAGTCTAATTTCCCAGTTCACTTCAGCTAGCTCAGCTTTCATCCCCACATAATTGTCCTTATTTAAGTTTAGGATACTAGTCTTAGACCCACTGTTCTCCCTTCCAAACTAGATGTAAAATTCAATCATATTGTGGTCACTGCTACCTAGGGGTGCCTTTACTCTGAGGTCATTAATTAATCCTGTCACATTACACAATACCGAGTCTATTATAACCTGCTCTCTGGTTTGTTCCAGAATATGCTGCTCTAAGAAACTATCATGAAAGCACTCAAAGAGCTCCTCATCCAGGATACTACTGCCAATCTGATTTTTCCAGTTTATGTATAGATTAAAATCACCCACGATTATTGGCGTCCCTTTATCACAAGCACACAATAATTTTTCTTGAATACTTTGTCCTACACTGTGGGTATTGTTAGGGGGCCTGTAGGCCACTCCCACTGATGACTTTTTGCCCTATTATTCCTCATCTCCACCCAAACTGATTTTACATCCTGATCTCCTGAACCAAGGTCATCTCTAACTATTGCACCAATGCCCTCTTTGATTAACAGTGCTACCCTTCCACTTTTAGCTAGCTTTCTATTCTTCTTGAATGTCATTGAATATTAAGGACCCAATCTTTGTTGTCCTACAGCCACATCTCCGTAATTGCTTTCAGATCACATTTATTTACTTCAATGTGGGCCATCAATTCATTTACTTTGTTATGAATGATATGTGCATTCATTTAGAGAGCCTTCAGTTTTGTCTTTTTGTTACCTTTGTAACATTTAGTCTTGACTGTTGATGTATTCTTAGGTTTTTTTCTCTCTGTCCTTTGCTGCCATTCTCTGACCTTCATTTCTCATATTAGTATTTTGCTCCCCTGCTTGACTCTACACCTTGATTTGTTACTTCTACCCAAGCTTGATCCCTTACCTCTTCTTATTTAGTTTAAAGCCCTCTACTTCCCTAGTTATGCAATTTGCGAGGACACTCATCCAAGCATGGTTGAGGTGTAAACCATCCTAGCTCCCACTTTCTCCACTGATGCCAGTGCCCCACAAACTGGAACCCACTTATCCCATACCAGTCTTTCAGCCACGCATTCATCTCTCTAATCTTATTTGCCCTTTGCCAATTTGCATGTGGCTCAGGTAATAATCCTGAGATTATTACCTTTGAGGTTCTGCTTCTTAATTTGGTACTTAGCTCCTCATACTGACTTTGCAGAACCTCTTTCCTAGTTCTACCTACGTCATTGGTACTTACATGGACCATGATAACTGGATCCTCCCCCTCCCACTCCAAGTTCCTCTCCAGCCCTGAGCAGGTGTCCCGAACCTTGGCACCGGACAGGCAACATAACCGTCTGGACGCTTGCTCTTTGCTACAGGAAACAGTGTCAATCCCCCTCACTATACTATCTCCTACTACCACTACATTCCTTTTTGCTCCCCTCCGCTCAAACAGCTTCCTGTGCCATGGTGCCATGGCCAGCCAGCTCATCCGCCTTGCAGACTTCACTTTCACCCACACAGGTTGTGAGTACCTCAAACCTGTTTCACAATTGCAAAACCTGAGGCTCCCTGACTACTGTCTGCTCAGTCCCATTACCTGCCTCACTGACAGTCACGTCCTTCTGTCTCTCACTGCTGACCAAAACAGATGACCCTTCTAAGAGGTGTGACTGTCTTCTGGAACAAAGTCTCCAGGTATTTCTCCCCCTCCCTTATGATGCGCAGTGTCTGCATTTCGACTTCTAGATCAATAATCCTGATCTGGAATTCCTCAAGCTGCTTATACTTCCTGCAGACGTGTTTGTCATGGATCACCTTGGCGTCCAACAGCTCCCACATCTCACAGCTGCAACACAACACCTGTCCCACCATTCTAACTTATGTTACTTAGTTAATTTACTTTAATTATTTTCTTCCTATGTATGCTACAATTTACAGTGCTTATTGAACGCTAGTACCACTAAAAACTAAAGGTTATATGCTTCTTAAGTACAAGGTATGTGTTTTAGATGTTTGTTTAAATTACTTTATTTTTATTGCTTTTTTATCTTTATTGTTTGATTTTAATTTTAAGGTTTTCAAATTTTGGTTTGTTATTTTAAAGTTTGAGCCCTTTTTATTTATATATCTACCTTAACTCACCTGTCCTAAGCTGGTTTCTGACACACTGTCCCTTAGACTGAGCACGTACCAGCCAATCAACTTACTAGCTTCCTGTGACATCACAGTTGCTTTTTCTCTTTTGCCCGGACTGCAGCTTCCCAGAAACTGAAACAGTGAAACAGCAACGCTGCTCAGCTCCCGACTGTCTCCCGCAAATCCGCTCCACTCCCCTCCGACTACCAGCAAGGTACCCAAGGCACCCAAACTGAAGTCCCCGTCGCTTTCTGTGTCTTTTTTAAACTGAAGAACCTGCCGCTCTACGCATCTTCTTTACAAATTGAAGTCCCCACTGCTCTCGTTTCCTTTTCAAAACTGAAGTCCCCGCTGCTCTCCGCGTCCTTTTTAAACTGAAGTCTTTCCCGCTCTCCGCACCCTTTTTCGGGACAAGACATAGCGTTTTGCCTCTAGTTTGTAAGTTTTAACCCAGGTCGTGGTGACTTTGGGTTGGGTTAACTGGGAATTGGGGTGTCAATTTTAGCCTTCCACAGGAGGTTTTGTACTGAGGACCGGTTATTTTAATTTTGGGGTATTTCCTGTGTTATTTTAACTAATCATAGAAGGATCTGTATTAGGGTATTTGTGGGTTCAATAAAACATCAAAATCTTGGTTCAGCCAAACACTGTGTGTGTGTAATTTTGTTCTTTATAAATCCTAAAGTCCAAGAACCATTTAAAAGGTGGGGGGGCGTGCAACAATTTCAACATATGTGTGAGAAGTGGAATATCAATCACACTATTTCTTATCCTTATTACCCTACATCTAATGGCCTAGCTGAATGAATGATTTGCTTGATGAAATCCCTAACTCTCAAACTTAAGCAGAGCAAGCAAGATGCACACATCTTTTATTATTTATTCATGGGATATGGGCATTGATGGCTTGGTCAGCATTTATTGCCCATACCTAATAACAGGGCACATTCTCACAAGAGAAGGGCACATTGCAATGTTACATTTGAGAGTGCAACTTTAAGTGCAGCTATTCCATCACTGGCAGAGTTCATGTTTGGCAGGCCTATGCATACCAATTTACCTACTCTTACACATTCAACTGTCTCAGAAACTAGAGAGTAAATTTTAAAACTGCAAGAGAAGATGACCAACATGCACAATAAAAATGCTGGTTCAGAGCTTCCAAATTTAGAGTTGGGATAAAAAGTTCACATCCAGGAACCCACAGAAGGTACTTGGCAACCAGTCGAGGTAATAAGGATTTGTTTGGAACTGAAGTCTTATGAAGGTGTTATATTCAAATGTGCAACAGTGAGGCATAACTGACGACAAATCAGATCCACTCCAGCTCCTCAACCATGTCAACCACTATACAGTCCGGTTGCATTGAGGGCAAGATTCCAAGTGCAACCAGGAACAACATCCACGAATGACAATCCCACAGATCTCCGTGAGCGATTACAGAAAACCCCAGACCAGGTTATCATTACAAGATCTGGCAGAACCAGTAGATCACTTCTATGCTTTGGAGACTCATAGATTCATCAGTTCTATACACTTCTAATGGTAACTAAACATGAACATGTATTGTAAACAGTTATACTTCTTTGGAAGTGGGGTAAAGTATCTTTAAAAAGAAAGGGGGACGGTGTGATATGCCTTTAAGGAATAGCTGCATGACATCACTAGAAGGGAAGTGTGTCCTGAGATCCAGTCTTAGTCTCACTTTTTTACTTCAGCAGAACACACAAACACACAGCGCTGCTGGCGTCTTCAAACATTCTATCTTTTGGGAGGAAATTGTTTTTGGAAAAATTTGAAGGACATTGAATTTTGGACATCCTCTCTCCTGAGTTATTTTTAAATGTCTGCAACATTAATTTGGAGCTGTGAAAATGCTATTCTTTATGGAACCACAATTCAACAGATAGATGTCCAGCGAGAACAACTGGAGAGGGAAGAGATACTTTGTATATCTAAGTTAACAAAGAGCTGCTGCTGCCAGGCTAAAGACTGTTGTTGATTGGTTAGGACACCTAGCCTGAGAGAGGTATCCTCTGAACATTTTATTTTTTGAAATTCTCAGTCAGAATATGTGTGTGTGTACCTTAGAAGCAGGCTGCAAGAAGCAGAAGATGCTCTCTTTCTCTCTCTCTCTGCCCCACATTTGCATTACATACAGTCTAGTGTGAGTTAAACTTTCATCTGAAACATCTCATGAGAATAACTCAACAGTTTTTTTGAAAGTCCACAAAGTTGTGGTAAGTAAAACTCAAGGGCAGTTCACAAAAATCCATCTGAAAGAACTTCCAGATCTATTGTGACCAGAATTCCGTTAGATCAACAGCATTGAGATTTTTTTCGAATTTTATACTTTTAAAAATGTTCTCATACTCCAGCTTCTGCAGGGGACTGTGTTTGTTTTGTCCAATTTTGTGTTTAGTGTGAGAGTATGGGCATTCAAATATCTACTATCTCTGAAAAAGGAGAAAACTCATTGTACTTATAAATTACAACTTGTCTGTTAACCAGCTTGATAACATGTTAACATGTTTTTAAAAAGAAGTTTGTTTTATAATAAATCAATTCTTTTGTGTTTACTGAAAGATGCCTGGTTAGAGTTTTTTTTTGGCTGGGAAT
Source organism: Cetorhinus maximus (assembly GCF_964194155.1). Lineage (NCBI taxonomy): Eukaryota > Metazoa > Chordata > Chondrichthyes > Lamniformes > Cetorhinidae > Cetorhinus > Cetorhinus maximus. The sequence continues at coordinate 18,458,516 of NC_135890.1, read as the reverse complement.
AGCCGTATTAAAGTTAAACAATTGGCCAGTTTTGTACGTGAATTATACATTTAAACTATTGTTACGACCTGTGGAGAAGTGGGACTAGAATTGACTATGTACTCTCCTATCACGGTCTCTAACACTGTTCTCATGTGCCTAGTCTTAGTACGTGAAACCACAATGTGTTTTTGCAATCCCTTATGAATGATTGGTGCCTTAAAATCATTATAACAAGGCAGGCTTCCAGTCAAGCATTGTTTTGATTTTAAAATTTGTATCCTTGCATTCAAATCCCTCCAGGGTCTCGCTCCTTCCTATCTCTGTAATATCCACCAAGCCTACAACACTCCAAGACATCTGCACTCTTCTAATTCTAGCATTTTGAGGATCCCCAATTATAATCATTTAGCTTCAGTGGCTGTGCATCCATCTAGGCACTATGCTCTGAAATACCCTCCCTCCACCTCTCCACCTCTCCTTCTTCCTTTAAAACATTCCTTAAAACCTCCCCGTCCTTCAGGTACAATCCCAAAGAGGGCATTGGTAACCATGATTATAAAAACAAAATACTGCACATGCTGGAAATCTGAAATGAAAACAGAAAATGCTGGAAAAACCCATCAGGTCTGGCAATATCTGTTGAGAGAGAAACAGAGTTAACATTTTGAGTCCATATGACTCTTCTTCAGAGCTAAATAAAGGTAGAAATGTGATGAATTTCATACAGTTTAAGAGGGGGTGGAGCAGGTGGAGAAAAATAGAAGGTCAGGGATAGGTGGGAGCTCAGGAGAGATTTTATAAAAGATGTTATGGACACAAGAAAAATGGAGTGTTAATGGTAGTGTTAAAGATTGAAGAAGGTGCAGATAATGGCATAAAGGTAAAACAGCAGAATGTGTTAATAGCAGAAGAAGGGTCAGCACTCTGCAAAAGCAAAACATAAGAACAAGTGACAGAGTTTGGGGAAAGAAAAAAATGGATTAAAAAAGGGGTCAAGATGGAGGCGAGAGTTCATGGTCTGAAGTTCTTGAACTCCATGTTAAGTCCAGAAAGCTGTAAAGTGCCAAATCAGAGGATGAGATACTGTTCCTCTAGTTTGTGTTGGGCTTCACTGGAACATTGCAGTAGGCCAAGAATAGACATGTGGGTGCGAGAGTAAGCTGGTGTGTCAAATGGCGAGCAACAAGAAGGCCTGGGTAATGTCTGTGGACTGTGTGAAGGTGTTCTGCAAAGCAGCCACCTAGTCTTCGTTTCATCTCCCCGGTGCAGAAGAGACCACGTTGGGAGCAGTGAATGCAGTAGACCAAACTGAAGAAGGTGCAAGTGAAGTGCTGCTTCAGTGAAAGAAGTGTTTGGGGCTTTGGACGGTGAGAAGGGGTTGGGGGGGAGGGGGTAAAGGGGCAGGTGTTGCACCTTCTGCAATTGCATGGGAAGATGCAATAGGGGTGAGGAGTAGGGGATGATGGAGGCATGGACCAGGGTGTCACAGAGGGAACAGTCCCTACTGATGTGTCAAATTGGTCCCACTGCCCTGCCCGTTCCCTATATCCTTGCACATTTTTCCCCTTAAAGTATTTATTCAATACCTTTGGGAAGTTATTAGCAAATATGCTTTCATCATTCTGTTAGGCATTGCATTCCAGATAGTAGCAATGCACTGTGTCAAAGGATTTCGTCTCATTGCTTCTCTAGGTCTTCTGCCAATTATTTAAATCTGTATCCTTTCCTTACTTGCTTCATCAAAGTCCTTGATGTTTTTGAATATCTCAACTAAATCTCACCTTAGCCTACGCTGCCCTCAGAAGAAAAATCCCAGCTTCTCTATTATCTTTACATAACTGAAGTCCTTCATTCCTGGTAGCATTCTAGTAAATCTCCATGCCTGGAGGAGGGAGGAATTGACAGCCTGGGAATCTTAAAGTGCTTACAGGGGTCAGGAGAGGCATTTCTATTCCTCCTGGCCGACAAGGAATCTATACAACTGTTAACTGTTCTCTGCTGCATTCTCCATGGCAACACCTCTACCGATCAGAATCCACTTACCAACCAATCAGCACTCTTCTCATGCAGTATAAATTGTTGTTTCCTTTACTGTTGGTTTATCATATGAGTTGTCCTGATGAGTGCAAGATGAAAAGTTTTGATAGCATGTCTCTTTTTTCAGCAATACTGAAGTTCTGTACTACCAAATGACTATTTGAATCTATAGAAGTTTAAAAGTAACATTTACTGTGTCTCCCATGCCCAGGGCCCCCACTGCTCTCAGCTTTAATAGACATATTTGCAACTGCATATGTCCGTGTTGATAACAGTGGGCACATTCCCATTATATTGCTGGGGACCAATGATACTGTTTAAACTAAGCTGCTGTTCCTGTGGGATGGATGGTCATGCAGTGCCTAATTTCAGGTGAACTACAATGATAGGTGGGTTGTGGGGTGGGTGAAAACCAACCCAGAATGCAGCACGAAAAAATGCCGCCAGCTTAAATCTCTGTGCCCACCTGTACCCTTGTCACCTGGTGGAGACAGAGGTGAAACAAATCCCCTGTATTTCAAACATATGAGCTCCAATACACAGCCACATCACCCAGTGAAAGAGGAGACCGGCAGCCTATGTGTTTATGAAGCTCAGTTGGCAATGTGCCCCGGATTCTCCCTCAAGAAGCTATTCCCAGTTAAAAGGGAGGGGCACTAAATAGATCTAGTAAAACAATTAATGATGAAGTTCCAACATATTTGTGTTCAACAGAAAATGGAGAGCGCTAAAATATTTATTTTCTTAAGACTGTAAAGTTTTGGACACATAGGATATCATTGTATTCATGTTGGCTGCTCCTTTATCTCAACTAAATCTCGCCTTAGCCTACCCTGCTCTCAGGAAAACAATCCCAGCTTCTCTATTATCTTTACGTAACTGAAGTCCCTCATTCCGGGTACCATTCTAGTAAATTCCCATGTCTGGAGGGGTGAGGGGGAATCAACAACATGGGGGTTTCAAGATATCCTTACAAAATCGAGGAGAGCCACTCCTGCTCCTCCTGGCCAACAAGAATCTACAAAAGATTAAAACGAACATTCACAGGGTCTCCCATGCCCAGGAACCCCACTGCTCTCACTTTTAGCTGGAGTATTTGCAACTGTGTGGGTCCATGGTGATAACAGCAGGACGGAGGTGGTGGCATAGTGGTACTGTCACTGGACTGGTAATCCAGAGACCCAGGGTAATGCTCTGGAGATCAGGGTTTGAATCCCACCATGGTAAATGGTGAAATTTGAATTCATTAAAAGTCTAATGATGACCATGAAACCATTGTTGACTGTTGTAAAGACCCATCTGGTTCACTAATATCTACATGACTCTTGGACCACTGCAATGTGATTGATTGCAAGACACTCAGTTGCATCAAACCAAAGAATGAATGAAATCGGATGAACAACCCAGCATTGACCAGACACCAGAAATGACAATGGCAAACCCTGCGCTGTCGACCCTGCAAAGTCCTCCTTACTAACGTCTGGGGGCTTGCCCTAAAATTGGGAGGGCTGCCTCGCAGACTAGTCAAGCAACAGCCTGACATAGTCATACTCAGTGAGTCATATCTTACAGATCATGTCCCAGACATCACCATCATCATCGCTGGGTATGTCCTGTCCCACCAGCAGGGCAGAGGTGGTGGCACAGTGGTATAGAGCCGGGAGGGAGTTGCACTGGGAGTCCTCAACATCGACTCCGGCATCAGGTCAAACATGGGCAAGGGAACCTCATGCTGATTACCATGTACTGCTCCCCCCTGACCTCAGCTGATGAATTGGTGCTCCTCCATGTTGAACACTACTTGGGTGCAGAATGTACTCTGGGTGGGGGACTTCAATGTCTATCACAAAGACTGGCTCAGTAGCACCACCACAGACTGAGCTGCTAGACTGGGTCTGTGGCAGGTGGCGAGGGAACCATGAAGAGGGATAAAACATATTTGAGCTCATCCTCTCCAACCTGCCTGCTGCAGATGCATCTGTCCATGACAGTAGGAGTGGCCACCGCACAATTTTTGTGGAGACAATGGTCGGAATTGTCCCAGATTTGCACTAAGGTAGCGACGGGTAAAAAGATGTTTTACCCGCAGGCCACGATGATGGGTTTTCACGCCGTATCATCCCAAACCCGCCACATTATTTCATGGGTAGGTCTCTACCTACCAGATCAGCCATATGTGGGTGGCTTTACAATGGCTGCAGGGAAAGGTCTTGCTTGGGGAAGGGGGAGAAGTGGCCTCAGGCTGCAGGACGAGAGCTGCACTGGGGAAGGAGGGTATCCCAGGGTGTGTGTGGGGACATTTGTTGATCTGTGTGAGTGGCCTCAGAATGGTGACGCTTGAGGAGGCAGTCTCCAGAGGGGATGAGGCCAGCTCAAGGGACATCACCATCCATTCTCACATTCCCACCTTCCCCAAGCAAGACCTTGCCCTGCAGCCAATGTAAAGCCACCCACATATGGCTGATCTGGTAGGTAGAGACCTACCCATGAGCCCCCCTAAAGATGATATGGTGTTGTCTGTAAAGCCTGGCGCTGATGACCACAAGTGCTGACCGAGGCAAGGTAGGCAAACTAACCTTGAAATCCCAAGCAAAGTGCAGCTCACCAACTGCACGTTGCTTATGTGTTGCTGTAAAAGACATCGGTGTGTTTTCCAGCTGACATGGGCAGATGATCCAGTGGGGGTTGGGGGGGTGGGTGGGGTATGGCGGGGCGGGGTGGGAGGAGGGTGGATGAGTCCAGTGGGCTGGCCCAAGAATACTATACTGATGTATTACAATGAGGGTCCCAATGCCCGATGGTGGAGAACGCTGAGTGAACGATTGTGAACTGGTTTCATGCCGATATGAAACCGACTGTGCCATATTGTCCGTTCATGCCACCGAAGACGCCCGACGCCAGCAGGCACGGAAAATCCCAGCCGAAGTCCCATCTTCACATTAAGGATACCCTCCATCGTGTTGTGTGGCACTACCACCATGCTAAATGGGATAGATTTCGAACAGATCTAGAAACTCAACACTAGGCATCCATGAGGCGCTGTGGGCCATCTGCAGCAGCAGAATTGTACTCAACCGCAATCTGTAACCTCATGGCCCAGCATATCCCCACTCTTACCATTACCATCAAGCCAGGGGATCAACACTGGTTCAATGAAGAGTGCAGGAGGGCATGCCAGGAGCAGCACCAGGCATACCTAAAAATGAGGTGTCAACCTAGTTAAGCTATAACACAGGACTACTTGTGTGCAAAACAGCATAAGCAGCAGGTGATAGACAGTGATAAGCGATTCTACAGCCAACAGATCAGATTTAATTTCTGCAGTCCTGACACAAGTCAGGAGTGTGATGGAATACTCTCTCCTTGCCCAGATGTGTGCAGCTCCAACAACACTGAAGAAACTCAACACCAATTAGGACAAAGCAGCTCGCTTGATTGGCAACCTGCCCCTCATCTTCAACATTCACTTCCTCTACCACCGACGCGCAGCAGCAGTGTGTACCATCTACAAGATGCACTGCATCTTCACCAAGGCTCCTTTGAGAGTACCTTCCAAACCCTTGACCTCTACCACCTCAAAGGAAAAGGGCAGCAGATGCATGGGAGCACCACCACCTGCAAGTTCACCTCTAAATCGCTGACCATCCTGATTTGGAAATATTTCACCGTTCCTTCATTGTTGCTGGGTCAAAATCCTGGAGCTCCCTCCCTAACTGCACTGTGGGTGTACCTACGCCAGATGGACTGCAGTGGTTCAAGACAGCAACACACCACCACCTTCTCAAGGGCAATTAGGGATGGGCAATAAATGCTGGCCTATACGGCGAGGCCTACATTGCAGGAATGAATATTTTAAAAAAGGATTCCGCTCAGTCACTGTCCCAAATATAACGCTATCAATGTCACAAATGAAATCCTATGTGACTGTGACAAAGGTAAGCCTCCTCTCCATATCCTTCTCGACCTGTCTGCAGTCTTTGACAGGGGTGACCACACCATCCTCCTGCAACACCTCTCCACTGTCGTCCAGCTGGATGGGGCTGCATTCACCTGATTCCATTCTTATCCATCCAAGCATAGTCACAGTATCACCTGTAATGGCTTCTCTTCCTGCTCCCGCACCATTACCTCTGGTGTTCTGCAAGGATCTGTCCTTGGCCTCCTTCTAGTTCCCATCTCCACACTGCTCCTGGGCAACATCACCTGAAACCACAGTGTTAGTTTTCATAGGTACAGCAATGACATCCAGCTCTACTTCACTAGCTCTCTCAACTCCCCATTGTTGCAAAATTATCACACTGTTTATTCGACACCCAGTATTGGATGAGAAGAAATTTGCTTCAATGAAACATGCGGAAGACTGAAGCCTCTGACTTCATTCCATGCTCCAAATTCCATTCTCTGCTGTCTCCATCCCTCTCCTTGGTAACAGTCTGAAACTTAGGGTGGGATTTTCCAGGCCCGCCCACTACCAGGACAATCTGGTCCCACCAAGGGTTAATGGGCTTTTGACTGGGCCGCTGAATTTCTCGCTGCATTCCCCTCACCAGATGGTTAGCTTGGTGCTGCAACATTAATTTATTTGCATTCCCCTTAGTGTACAATTGGACCATTGGAAGTCAGTATCCTGACATGTTTGTCAGTACTCACTTTAAACGGAGGCATTGAGGGAAGTCAGTGAACAGCAGGAAAGAGTGAAACCAGGAGCAGGGATATAAACAGCCTGGAGAAGGTGAGAATTCAGTCAGTGAGCAGCAGGAGAGAGTGAGACCGGGATAGGGGATTTAAAGCAGGTGTCCACCAGGAGCCAGTCAGAGCCCATATTCAGGAGAAAAAACATGAAACATTACAGGAAAACTAGGTTGCATAGCTGGTGAGCCAACTGCTGTTCCAGAGTGCCTGTAAACAGCTGAAAATTAGAGAAACATTAAAAATATTAAATGACCTTAAAGTAATAACCTTACAATCAATTATAAGACTCAAGCAGAAGGGAAATAAAAAGCTGATGAAGCTTCTGTTTTATTTTACTTGCAAGTGGTAAGATTTATAGTATTACCAAGTGGCGAGGAGAGGTATGAATGGGAAAATCTAGCTAGTTGGAGCGCAGCAGGAAGGAGCAAGAGCTAATGAGGCATAAAAAGCAGCCAGTGGGAGCAGATCGCAGGTCAAGTTCGAAACGTGATGTCAGGGATAAAAAGTGAAGTCGGCACAGGGGAAGGAATTGATTGGTGTGTAGCTAGTTAGTAATTCTACTTTCTAGTCTCCAGATCATAATAAATGGTCTGCAAAGTAAAGTTAAGGCATGGCAGGGCAGCTTGGGCATATGGAATGCGTATCCTGTGACATGTGGGAAGTTCACACAGCCTAGATGACCACATGTACACAAAGTGTCACTCGTCACAGAAATTGAACTCTGAGTTATGGAACTCATATGACAGCTGGAGTCACTCTGACACAGTCGTGAGGCTGAGAAATATGTAGATAGCACATTTAGTGATCTTGTAACACCGCTGCTTAGAGAGTGAAGGCAGAAAGGAAATGGATGACTGCTAGACAGTCTAGGAGAACCAGGTAAATAATGCAGATGTTCCCTGAAACCTTTTCGCTCACTAACAGGTTTTCTGTTTTGGATACTGGTGAGGACGATGGTTCCTCATAAGTGTGTAGCCAGAGTCAAGTCCATGGCACTATGGGTGGGTCAGCTGCACCAGAGGGGAGGAAGAAGAGTGGAGAGAAATATTGCTCCGGAACTCAATAGTTAGGGGAATAGGCAGTGGTTTCTGCGGGTGTTGACATGATTCCAATATAGTATACTGCCTCCCTTATGCCAGGGTAAAGGGTGTCACTGAGGAGTTGCAGGACATTGTTATGGAGGAGGATGAATGGGTCACATTTGAGAACAATGGCATGGGTAGAAAGAGGGATGAGGTCATGAAAGCAGATTTTAGAGAGCTAGGAAAGAGATTAAAACATAGGATTTCAATGGTGTAATCTCAGAATTACTCCCAGTTAGGAAAATGGAGCAAATGAATGTGTGGCTGGAGAGTTGTTGTAAGAGGGAGGTCTTTAGATTCCAGAGGCATTGGGACTGGTTCTGGGACAAGTGGGGCCTGTACAAAGAGGACAGTTTACATCTTAGAAGGACTGAGACCAATATCCTCGCAGGGAGATTTGTTAGTGCTTTTGGGGAGGGTGTAAACTAGCTTGGCAGGGGAATGAGAACCTGGGAGGGAATTCAGATGGGAGAGAAACAAAGCTGGTAATGGTAGGAAGAAAAGTAGTAAGCAAAATTGGAGGGCAGTGGAAACAAAGGCCAGCATCAAATAGGGTCAAAATACAGAATAATGTAAAAAAGGCAAAATTAAAGGCACCCTATCTAAATCCATGCAATATTCATGACAAAGTAGATGAATTGATGGCTAAAGTAGAAGTAAATGGGTATGATCTAATTGCCATTATGGAATGTATGCAGGGTGACCAAAGTTGGGAACTGAATATTCAAGGGTATTCAACAACTAGGAAGGATAGGCAAAAAGGAAATGGAGGTGGGGTAGTGCTGTTAATGCAGGATGAGATCAGTACCTTAGTGAGAGTGGAGCTTAGAATGGAAGGTCAAGAGGTAGAATCAGTTTGGGTGGAGCTAAGAAACAGCAAGGGGCAGCAAACAGTGGTGGGAGTTGTTTATAGGCCACCAAACAGTATTGGTAAATGTAGGGAATGCTATTTATCTGGAAATTAAAGGCACATGTAACAAGAGTAATGCAGTGACCTTGGGGGACTTCAATCTACATATAGGCTGGGTAAACCTAATCAGCACTAATGCTGTGGAGGATGAATTCCTGGAATAAATCTATGATGGTTTTCTATAACAGTATCTCAGGAAGGATGTGCTGGCTCTGGAGAGGGTCCAGAGGAGGTTCACGAGAATGATCCCAGGAATGAAAGGCTTAACATATGAGGAACGTTTGAGGACTCTGGGTCTATACTCGATGGAGTTTAGAAGGATGAGGGGGGATCTGATTGAAACTTACAGAATACTGAAAGGCCTGGATAGAGTGGACATGGGGAAGATGTTTCCATTAGTAGGAGAGACTAGGACCCGAGGGCACAGCCTCAGAGTAAAGGGAAGACCTTTTAGAACAGAAATGAGGAGAAACTTCTTTAGCCAGAGAGTAGTGAATCTATGGAATTCATTGCCACAGAAGGCTGTGGAGGCCAGGTCATTGAGTATATTTAAGACTGAGATAGATAGGTTCTTGATTGGTAAGGGGATCAAAGGTTATGGTGAGAAGGCGGGAGAATGGGGTTGAGAAACTTATCAGCCATGATTGAATGGCGGAGCAGACTCGATGGGCCGAATATCCTAATTTCTGCTCCTATGTCTTATGGTCTTATGGTCTAAGAGTATGTTACAGCCTTGGTTTAGACATGGACAAAAGAGCTGAATTCCCAAGGTGAGGTGAGAGTGACTGCCCTTGACATCAAGGCAGCATTTGACTGAGTGTGGCATCAAGGAGCCCTAGCAAAACTGGAGTCAATGGGAATCAGAGGGGAAACTTACTGCTGGTTGGAGTCATACCGAGCACAAAGGAAGATGGTTGTGGTCATTGTAGGTTAATCATCTGAGTTCCAGGAGATCACTTCAGGAGTTCTTCAGGGTAATGTCCTCAGCCTAACCATCTTCAGCTGTTTCATCAAAGACCTTCCTTCCATCATAAGGTCAGAAGTGGGGATGTTCACTGATGATTGCACAATGTTCAGCACCATTCGCAACTCCTCAGATAATGAAGCCGTCCATGTCCAAAGGCAACAACAGCAGGGCAATATCCAGGCTTGGGCTGACAAGTGGCGAGTAGCGTTCACACCACACAAGTGCAAGGCAATGACCACCTCCAACAAGAGAGAATCTAACCATCATCCCATGACATTCAATTGCATTACCATCGCTGAATCCCCCACTATCTTCATCCTGGGGCTTACCATTGACCAGAAACTGAATTGGACTAGCCATATAAACACTGGCTACAAGAGGAGGTCAGAGGCTAGGAATCCTGCGGAAAGTAACTCATCTTCTGTCTCTCCAAAGTCTGTCCAGCATCTACAAGGCACAATTCAGGAGTGTGACGGAATACTCTCCGCTTGCCTGGATGAGTGCACTCCAACAACATTCAAGAACTTCAACAATGTCCAGGACAAAGCAGCCCACTTGATTGGCACCCCATCCACAAATATTCACTTCCTCCACACAGACGGACAGTGGCAGCAATGTGTACCATCTATAGGATGCACTGCAGGAATTCACCAATGCTCCTTAGACAGCACCTTCCAAACCCATAACTGCTACCATCTGGATGGACAAGGGCAGCAGATGCTTTGGAACACCACCACCTGCAAGTTTCCCTGCAAGCCATATACCATCCTGACTTGGAAATATATTGTTGTTTTTTTTCACTGTCACTGGTCAAAATCCTGGAACTCCCTCCCTAACAACACTGTGGGTGTACCTATACCACATGGACTGCAGCTGTTCAAGATGGCAGCTCACCACCACCTTTCAAGGGCAATTAGGGATGGGCAATAAATGCTGGTCCAGCCAGCAACACTGTCAACCAATGAATGAATATTTAAAAAACAGTTTTGTTTTTATTCAAATTATTAAAATGATTAGACTATAATTATTATGAATTCGTTCATGTTATTAGTTTTTACTTTATTCCATTGCAACAGTCTTTCTTGGGCCCAAGTCAAAGACCTCAGAAACATTACCTGTGTCCTCATATGTATAATCTCGCATTTCTTGTATCACCCTTGTAAATCTTTCTTGCGTCCTCTCCAGTGCCTCAATATTCTTCTCATGATATGATGGCCAGAACTGTACACAGTACTCCAAGTGTTGACTCACCAAATTTTGATTCAAGTTTAGCATAAGTTCTTCACTTTTCAATTCTGTTTCTCTGGGAATAATAACCCTAGTGCTTGGTTTGTTTTTATTGCTTTGTTAACCTGTGTCACTGCATTTAGCGATTTGTGTTTTTTTTATTCATTCACAGGATGTGGGCTTCGCTGGCTGGGCCAGCATTTATTGCCCATCCCCAACTGTACTTGAGAGAAGGTGATGGTGAGCTACCTTCTTGAACCACTGCAGTCCATATGGTGTAGGTACACCCACAGTGCTATTAGGGAGAGAGTTACAGGATTTTGACTTAGTGACAGTAAAGGAATGGCGATATATTTCCAAGTCAGAATGGTGAGTGACTTCGAGAGGAATTTCCAGGTGGTGTTCCCATCTATCTGCTGCCCTTGTTCTTCTAGATGGTGGTAGTCATGGGTTTGGAAGGTGCTGTCGAAGGAGTCTTGGTGAATTCCAAGGATATGTAAATATCTCTCCGCCTCAGACATGACAACCATGTGTATAAATTTCTTACATAGTACATTATTGAATCGCCTAAATTCTTTCATCCTTTATAAAGATTGCAATCTTCACTGAGCTTTGCTAAGACCACAGGTGGAAACTCTTTCCTTCTTTCCTCCCTCTAAAAGTTGACCCATGACTTTTGGCCTAAAAGATTAATCTCAGAAATTTGACTTTTATATGAATATGTACGGTAACTTTCTGATTGCTTTTATTTCGTTCAAATCCAAATTTTTGACATTAGAAGCTTCAGTTTCAAGAAAAAAATCTAAGTCACCTGATTCAAAATGGCAGCTATCAAACTTCAGGAGCAAATCCAGCACTCGAGACCCTACTCCTATTTTGATATGTCTCTCTCTTGATTTGCACCCGATTAACAGGCTTGAAGGAGGTTAAATATCTTCCCCTTTGTCTTGTATTAAATTAAAATAATAGGAATTGGTGTTTTTCTGTTTTTGCTGGCTAAGGTATCAGTTACCAAGCTGCCATGAGATTTGACTACGGTGTAATCTTCCATTGACAATGATCCAAGCCATCTTGGATCAACATTACATCAACTCAGCCCAGCAAGTTCCCCTCCAATCCACACACCGTCTTGGCTTGCAACGATATTGTTGTTCCTTCACTATCACTGGATTAAAAACCTGGAACTCCCTTTCTGTTAGCACTATGGGTGTGCCTAGACCAGATGGACTACAGCAGTTCAAGAAGGTGGCTCAAACCACCTTCTCCACGACAATTAAAATGGGCAACATATGTTGACACAGCCAACAATGCTCACATCCCGTGGTCAATATTATGCACACTGTGATACACAAATAAATCAATAAAACTAAAGGAATTAAAAATTACATCAGATATTCTCTGTTCTTGCCTGTTTCGAGACAGCAGCTGACTCTTCTCTGAAGGAAGCTTATTCTGGATTTCCCTCTGATGGTTTTGATGTGAGAGCAATCCCATTCAGATTCTTACACATCATTTTCCAAAGGAACCAGAGATAGAAAGTAAGCAAACAGGAGGAACACCCAAATTAAGACAACTTGCAATAAAAAAACACAGTCTGTTTTCATGGGAAATGTTCGCCGCGTATTTGTAACTAAAGCCACATGTAAAGGTGGATATTTCACTAAACAGATCATAACATTTTATGCACCCAGCTTAAATAGCTTTAATGTTTTTCTAGAAAATTATCTTATAAACACTAAATAGCTTTAAACTAATAAAGTGGGGGGATTCAGGAAAGGGCAAATCGAAAAGCAGCAAGGGAAATGTCAGGGGCATGGCAGAATTTTGGGTTAGAATATTCAGAATGCATCAGGGACAGTGAGAGTAACAAAGTTAATAAGACATTATTTGTTAATTGTATATCAATTGTGGTTAACCAAATGCAGTTGGAGGGCATTGATTTTGTTGTATTTTGTGCATATAGAAAGAGACATTTACTGACACCAATGTGATTGAGTTAGGAGGTATGTACTTGTAATGTTTCCCTCTATCAGTAAATCAAAACTGAGTAAAAATTGGCTCTCGGTTCATCCTTCACCAACTGGCTACCAGGAATATAATATTAGTGTCTAAGGCGACACCAGGGAAAATGAGTAAAACGTCAAATCTAAAAGCAGTATGCCTGAATGTGTGAAGCATTTGCAACAAATTAAATGAATTAATAATACAGAAAGAAATGAACAGGTTTGATCTAATAGCCATTACGGAGGCGTGGTTGCAAAGTGACCAAGTTTGAGAACTTAATATTCCAGGATACTTAACTTTCAGAAGAGACAGGCAAATGGAAAAGGTGGAGGGGTAGCTTGATAATAAAGGATGGGGACAAAGATAGTAGAGAGAAAGTATTTTAGTTCAGAAAATCAAGAAGTAGTATCAGTTTGAGTGAAGCTCTGAATAGCAAGGGACAAAAGAAAATTGTGGGAGTTATTTGTAAACCCTTTTTTGGTCAATGTTGGGGTCTGAGCATTGCTGGCAAGGCCAGCATTTATTGCCCATCCCTAATTGTCTTTGAGCAGGTGGTGGTGAGCCACTGACAATTGCATGGTTTACTATGCCATTTCAGAGGGCAGTAGGGAGTCATTCACATTGGTGTGGGTCTGGTGTTACATGTAGGTCAGATCAGGTAAGGACAACGGATTTCCTCTCCTGAAAAACACTAGTGAACCAGATGGGTTTTTTATGACAATCGATCATTGTTATTGAGGCTACCATTTTATTTGAGATTTATTAATTAATTGAATTTTTAAATTCCTCCAGCTGCTGTACCATGACTTGATATTATCAATGTGGGCCTCTGGATTATTAGTCCAATAACATTACCACTTTGCTACACTCCACCTAACAGTAGTTGAAGTGTAGGGCAGAGTATAATCTGGAAATTTGAGGCATCAGTAACAGGGGTAATACAGTAATCATGGGGTTACTCTAATCTTCAAATAGACTGGACAAACCAAATTTACATTTTTTATTCTTTCATGGGATGTGGGATACACTGGAAAGGCCAGTATTTGTTGCCCGTTCCTAATTGCCCCTTGAACTGAGTGGCTTGCTTAGTCATTGCAGTTAAGAGTCAACCACATATTGTGGGTCTGGAGTCATATGTAGGCCAGGTAAGGCCAGCAGATTTCCTTCCCTAAAGGGCATTAATGGACCAGATAGATTTTTATGACAATTGATGATAGTTTCACAATCACCGTTACTAGCTTTATATTCCAGATTGTTCTTTATTAATTGAATTTAACTTCCACCAGTTGCAATGGTGGGATTTGAACCTGTGCCCCAGAGTATTTGCCCAGCCTCTGGATTACTAGTCCAGTGACAGTACCACTAAGCCACCTTTTACATACAAACATACAAGTTAGGAGCAGGAGTAGGCCATTCAGCTCCCCGAGCCTACTCCATCGTTCAATAAGATTATGTCTGATCTGATTGTGGCTTCAACTCCACTTTCCTACCTACTCCCTGATACCCTTTGACCCCCTTGTTAGTCAAGAATCTGCCCACTTCTGCCTTAAAAATATTTAATGACTCTGCCACCCCCACTCTCTGGGAGAGAGAGTTTTACAGACTCATGACCCTCTGAGAGAAAAAAGTCCTCCTCATCTATGTCGTAAATGGGAGATCCCATATTTTTAAACTGTGTTGGCTAGTTCTCGTCTCTCCAACAAAGGGAAACATCCTTTCAGCAATCACTCTTTCAAGTCCCTCAGGATCTTATATGTTTCAGTAAGATTGCCTCTCATTCTTTTAAACTCCAATAGATATAGGCCTAACCTTTCCTCATAAGATAAGCCTCTCATCCCAGAAATCAGTTTCGTGAACCTTCTTTGAACTGATTCTGATGCAATTATGTCCTTTCTTAAACAAGTAGACCAAAACAGTATTCGGTACTTCAGGTCTGGTCTCACTAATCCTCTGTACAACAGTAGCAAAACATCCCTACTTTTATATTCCATTCCCCTTGCAATAAATGACAACATTCCATTTGCCTTCCTAATCACTTGCTGTACCTGCATGTTAACTTTTTGTGATTCATGTACCAGTACACCCAGATCCCTCTCTATCACTGAGTTCTGCAATCTCTTACCATTTAAATAGTGCCTTTCTATCATCCTGCCAAAGTGGACAAGTTCACATTTTCCCACGTTATACTCCATCTCCCAAATTTTAGCCCACTCACTTAACCTACCTATATCCCTTTTCAGACTCTTAATATCCTCTTCACAACTTACTTTCCTACCTGTATTTGTGTCATCAGCAAATTTAGCAATAATACCGTTGGTCCCTTCATCCAAGTCATTGATATAGATTGCACTTAATTAAGGCCCCAGCACTGATTCCTGTGGCACTCCACTTGCTACATCTTGCCAACCCAAAAGTGACCCATTTATGCTTACTCTCTGTTTCCTGTTAGCTAATCAATCCCCTATCCATGCTAATGTGTTACTCTCTACAACATGAGCTCTTAATTTGTGTAGTACTCCATCAAATGCCTTCTGGAAATCTAAGTACATCAGTCCACAGGTTCCTCTTTATCCTCTTTATCCACAAAACCATGTTGGGTGGAATCATCCCAGAAATGCACTAAGTGCGGCAGCGGGCGTGAAAAATGACATTTTACCCGCCAGCTGCAATGGAGGATTTTCGTGTCTTATTGTCCCTTCCCACCTCATAAAATATGCAGTCACAGGAAACACACCGTCTCACTGGTGGGCAGCTTCTGATTTGCCCACCACGCCCTGGTGTGTGTTGGAGGTCCATCTGTGGCGTGCTAGCTGAAGTTTCTATGGATTAAAGCCTCCCAGGTGTCCCTGCCTCCCTGGAGGTTGCCCGGGTCAGCGTCTATCCCCTTAGCGTTCTCCTGTGTGTGCTTAACCTTGGACACATGGCTGGACTCATTGTGTGCAGCTGGAGCATCTGCATCTACATCTTCTCCCTCCACTGCATCGCCCCTTCCCAGCGCTAGATTGTGGAGAGTGCAGCATGCAACCACTATCAGTGACACACGATCTGGGGGGGTATTGGAGTGCGCTCCCTGAACGGCCCAGGCATCGGAAGCGCATCTTGAGAAGACCGATGGTTCTCTCCATCACAGCCTTTGTGGAGGCGTGGCTCCTATTGTACCGCTGCTCAGCTTCTGTTCTTGGATGGTGGAGAGGCATCATGAGCCACCTTCTGAGGGGATAGCCCTTGTCACCCAGCAGCCATTTATCCAGCCGGGCTGGAGCACTGAAGAGCCCCGGCACCTGGCAGTGTCTGAGGATGTAGGCATCGTGGGAGCTGCCTGGGTACCTTGCACAGACTTGTAGAATCAGCATCCTGTGATCACACACTATCTGCACGTTCATGGAGTGGAAATCTTCCCATTGACGAAGGCTTACCTACTGGCGCCTTGATGGCCACACGTGTGCAGTCTATTGCACCCTGGACGCAGGGGAAGCTGTGTCTGGCTGGCCTGGTCCCAGCAGTAGTGGATGAAAGTCAATGCACACCAGAACAGAGCGTCTGTGACCTGCTTGACACAAGTGTGGACAGCTGACTGGGAGACTTCGCAAAGATCACCCACCGACCCCTGGAAAGAGCCGGAGGCATAGAAGTTGAGGGCAGCCATGACCTTCAGTGCCACAGGCATGGGGTGTCCCACACAGTTGGCGCAGATCTCAGGGCCTATTATCTGACAGATGGAGGTGACTGTCTCCCTTGAGAGATGGAGCCTCCTTCGGCACTGCACCTCAGACATATTGAGGTAGCTGTTTCGCCGCCTGTAAACCCTGGCAGCAGGATAGTGGTGTCTTCTGCAGCCCCTTTCGCCTTGGTCTAGCTCTTGGCGCTGCGCCCCTTGTGCCTGCGCCTGTCCTCCCAAAGATGGCTCCCCTGGAGGCTGAATGTGGACTCCTGGCCTCCTCCCCCTTCTGGCCCTCCCTTCCTCCTCAGAGGAGATGCCTCCAGTGGCGAGCACAACTCCCATTCCCAGGGTAAGGAAGGCTTCCTGAAACCTGCAGGCCCCAAAAATGATCTTTACTGTAGAGTCCTGACCTGAAGCCTGTTACTCCTAACCAAGCAACTGGTATGAGTTTTGAAGTATTCCTGCTCACACAGGTAAGTAGCAGTAACTTTCACAATTAACTATCTAACAGATACCACTCGCAACCCCCACTCACCCGTCTTATCCCGCCCATGGATGAGGTTTATACAAATATCTCCTACCAGCCTGCCCGTTGCGCCCGTGAGATGTCATAAAGATCGCATGGGCCCCGAAAATTGCAGACATTTGCTGCCTCAAGGGCCTCAACTAGCTGATTAATTAATGGCGGGCGCGCACCTGAGAACATCGCGCGTCCGCCCACCTAAATATCGCGATGGGGCACGGTGGCATCGGGAGGTGACGATGGCTCGCCCGACATCACCGCACATCATTTTACACATTGACGTGCGGGGCCCACCCCAGCATGCCAACGAGAAAATCCTGGCCATAGATTTCAGTGTTTTTTCTGAAACATGGCTTAGATGGAATAGGATGCTCACTCAAATGTCATGAATGTTTCAGGAGGATAGAATAGGTCAGAAGGGAAAGTATTTAGTCTGGAGCCTGAACCACTCTTGTTTGTATGTCTCCCATTGTTCATCCACTGCCTTAGCCTGTTAGTTGTCGTTCCGGATTATCAGGATTTATTCTTTTTATGTTGGATTGAGTTTTGGCTTTTTTCCCTATCATGTACTTATGTCTCTGACTGTTCCCTTTCCTTTTGAATTTTCATTTCAAATTTAGTTATGCTATGAACACTGTTCCCTGGTTGCTCCTCTATCCTTACAGCACCTATTTTCCCCATTTTATTTTGTATAACTAGATCGAATACTGCTTACCTTCTTTTGTCTAATAACTTCCTGATGTAGAGGGCAGTCCTGGGCACATTGTAGAATCCTCTGTCCTTCTTTGCCACTCATATTACCTTTGCCAATCTGCCTATTTGAGCTCACCCATTATTATATCCCTGTTGATTCTGCATTTTCCTCTAGTTTGCCTGCATATCCCTTCTTCCCTCCCCTTTCCATTGTTTGGTGGTCTACAATACACACCAAATAGATTCGTGATCCCTAATTATTACTTAACATGAATCAGATAGTTTCAGCTTTTGCACAATCCTCTGTATTATTTCTATGCTCCAGTGCTGTAATGGAATCATTAACCCTGCCACCCATCCTACCCCTCTTCCTACTGTAATCTCCTGAATATGTTGTAGAAACATAGAAACATAGAAAATAGGAGCAGGAGTAAGCCATTCTGCCCTTTGAGCCTGCTCGGTCATCCATCATGACCATGGCTGATCATCCAACTCAATAGCCTGCTCCCGCTTTCTCCCCATATCCTTTGATCCCTTTCACCCCAAGAGGTATGTCTAACTCCTTCTTGAAAACATACAATGTTTTGGCCTCAACTACTTTCTGTGGTAGCGAATTCCACAGGCTCACCATTCTCTGGGTGAAGAAATTTCTCCTCATCTCAGTCCTAAATGGTCTACCCTGTATCCTCAGACTGTGACCCCTGGTTCTGGACTCCCCCAACATCGGGACCAACATTCCTAGATCCTGTCTAGTCCTGTTAGAATTTTATAGGTTTCTGTGAGATCCCCCCTCATTCTTCTGAACCCCAGCGAATATAATCTTAACCGACTCAATCTCTCCTCATATGTCAGTCCCGCCATCCCAGGAATAAGTCTGGTAAACCTTCGCTGCACTCCCTCTACAGCAAGAACATCCTTCCTCAGATAAGGAGACCAAAACTGAACACAATATTCCAGGTGTGGTCTCACCAAGGCCCTGTATAATTGCAGCAAGACATCCCTGTTCCTGTACTCGAATCCTCTGGCTATGAAGGCCAACATACCATTTGCCTTCTTTACCGCCTGCTGCACCTGCATGCTTACCTTCAGTGACTGGTGTACGAGGACACCCAGGTCTCGTTGCACATTCCCCTCTCTTAATTTATAGCCGTTCAAATAATAATCTGCCTTCCTATTTTTGCTACCAAAGTGGATAACCTCACATTTATCCACATTATACTACATCTGCCATGCATTTGCCCACTCACTCAGCTTGTCCAAATCACACTGAAGCATCTCTGCATCCTCCTCACAGCTCACCCTCCCACCCAGCTTTGTGTCATCTGAAAATTTGGAGATATTACATTTAGTTCCCTCATCTAAATCATAAATATATATTGTAAATAACTGGGGTCCCAGCACCGATCCCTACGGTACCCCACTAGTCACTGCCTGCCATTCGGAAAAAGACTTGTTTGTTCCTACTCTTTGTTTCCTGTCTGCCAACCAGTTTTCTATCCGTCTCAATACACTACCCCCAATTCCAAGCGCTTTAATTTTACATGCTAATCTCTTATGTGGGACTTTGTCGAAAGCCTTCTGAAAGTCCAAATAAACCACATCCACTGGCTCCCCCTCATCAACTCTACTAGTTACATCCTTGAAAAATTCCAGTAGATTTGTCAAGCATGATTTCCCTATCGTAAATCCATGCTGGCTCTGTCCGATTCTGCCACTGTTTTCCTGTGCTCAGCTATTAAATCTTCTATAATGGACTCTAGAATTTTCCCCACTACCAACATCAGGCTGACTAGTCTAAAATTTCCTGTTTTCTCTCTACCTCTCTTTTTAAATAGTGGGGTTACATTAGCTACCCTCCAATCTGTAGGAACCATTCCAGTATCTATAGAATCTCAGAAGATTGCCACCAATGCATCCACTATTTCTAGGGCCACTTCCTTAAGTACTCTGGGATGTAGATTATCAGGCCCTGGGGATTTATCGGCCTTCAATCCCATCGATTTCCCCAACACCATTTCCCTACTAATACTGATTTCTTTCAGTTCCTCCCTCTCACTAAACCCTGTGTTCCCCAACATTTCTGGTATGTTATTTGTGTCCTCCTTTGTGATGGCAGAACCAAAGTATGTATTTAGTTGGTCAGCCATTTCCTTGTTCCCCATTATAAATTCTCCTGTTTCAGACTGTAAGACACATTTGTCTTCACCAATCTTTTTCTCTTTACATACCTTTAGAAACTTTTACAGTCAGTTTTTATGTTCCCTGCAAGCTTACTCTCATGCTCTATTTTCTCCTTCTTTATCAATCCCTTGGTCCTCCTTTGCTGAATTCTAAAGTGCTCCCAATCCTCAGGTCTGTTGTTTTTTTCTGGCCAATTTGTATGCCTCTTCCTTGGATCTAATACTATCTCTAATTTCCTTTGTAAACCAAGGTTTCGCCACCTTTCCTGTTTTACGTTTGGGCCAGACAGAAATAAACAATTGTTGCAGTTCACCCATGCGCCCTTTGAATGTTTGCCATTGCCTATCCATCATCATCCCTGTAAGTAACGTTTCCCAATCCATCATAGCCAACTTGCGCCTCATACCATTGTAGTTTTCCTTATTAAGATTCAGGGCCCTAGTCTCAAAATCAACTACGTCACTCTCCATCTTGATGAAGAATTCTATCATATTATGGTCGCTCATCCCCAAGGGGCCTCGCACAACTAGATTGCCAATTATTCCTTTCTCATTACACAATACCCAGACTAGGATGGCCTGTTCTCTAGTTGGTTCCTCAATGTATTGGTCCAGAAAACCATCCTGTATACACTCCAGGAATTCCTCCTCTACGGTATTGTTACTAATTTGATTTGCCCAATCTATATGCAGATTAAAGTCACCCATAATTACAGATGTTCCTTTATTGCATGCATCTCTAATTTCCTGTTTAATGCCATTCCCAACATCACCACTACAGTTTGGGGGTCTATATACAACCCCCATTAATGTTTTTTGCCCCTTTGTGTTTCTCAGCTCTGCCCATACAGATTCCACATCGTCGGAGCTAATATCTTTCCTCATTATTGCATTAATTTCCTATTTAACCAGCAATGCAACTCCATTGCCTTTTCCTTTTTGGCTGTCCTTCCTAAATACTGAATACTCCTGGATGTTCAGTTCCCATCCCTGGTCACCCTGCAGCCATGTCTCCATAATCCCGACTATATCATACCTGTTTACATCTATTTGCGCAGTTAATCCATCCACTTTATTGCGAATGCTCCTCGCGTTAAGGCACAAATCCTTAAGGCTTGTCTTTTTAACATTACTTATCCCATTCCCACTATTTTTCACTGAGAACCTGTTTGATTCTTGCCCTTGATTTCTCTGCCTATCACTTTTCTTATTCCCCTTTCTGTCTTTTGTTCTTGTCCTGGATTCCCCTTCCTCTAATTCCTTGCATAGGTTCCCATCCCCCTGCCATTTGACTTTATTTGCTTGAAAAATGCATTTTTCCTTCTTCAGGCGCACTCCTGCTTGTAAAAATCATTTCAAGACTTCCTCTAGGTTAGCCAAGTGATCCTTTTCTGTGAATCCAGTTATCACTACATCTTCTAGATAGACCACAACCTGAGGCAGTCCCTGCAGTAAACTCTCCATTGTCCTCTGAAAAATGACACAGGCTGAGGAAACACTGAAGGGCAGGCATGTATATTGGTACAACACTTTGTGGGTATTTATGGTGACAACCTCCCAGGAAGCAGCATCCAGCTCCAATTGCTGATATGCATGACTCATGTCAAGCTTTGTATATGTTGATTCTCCTGCTAGTTTGGCACATAGGTTTTCAACTTTGGGAATAGGGTACCTGTCCAGTTTGGCTGCTCTGTTGACTGTTAGTTTACAGCCCCCACAGATCCAGGCACTCTGGTCTGGTTTAAGGACAGGGACTATGGGTGTTGCCCATTCTGGGAACTGAACCGCTTTTGTGACACCAAACCTCGGTAGCCAGTTCAGCTCAGCTTCAACCTTCTCTCTGAGGGAATATGGCACCGGTCTTGCTTTCAAGAAGCGAGGGGTTGCTTTTGGATCCACGTAAATCTTGGCCTGTAGGCCTTGGATTTTTCCCAGTTCATTCTTGAAGACAGTGTCATTTTTTTTAGCAGCTCTGGTAGCCCACCTGCTCTCAACTGGAAGATTTCGGACCAGTTTAATTTAATCTCCTTTAACCAATCTCGCCCTAGAAGGCTTGGCCCTTCAACTTCTACCACCATCATTGTGCCGATTGGTTTCTATAATGAACAGTTGCTCTGGTGATCCCTTTTACTTGGATTTCTTCACCTGTGCACATTTTCAACTTGGCAGACATTTGCTCCAAATTTAATTGCTGATCACCTTTATTTAGATATCTGAAAGTGTGTTCTCCTAATACAGTGGTGGAAGCTCCCGTGTCTACTTCCATTTTTAATGGTTTACCATTCACTTGCACTGTAACAAATATTGGCTCTGTCTTCCCAACTTTCATGTTGAATAATGAATAAATGTCAGAATCTGTTGTTTCAGGCTCTTCTACACCATAGACTTCATTGGACTTCAAGGGTGGGCATGAATGGGACAATCTCACATTTTCCCACATTATACTCCATTTGCCAGATTTTTGCCCACACACCTAACCTATCTATATCCTTTTGCAGCCTCCTTATGTCCTCTTCACAACTTACTTTCCTCCTATCTTTGTGTCATTAGAAAATTTAATAGCCATATCATCAATCTGTTCATCCAAATCATTTACATAAATTGTAAAGAGTTGAGGCCCCAGCACTGATTCCTGTGGTAGACACCCATCACATACTGCCAACCAGAAAATGACCCATTTATGCCTACTCTGTTTCCTGTTAGCTAGCCAATGTTCTATCCATATCAATATGTTACCCCCTACACCATGTGCTTTTATTTTCTGCAATAACCTTTGATGGTGCATCTTGTCAAATGCCTTCTGAAAATCTAAGTACAGTCCATCCACTAGTTTCCCTTTATCTACAGCACCTGTTATTTCTTCAAACTACTCCAATAAATTAGTTAAATATGACTTCCCTGGAGCTGACCTCCAGAGGTGAGGTCAGAGTGACTGCCCTTGACATCAAGGCAGCATTTGACCAAATCAAATCATCAATGAGTCCTAACAAAACTGGAGTCAATGGGAATCAGGGAGAAACTCTCCACTGGTTGTAATCATACCTAGCACAAAGGAAGATGGTTGTGGTTGTTGGAGGTCAATCATCTCAGTTCCAGGACATCACTGCAGGAGTTCCTCAGGGTGGTGTCGTCGGCCCAACACCTTCTGCTGCTTCATCAATGACTTCCTTCCATCAAAAGGCCAGAAGTGGGGATGTTCACTGATGATTGCACAATGTTCAGACCATTCGCGACTCCTCAGATACTGAAGCAGTCCATGTCCAAATACAGCAAGACCTAGACAATATCCAGACTTGGGCTGACAAGTGGCAAGTGACATTCATGCCACACCAGCAAGAGAGAATCCAACCATTGCACCTTGATGTTCAATGGCATTACCATCACTGAATCCCCCACTATCAACATACCGGGGGTTACCATTGACCAGAAACTGAACTGGACTAGCCATATAAATAATGTGGCTACAAGAGCAGGTCAGAGGCTAGGAATGGTGTGATGAGTAACTCACCTCCTGACTCCCCAAAGCCTGTCCACCATCTACAAGGCACAAGTCAAGAATGTGATGGGATACTCCACACTTGCCTGGATGAGTGCAGCTCCCACAATACTCAAGAAGCTTGACACCGTCCAGGACAAAAGAGCCCGCTTGATTGGCACCACATCCACAAACATTCACTTCCTCCACCACCAACACACAGTAGTAGCAGTGTGTACCATCTACAAGATGCACTGCAGGAATTCACCAAGGGTCCTTCAACAGCACCTTCCAAACCCACAACCCACTACCATCTAGAAGGACAAGGGCAGCAGATAGATGGGAACACCACTACCTGGAGGTTCTCCTCCAAGCCTGACTTGGAAAAATATCACCGTTCCTTCACTGGATCAAAATCCTGGAACTCCCTTCCTAACAGCACTGTGGGTGCACCTACACCACATGGACTGCAGCGTTTCAAGAAGGCAGCTCACTGCCACCTTCTCAAGGGCAATTAGGGATGGGCAATAAATGCTGGCCCAGCCAGTGACACCCACATCCCATGAATGAATTTTTTAAAAGTTCCTTTAAGTCTCTTAAACACCCCAATTAGTTCACCCCTTAATCTTCTATTCTCAGGAATTCAAGCCCAGTCTGTGTAATTTATTATTTAAACCTCTTAACATTAGAATTATTCTGGTGAATCTGCTCTTTTAGCCTTTAATCTCGTTAATTGTTTGTACATGTCCACTGGCTTTTAGTGATTTCTGTACTTGGATTCATAAATCTCTCTGCTTTGACACAGTTCCTTGTTTCTCACCATTTTAAAAGTTACTCCAGTGTATCTATTATTAGGCCCAAAGTGAATCATCTCATACATCCCCACATCAAGCTCCATCTGCCACAGTTTATCAATATTCCTTTGCAATTTTCTTCTTCCAGCTACACTATTTACTTTGCAACCTAACTTGGTTTCATCAGCAAACTTGGATATACGGCTCCATATTCCTTCATTCAAGTGTTTTATAAATATAGTGAAATGCTGAGGCCTCAGTACAGATTCCTAGAAGACACCACATGTCACATCCTAAAATCTGAGTGCAAACCCATTATACTTACTCTCTGTCTCCTTTCTCCTAACCAGTTCCCCCTCCAAGCCAATAGGTAGCCTCAAATTCCATGTGCATCATTTTTGTGAACTGTCTCTTATGTGGAAATGTATTCTGCAACTCCACTTGAACAACATCCATAGTCACTTCCTTAATAACACATAAGTTACCACTGCATGATTCAACTAGAAGCATTATACACGATTAACCCTTTATAATTCCATGCAGGCTCTCACTGACAAGGGCTTTGATCTTCCCAACATTTAACTGGGGGAAATTTCCGCTCATTCAATAGAGGCTGTCCGACCATCTGTATGACAAATCTGACAGTGGAAGGATCGAGAGGGGTCACAGAAATTTAAGACACAGAAAGAGACCATTTGGCCCATCATGTCCATGCCAATCAAAAAGCTATCCAGCTTAATCCACTTTCTAGCTCTTGATCCACTGTCCTTTAGGTTACGACACTTGAAGTGCATATACAAATACTTTCAAATGTGATGCCCTTTACCACCCTTTCTGACAGTATGTTAGACTCCCAACACACAGTGGGTGAAAAAATTTCAACTTGAATTAAACTGAACATTCATTCTTACATCCACATTGATCAAATTATCTCCACAATCCTGCAATATTCAGGCTAACCCAAATAGCCTAGTGCTAATGCAAAGCCAGCATGAAGAGCCTGCACTGCACAAACTGTGGCTACATTTAAAACAAAAAATAAAAAATACCTGGAAAAACTCAGCAGGTCTGGCAGCATCGGCGGAGAAGAGCACAGTTGATGTTTCGAGTCCTCATGACCCTTCAACAGAACTAAGTAAAAATAGGAGAGGGGTGAAATATAAGCTGGTTTGGGGTGGGGGGGGGTGGGGGGCGGTGGGGGGGGTGGGTGTGGGGGTGGGGGGTGCGGGAGAGAAGGTGGGGAGTGGTTGTTGGGACAAGCAAGCAATGATAAAAGGAGGTAACCAAAAGATGTCACAGACAAAAGAACAAAGAGGTGTTGAAGGTGGTGGTATTATCTAAAAGAATGTGCTAATTAAGAATGGATAGCAGGACAAGCAAGGTAGCTCTAGTGGGGGTGGGGTGAAATAAGACTAAAACTATCACCGCTTGCTTGTCCCAACAACCACCCCACCCCTCCTTCTCTACCCCCCCACCCCACCACCCCACCCCCCCCCCCCCCCCCCCCCCCACCGTTAAACCAGCTTATATTTCACCCCTCTCCTATTTTTACTTAGTTCTGTTGAAGGGTCATGAGGACTCGAAACGCCAACTGTACTCTTCTCCGCCGATGCTGCCAGACCTGCCGAATTTTTCCATTCTTATTTTTTGTTTTGGATTTCCAGCATCCGCAGTTTTGTTGTTTTTATCTATGGCTACATTTAAACAATGGCGCTTCCAACTTAAAATTCCTGAATTCTTACCTACAGGAGATTAGTGGAAGCGGGTTTGCTGGTTTGACAAATGCATATTTCTTTAAATAGAATTTCTGCATTCAGTAATGGAAAAATAACCAGGCAACAAAGTTTTTTGCCAAAGTTATGTTTGCTTAACATTCTCCATGTATCTTCACCACAAATACCACTTCCTCTGGACAAAAATTCCAACTGGAAGTTTCCAGTTGAATCCTTGTAAGCTGGCTCGCTTTATAGCAATTTAATAGAAGTGATCATCGTTTATTCTGTCCCAATATTCTTCTACATTTTGTGCCATTTATATTTCATAAACAAAACCTATCAATCAAGCTGAACTGCAAAGCAGAATACATTAATGTATTAATCCTAAATAAGCTGAGATTTTCAATAAGGCTGAGTTTAAATCCTTAAGTATATTGGATGTAATAAAATGAATCCACAGACATGGATCACATTTCCAAGTTGATAAATTGTTGTGTTTATCTGGCCAGAATTTGAGCCAGGATTTGTGGTGGTCAGGAAAATAACTGATAAGCCTCACTCTTGCATCAGTCAGTCGCAAGCAAGTTTTCTGCTCTTCATGAAAAGAATTGTTTTGGTATACAGTAAATTAAAGGAACATTTTAATCTGATGTAATTTCAATGTGTTTGAAAGCATATCATTGATACAACCTGGAACTTAGCACCAGTAAGGCCCGTGACAAAAAATGTGTACCTGAGGGACAAATTGTAAGGGAATGAGATAAATTGAAATAAGTTAACTTGACAAATGCATCTGATGATTATCACATGGAAAAACAGAATATGCTTCCAACTATGATGCTGAATGCACAAAATACACATACATCTGAGGGCAACAAAAATATAAATTAGTAATCACCAAAATAGATTCAGAAGGTAATTAAAGTACAAATTAAGGATAAATACAGACCTTAATGAGAAAGGATGCCAAACTTTGAGCTATACAAAAACAGCTTTACCAGAAATATTCAGTGCAAATTAGCATTCTGGTCTTCTGATGGAAATGGGATACTGCCATGTGGGGCCATCTGCTTAGTTGAACTATTTATTTGGGGCTGACATTTCGGGGTAGACAGGGCTGACCACACCAGATAAATAAATGGACTTCCACGGGTGTTGGTTCAAGCACCACTGCACATGCCTGACCTGTCTGTAACCAAATTGTGGATATTCTTACACACAGACAACTTCACCATTGCTACTGGCTTTCTACCCTGCTAATCACACTCACAAACAATGTGACTTGTATGGTGCAGTGCTGCCTGAAATCGTGTCTTCAATCAAGTATCAAAGATTTTGTCCTTCACCTCTCACTTGCAAAATTCTCATGTCCCTCATGAACTATCCATAATTAGCTATAGTCCATGTCCATAGTAGGCATCTCCCTGTTCACTGCAATTCGGTTTGCTGCTGTCATTCTTCCCTCTGTCCAGTTTCTGTTCTTGTCCACCCATCCAGTCCTACTGCAACCTGGCCTGTTCTTTCCCAATGTTTCATCTCCTATTGTCGCCAGCACCAGACTCTCACCCTGCATTTTCCAGTGGTCATACTCTCAATTTCCGCTTCTTCACTCCATCTAAAAGCTCATGAGAGGCTGAGACTCCAGTTTTCCTGTGGAAAAAATCATTGGTTCTTCACTGTGTCCGGCCAATTCTAAGGACCCTTCGCCACAGCCACATTTCAAAAGCTGTCATCCTCTTCTCACCAGCCTTATTGAGGGCCAGTTTTCACACCCATACAGCACAATGTTCCATAGCCAGGATTTGTAAGTTGCTCTTTCAAGTGTAGGCTGATGTGAGGTACCCTCCATACTTCATTCAGCTAACAAGTTGTAGAGTGGCCAGTTGCTAGTGTTGTCTTGATTTCAGTGCTGCTAGTCCCATTTAGGGTCACTTTCAATCCCAGAAATTGAACTACATTTACAGACCGAATCTGTTACACTGCTCTCATCATGAATTGTCATCTCAATGCTAACTTCAGACTCAACTTTCTCAGCTCTTCAGCCATCACGGATGGTTCTTGCTTGTCTTTGCCATTAGGGCAAAGACCTCTTTACAGCCTTGGCTCAAACATGGACAAAAGAGCTGAACTCCCAAGGTGAGGTGAGAGTGACTGCCCTTGACATCAAGTCAGCATTTGACTGAGTGTGGCATTAAGGAGCCCTAGCAAAACTGGAGTCAATGGGAATCAGGGGGAGAACTCTCCACTGATTGGGGTCATACCGAGCACAAAGGAAGATGGTTGTGGTTGTTGAAGGTCAGTCATCTCAGCTCCAGGGCATTGCTGCAGGAGTTCCTCAGGGCAGTGTCCTCAGTCCAATCATCTTCAGCTGCTTCAACAATGACCTTCCTTCCATCATAAGGTCAGAAGTGGGGATGTTCGCTTGATGTTGCTCAATTGAACAATTGACTCCTCAGGTGCTGAAGCAGTCCTTCATCATTTGTGGCAGTAATCAGCTTTTCATGACATTTCTTTCTCATTTCACACACACACACACACACACACACACACGTGGCAATGTGGGTGATTTTTAGGTGGCACTGCAGGAGAAACAAAATCCAACGGAATAACTGGCATCCTGTGTCTTAACCTTTGCCACAAAAGTTAAAGGGTTGTGATCAGTATAGACTGTGGTCCCTCTATATGCGTTCTGAAAATATATCTTAAAGTGTTTGGAAGTCAGTAATAAACCGAGGGTTTCCTTCTCCACTGTGGGGTACCATTTCTGATGCTTGTTTAGTTTTTTTGGGGAAGTACCCAACTGGTCTCCCTAGCCCTGACTTGTCTTCCTGAAGGAGGACAGCCCCTACCCCGATGTCACTCGCATCGATGGCTGCTTTCAATCCTTGGTTAAAGTAGGCAGCTGCCAACACAGGCTCACCTATTA
Source organism: Cetorhinus maximus (assembly GCF_964194155.1). Classification (NCBI taxonomy): domain Eukaryota; kingdom Metazoa; phylum Chordata; class Chondrichthyes; order Lamniformes; family Cetorhinidae; genus Cetorhinus; species Cetorhinus maximus. Next base: position 18,429,648 of record NC_135890.1, on the reverse strand, counting down.
AAATGGCTCTCAGCTTTTCAAAAGCTGTCTGGCGTTTCTCAGTCCATACCTCCTTTCTTTTTTCTGTAGTAGGTCTGTCAGTGGGGCAGCTATTGTGCTGAAGTTTGAGACAAGCTTGCGGTGAAACCCACACATCCCCCCAAGTATCTCATGATTTCCTGTTTTGTTGTAGGAATGGGGAACTGTGCTGCTGCTTGTACCTTTGCAGCTCTGGGCAGTACTTGTCCTTGACCCACTACATGTCCTAGATAGGTCACCTGAGCCTTAGCAAACTCGCTCTTTGTGAGATTGGCCACTAGGTCAGCTGACTGTATTCTCTGGAAGAGGCCTTCCAGTTGCTCTAAGTGAGTTTTCCAGATGTCGCTGTACACTATGCAATTGGATAAACCCGCCATTACCTGGTTCATCAGCCTTTGAAAGGTGGCTGGGGCATTTTGGAGTCCAAATGGCATGACTCGACGCTGGTATAACCCATCTAGAGTTATGAGGGTGGAGATTTCATTCGCATGGGCAGTCAAGGGAACCTGCCAGTATCCCTTGAGTAAATCTATCTTTGTCATGTAGGCTACTTTACTTACCCTATCTATGTAGTCTTCCAGCCAGGGTATCAGGTAGGAGTCTGCTCTGGTCACTGCATTAACTTTACGGTAGTCAACACAGAACCTTGTGGAACTGTCCTGCTTGTACAACTAGGGAGCTCCAGCTACTGCTGCTAGGCTCTACCAGTTGGTGCTCCTGAACCTGGGCCAGCTTTTCTGCGCCAAGATGATAGGGATGTTGCCTTATGGGAGGGGCCTCTCCCACATCATGTAGAGCTAGTGTGGTGTAGCCCGGCTTGTCTCTGCATTAACCTTTAAATGCAGGGAGCAGCCTCGTCAAGTCTGCGCGCAGTTCTACACTTAGGTGAGTGAATAAGGAATCTAAGTTAGCTAGTATCTCTGTGTTGGTTAGTCGGGTAGTAGGAGGTTCAATGTGGGCCTCATCCATGTCTCCGTCCAATTCATCCCCACCGCTATCCTCCTCCTCCAGGTCGGTGGCAAGGGGGCAGGCCATTACCTGCTTATCCCCTTCTCGGCTATGATATTGCTTTATCATGTTGACATGACACAGCCTTTGCTTTTTCCCCCGAACTGGGTTCTCAATTGGCTAGTTTATTTCCCCGAGCTTCTTTGTTACTCTGTAAGGGCCATTGAACCAGGCTTTTAAGGTTTCACCTGGTATTGGTAGGAGCACTAACACAGAGTCTCCTGGCTGAGAGGTTCGGGCCCTGGCATGTTTGTCTGCCTGTTTCTTCATTACTGTCTGGGGGATTTTTAAGTTTTCTTGGGCCACATCACAGGCTCTCATGCATCGCTCCCAGGACACTGTTACATGTTCTAACATGGAGATTTCCTCCTCCTGTTCTAAAAACCTCTCCTTGATTAGTTTCAGAGGCCCTTGCACTTGGTTCCCATAAACTAATTCAAACAGAGTAAAACCTGTGGACTCACTGGGTGAGTCCCTGGTAGTGAACAGAAGAAAACCTAGTCCTTTATCCCAGTCATGGGGATACTCATGGCAGTATGTCCTGATCATTATTTTTAGGGTCTGGTGGTACCGTTCTAGCGCCCCCTGCGACTGCTGGATATACGCTGAAGGCTTCAGCTGGGTAACGCCCAGGTTGACCATGACTTCCTGCAATATTTTGGACATAAAACTTGAGCCCTGATCTGACAGGTGCTCGGTGGGCAGACTATTGGGTTAATTCCCTCACCACTCTTTTGGCAGATACAGTTCTCAGGGGAACAGCCTCGGAGAAGCGGGTAGCCATGTCCATGGTGGTAAGGATATACTGGTAGCCCCACACAGTCTGCTAATACCTTGCTGAACGGTTCCCCAAAAGCCAGCACGGGAATCATAGGCGCAGGTTTTATTGCAGTTTGGGGTTTTCCCACAACCTGGCAGGTGCGGCAGGGTTCTGTAAAACCTTACTACATCCCTGTGGAGGTGTGGCCGATAAAAATGCTGGGTGATGTGGGCTTGAGTTTTGCGGATTGACATGCCCAGCTATCAGAATTTGGTGAGCTAGCCATAATATTTCCCTACATTACCTCGGCGGGCCCACTACCTGGTGGTTCACTGTCTACTCCTCATTTGAAGGTCTGTGAGGGTTTTTCCATTTCCTCACTAGCACATCATTTTTAATGCAGTAGCATTCAGGGACTGCTTCTGCCTCAGCTTCAGTGTGGACAGTCTGAGCTAATATTTTTAACAATGGGTCAGCTTGCTGGGCCGCTCCCAAGGAAGATCTGTCTATTACCTCCATACGGTCTAATAGACGCCCGAAAAAGATTTCAGATAACCAGACTGTAGGGTATTCTGCCTGCAGTGCCATTTCAGCTTCCACTGATGGAGCTTGTCTGGCCATAGACCACATTACCACACTGTCAGGGAAAATGCCAGGCGCATTTTCCTGCAGCTGTTCTGTTTCCCTGACCTCGCTTGGCTTCTCTGAGACTACTGGGGATGCTATTACCTTTGATCCCACCAGGTCATTGTCAGGAGCAGGTCAACCCTGTCCGGAGGCAAACAGACTCCAGTGGTCACTGGTCCAGACACAAGGTCACACTCCAGATGGACCCAGTGCAAGGGGATGGGCATGTACCCTCCTTCAAACCCCTTTATCAACATCTTGGCACTTGCTGCACCCTCTGGTGGAAAGGCATGTCTTTTCCCAGCTGTAGAGTGTGGCTGCCTCCTGTATCCCTCAGTATCACTATAGGCTTACTCACCTCACCCTGGGGAAATGTGGCTTGAAATGAAATCCTTCAGATACAAATTCCTTGAAACTCTCAGGGATTTGTTTAACCTCACCCGTACTCTCAGGAGGGCATCTACAGGGATCCACAGCCGCAGTCAGAGCCATACCTGGTCTGCTATGCTCTCTGGCTAACTCCCATTCTCTGCACGGAATGTATGTGCTCCGATAAGTCCCACTGGCTTTTCTCAAAACACTCAGCAGTTGGCCCAGAGATGCCTCACCTTTCAGCAGTTAAAACACACAGGCTTCTTGACCTCACTTTTCATCTCAGCAACACCCTTTATGTCCTGAGGACAGCCCACAGCATCCCCCTCTCTCCCATGGGTGCTCAGTTTTCTATCTCTCTCACTACCTCTCTCCTTTCCAGTTGGTTGAGGGTGACTAGGGAAGGGCCTCTCCTGGGAGAAGGGTTTGTGGATCAACTCATAATCATCAGCCTGTGTGACTGTCTGCCTGGCCCCTGGTACTCTCTGCTCATTTAGGTGTGTTTTTATTAGGAAGGGAATGGAGTTTTTAAGCTCCCCAATGAAAATTATTTCACTGAGGTTTTCGTAAGTGGCTTCTGTTCTAAGTGCCCACACCCACTGGTTGAAAGCAAGTTGCTTAAGCCTTTCAAATACCAGGTACGTCTGGTTAGACATTTCCTGAGGGTATAGAATTTTTGATGGTACGTCTCCGGCAGTAACTGGTACACACTTAATATTGCGGCTTTTCCTATGTTAATGTAGTTAATTAATAAAGATGGCAACATGATCAGATGATGTAATTCAGGGTAGGTCTTTGGGCCACTAACTATGTGATTGGCTACCTAGTATGATCAGTACCTATGTGACGAGCATTCTCGCTTGGTCGGTATCGAGGATCATGGTCAGTTATTCCCAAGCTCCGCTTTCACCTGAGTCACTTCCCTTGGTTGTGGTCACTCCTGGAGTTAAGTCACAATGTGGACAAGCCACGTAAATACTCGGATTGGGCACTGCATTAATTTGTGCGTATTAAATTAGCCCTTTGTGCAGCCTCATAATCAGTGGCAATTTCCTCAGACAAGAGGGAGTAAACCTCGTGGGCTTTCCCTGAAAGTTTACTCTGCAGTAATAGGGACCAGTGTTGGATTGGCCACTTTAACTGCTGTGCTAACCACTCAAAAGAGATAAAGAAGGCTTCCACCTCTGCTTCATCAAATTTAGGGATTAACTAAGAAAACCAGATTATCTCAGCACTTAAGCCTGAGCTAGTGGTGTCTTCAAGGTAGGATTCCTGCCCCTCAGCTCAGGCTGTTTTTGTTTTAACTCCCTTTCGCTCTCTCTGTCCTAAAATTCTCTATCTTCTCTCTGTGCCCTTTCCTGTATTTCCACTTTCTCTCTTTCCCTTTCCTCTCTCTCCTTTTCCTTTTCTCTTTCTGAAATTTTAATTTCCGCTGCTCCAATTTTAATCTCTCTCCTGCTACTCTATCCGTTTCATCGTCTTCAATTTCCACCTGAAGACCGTTGGCCACCCCTTTTTAAATTTTGGAGTTTCTGGCTTTCGGGTGAAATTCTAATCCTAATGTCTCATTAGCTCTTATAACTGCTCGAGGGACAGAACTGTTAAATTTTCATAACTAATATCCCTCCCGTCTGTAAAAACATTGGCATCAAATGTGGACATTTTTACACTTTAGTAGGGCAGACTCAAGGAAACCATTTTGCGGTTTCTTTTTAATTGTTTACAAAGCAACAATTTACTTTCCCCACTCTAATTCTTTCGTTTCGTCTGAGGGAACTATTCCGACACCAAGCCCCCGATTTGTTATGGCCGATCCCCGGGCAAGGTCCCCCATTTTATTAACTTCCTGAACGGGACCCCAATTTTGTTATGCTCCCAGGTGAGAAGGAATGAGCTGGCTCCCCTTCTTTATTCAACCCCCTTGGTTGGTTGCAACAAGGTTAAAATAAAAGCATCCCTTCCCCCATGGATACCTTTTCCCAGTCCAAATATATTTATTTTTTAGAAGGAACTAATTTAACCAGGCTTTCTTGAGTCAAAGAAAGGGTAAGCTTGTTAGTTACCAAAAACCCGAGAAAAATAATAAAAACACAACACGTGTACACACAGGTTAGAAATGAGAAGTTAAGACTCCAAATAAAAGTTTTAAAAGATAAATGGCTCAGCCTTTTGCTTGTCCGTGAGGAATAGATGGTGAAATGTTGAGGCAGTTAAGTTAGGTGATTCCAGTAGAGCTAACTTTGGCAGTTTTGCAGTGGGTTTGGAGACACTTGGATCTGCAAGAAAGCTGAAGAAGCTGCTCTATTTCCTTTTTGATTGTGGCTTCTGCTGGGCCTTGCCTCCTGTAAGACTGTGAGAGAGAGAGAGAGAGAGACAGAGAGTGAGATTTTTCCTGCAACTGCAGGGGTAACTAATTGGTTGTCTTCTTGCTGTCACACACACAGCGCACCAGCACACACTGCGCTGCTCTGCAGCTAACTTTGAAATGCATTTTTCCCTGTGTATCCCTGTAAGGGAAAACAAAAAACATATCTTGTGCCCAGAGTTGGTTTTCTTTGATTTCTGGCCATCTTACACATTCTGAGATAGGAATCAACAGGAGATGGATTTTAGATGCCTGCTGAGACATGGTAATCAGTCTTTTGTCTCTGCAACCACAGGAGGTTAAAGCTCAGTCTTATGCATCTTTCCTATCTCCCTTTTTAGTGACTCTGCTTGAAGAAGGCCACAACATCTTTTCAGGTGTGACATTCCATGTTCTCTCAGGACAGATCTATCAGTATAATCCTCGCAGGAATTTTTTTCAGAAAGTGGTCACTTTACATTATCAGCTTTTGCTCAGTGTACTTGCTTGTATTTCTTTAAAAACACACACATCTTCCTTAAAAAGGTTTAATATCCCCGTAAATAATTTGCGGCTATAATTGGCTTTTCACGACGATGGACAGATTGATGTGAGGTGTTCCATTGTTCGGTTCATCCTCCATCTTCCTCTTCTGGAGTTGTTGGCTGCTATTTCTACGCCCAGTATGTATTCAGTTGCGCACTGTCCACTGTTCTTGGAGGAGTTTGAAGCCGCAGAGACTTCTGCTATTTGGTCAGTGCTGAGATGTGCCACATATGTTCCATGATTTCATCCCTCTGGACAGCGGATTGATACCAACTGCATGAATATTAGCTGCAGTTTCCCAGAATGGCCAGCATGATTTTAAACACCTTCATGGTGGATTTTTCAAGTTTTTATGAATGGAAAGGTCATTGTTACTCATAACTTTTTTCTCATCTGATAGAGCACAATGGCATTGCAGTGAATGGCAGGTGGGGCAATGTGGGGCAGAACTAGGAGACACTCAGTTGGAGAGGGCTTAAGCATCCCTGACACTCCTCTCATGGTGATGGTTAGCTGCCAGTCCATGGACTTTATGAGAGTTATGGTGAATTGATGAAAGCCTTCCTCTGCATATTAGTTCATTGAGAACCTGCCAGCTGATGTCATCAAGAAGATGATCAAAGGCCCAAAATTGGTCTCCCAGCCTGAAAAACATGAGAGCATTGAAAATTTCTCATAAATTGCATTGCAGGAAAGATTTTCTTTGATACTGTTTCCAAGATGTGCACAGTGTAACATCTATTCATGTTGAATGAATAGCTTATCTGTTGGACCTGCCCTATTATTTGTAAGCTAATATACTTCCTATTCAACAGTCACACCCGCTGAACACATAGATCAAGTGTTCATACAGCTCAGCTGTTCATTGATCCAGTGTCAGCCTAGATTCACAGTTAGCACTCTTACTCTCAGTCAAATGGTGTTATACCTTCAGGTGCTACTCCAGAACATAGGTATGTCAGCTAGGCTGACAGTCCAGTGCGCTACTGAAGGAGTGTTGGATTGTCAGAGCCACTGTCCTTCAGGTGGAAGATCCCATGGGACTATTTGAAGTGCAAGTGAGAACTCCAAGTGTGCCAGGCCCAAACAACACCACCAAAAAACAGATTAACCAGTCAGTTTTTTCACTGCTATGTATAGGATCTTGCTTTGTGCAAATTGCCTGCATAACAGTAGTGACCACACTTGAAGAAGTAATTCGTTGGCTATGAGTTGATTTGGGGCATTGTGAGGACATGAAAGACACAGGGTTAAATTTTACTGTGGTGGGGGTGGGGGGGTGGGGGGGGGCACAGCTGAGGGCGGCCTTAATGGCTTGAGAGTGGGAATTCCACCCTTCAGGGACGGGAAATCCCACCCTAGAGGGGGGTATGGGGGAAAGGACAAGGGTGAGTGGGAAGGCAGTGGGTAGACAACCTGCTTTATTTTATGTGGCTCCTCGAGGTTAAATACACTGGCAGTGGGCGTGGTGGGGGCGGGGACGCTACGTAAAATTCAGCCCTCAGTATAAATGCAAATCTTTCTTTTTATTCTTTCCAATATCGGTTTTTGGCACAATGGGTAGTGCTTTTGGCTTCAAGTCAATGTCAGACAAGGTTTTCAAAAGCTATGGGTTCAAGTTCCACCAGAGTCAGATTTTAGGGGTTTGGTGTTTCCAGTGCTGGACAATGACATTTTATTGGGGTCTGATAGTGTAGTGATGACATACTGGAAAAGTGATCTGGAAGCCTGGAATCCAGTTTGTATACATCATGCCTTCATTCATTGTGTAATGACGCAAGATTAATCAGTAGTCATAGAATAAAAGGTCCTCTTGGGGAAAAAAGTGATCTAATACAATTGAATTCCATCTTAAGTTTGAAGAGGTCTTGTGGTGCAGTGGGTAGTGTTTCTGCCTCTGAGCCAGAAGCTCTGGGTTTAAGTCCTGCGTCAGGACTTGATGGTCAAGGAAGGTGGGTTCGTTAAGCATCCAAACAGGCTGAGTATCAACCTGTAAATCCTTCTAACATACACACAAATGGCAGGGGGTAAGAGTGGGACAGCTTCCTGCTCAGCCATGTGATGGAAAGGAAATTGGAGCTTCTACCATCGCTATTCATAGCTCCGGGACTATGTAAGGTGCAAAGTGCATGCTGACACAGCAACTTGGACTCCTTGTGGGGCAAGGGGGTGGTGTTGAATTAGTTAGTTGGACAACTGGTGTGAATCAAATTGGTGCCAACAGCACAAGGTTCAATTACCTCATTCCGGCTAGACTGGATTTGGAACCTGCCTCCTTACCCATGGTGGACGTTGAGGCCTTGTGGTTTAGAGAACTGAAGAAGGAGAAGTTTAAATTTAAGAGCGACATACTTGAGTTCAAAATAAGAATGTAAAATTTAACAAAGCCAATTATGTAAGATTTTGGGGAGAGATAGCCAAAGTTGATTGTGTAATCAACCAAAAAGTATGGCAGGAAATAAACAGTCGGAACATTTAAAGAAATGATTCACATGTTCATGTTTAATTAAAAACCAAAACTCAGACAGATCCATTCATGGCTTACCAGGGAAGTTAAGGATGTTATTAGATAAAAAGAAGTAGTGTACAATGTTGTGAAGAATAGTAGCAAATCTGAGGATTGGGGGAGCTTTAGAAAGCAGCAAAGAAAGACCAAAAAGTGGATAAAAAGGAACAAAATAGAAAATAAGAATAAACTAGCCTGGAATATATTAATAGATTGTAAGAGCTTTTACAAGTATATAAATAGGAGAAGAACCAACATAAACATTCTTCCCTTAAAGGCAGAGACAGAAGAAATTATCCTGGGGATCAAGGAAATGACAGGGACATTGAACAAATATTTTGTGTCTGTTTTCACAGCAGAAGATACAAATAACATAACAGGAATAGTGGTAACCATGGGGCTAATATGAACAGAAGTAATTCACATCAGCAGAGAAAAAGTATCAGGCCAGGATTTTCTGGTCGGTGAGTGGGGGGCGGGGCCCGCTCGCCAACACGTAAAATGACGCGGGATGATGTCAGGCGGAACTCCCAACGTCACCCCGCCCCATTTCAATTTTCAGGTAGGCGGGGGCTCAGCAGAATCAGCTGTGCGCCCGCCGGCCTGTCAATGGCCAATTGAGGCCATTGACAAAGTCATTAAACTAATTAATGGACCTGCCCATCCAACCCTAAGGTTGGCGGGCAGGCCAGGAGCCCTGGCGGGCATTAGAAAAAGCATGAAACCTCATCTACGGGTAGGATGAGGTTTCATGTAGGTTTTAAAAAATTTAATTAAAGTGTATTTAAAAGTGATGGACATGTCCCAACTCATGTGACAGTGTCACATGAGGTGACATGTCAGGGAAATTTTATTTTTCTATTTTTCAGGTTTTTTACTGCAGAGCCGATCTCCCTGAGGCAGCACTTAGCCTCAGGGAGATCAATGCGCTCTTTCATGTGCATGCACAAAAGAGCACACTCCCGGCTCAGGGAATCACCACCCCCAACCCTGCCCACACAGGGCACGCATTGCGCTTCCTTGCGGACATCATACTGGGTGGTCCTTAATTGGCCCACCCACGTAAAATGGCACCCGCTCTTAAACCTCCCCCCCTCAACGGGGGGAAAATTCTGCCCTCAGGGAAATCTAAGGGACTAATTGTTGGCAAATCTCCAGGACCTGATATTCCTACAAGCTAGGGCTCTGAAAGAGATAGCTGCAGAGATAGTGGATGCACTGATTATGATTTTCCAAAATTACTTCCATTCTACAATGGTCCCGGTGGTTTGGAAATTAGCAAATGCAACACCTCTATTCAAGAAAGGAAGGAGAAAGAAAACTGGGAACTACACCCCAATTAACCTGACTTGGAAAATACTGGAATCTCTTATTAAGGAAGTCTGAGCAATGAATTTAGAATACCAAAGATGATCAAACAGAGTCAACATGCATTTTACGAAAAGGAAATTGTATTTGACAAATCTATTTGAATTTTTTGAGGATGTAACTAGTAAGGCTGATAAAGGAGGACCCGGTACATGTAGTATGCTTAGATTTCCTCAAAGAAACATTTGATAAGATGCCACACAAAAGGTTAATATGCAAGATAAAGACTCATGAAGTTGCGGTAACATATTAGCACGGATAGAGATTGGTTAATAGGCAGGAAGCAAAGAGTAGGGTAAACAGGGCATTTTCAAGTTGGCAAGCTGTGCAGAAAGGATCACTGCTGGGCCCTCAGCTGTTTACAATCTACATTAATGAATTAGATGAAGAGACAGAATAATTTATACAAGTTTGTTGACAATACAAAACTCGGTAGGATGTAAGCTGTGAGGGGGGGACATAGAGTCTGCAGAGATAAAGACAGGTTAAGTGAGTGGGTCACAATGTGAAAGTTGGAGTATAATGTGAGGAAGTGGGAGGTTATTCACTTTGGTAATAAGAATTGAAAAGTAAAATATTTTTAAATAGTGTGAAACACTAAAAGTTAGCATGCAGGTGCAGCAAGCAATCTGGAAGGCAAATGGCATGTTGTCCTTTACTGCAGGGGTGTTGGAGTGTAAGAATAAGGAAGTCTTGCTCCAATTGTACATGGCTTTGGTGAGATCACACCTGGAGTTCTGTGTGAGATTGGGCCTCCATATTTAAGGCATAATACACGTACCTTGGAGATGGTGCAGAGAAGATTCATTAGATTGGTTCCTGGGATGAGAGGATGTCCTACCATGAGCAGCTCAGTAAAGTAGGCCTGCACTCTGTGGAGTTGAGAAGAATGAGAGGTGGCTTAATTCAAACATACAAAATTGTGAAGGGGCTTGACAGGGTAGACACTGAGAGGTTGTTCAGCTTGGCTGGGGAATATAGAACACGGGGACACAGTCTCAGGATAAGGAGTTGATCATTTAAGACTTAGAGGAGGAGAAATTTCTTCAGTCACTCAGAGAGTTGTGAATCTTTGGAATCCTCTTGAGAGCACCTGCTTACACTCCAATTTCCAATTTCCCTCAGCACACTTCATTTAAATGCACCCCAAAGGCTGCCTTAAAATTCCCAGCTAACTTCTGAGCTGCCAATAAATTAAGAGTGAGGATGTCCCACCTAGAATACCTCATGTTTTCCCCAGAATGTTGTCCAGTTGTCAGTGGAGGTCAGTCTCTCCGTCTTGGACGGATCCACGAGCCACATTTTGAATCAAAGGGTGTGAAGCTGAATTTCTGGAAAGCTATATTACACTTGGAGTTGGCCTGAGATTAAAAGGCGCTGTATAAATGCAAACTGATGCTGTAAGGGCTCCTTCAGTAGCCCTGCCTTCCGCAGTGGTTCACAACATTCCATTAAAATGGGGACGAGCAGCAGCTGCCCTTCAGCTGGTGGGTGTACGTGCAAACACCACCCTGAGTGTCAATGGTCTGTTAACCATTCGGGTTTGAGGAAGGTAGACAGGAACAGTGCTGTAGGAGCACAAGAGAATCGTGTTTAATGTTTCCAAATTATTGCACCCCAGACATTGTCACTAATTTCAGGAAAACCATGCCTGAAATTCTGGAGTGCTTATCTTCAATTGATTTGGAAAAAAAAATGAGATACCACATTTCTTTGATTAATTATGCAAATGTGAGGTTTATTGCTATTGACTCTGGGTATATAAAATGTTTCAATAAAACTATTTTATTACCATGGATCCGCCATTCCCCACAGTTATATTTATTTGAGATGCCTGTTCGCAATGTCACCTTGGTCACCACCCTGCAATAAATACCATCAATTAAAACCTCTTTATTAGCATCTTTATTCAACAACACATCCAATTATACGAGCAAAAGTGAACTATTCACCCTTGTACATTTCCTTAGTGCCTGTATTGCGGGTGCCCCTGCCTGGCCTAGTGCTCCTAGGCAGTGCTACCTCACTGGCTGCAGCATGGTTCATGGAAGACTGCTGACTTTCACTGGGGGAGACTGCAAACATCCTTGCAGGGCATCCTCTAGCAGCTCTGGGACTTGAGAGCCTGGCTTCAGCCTGCATCACCTTGGTATGGATGGCAGCAGTCTGGGTTGGCTGACTGAGAGGCAACAGCAAGGCCACTGGCGGTGTGGCAGTGGTGGAAGCCCAACAGCTGTCGCCCTGAGCGAGGACCACAGGCTTGTGCTCCACGGTGCTATTGCAATTTCCATGGGGCAGGATGTCACTAATTTGCTGGAGCAGAGGCTGTTGGGCTGCAAGCTCCTTCGCAGATCCACAGCCATAATGGCTGCAGTCTGAACCTGCGTGGCAACAAGCATGGATCCCTTGATCTCTGTCTGAGTTTCCACTGCAGCACTGAGATTTTGACTGCCTTCTGCCTGAGCTGCAGTGGAATTTGAGACAGTGGCCATCAGGCTGGGTCAGGAAGTGTTGTCATGGAGTTGGCCAGCATTTCCACAATGAAAAGAATGGACTCTACGCTCTGCCATGTTGGAGCTGGACTGCTCTATGTTCCTCTCAGTGACAACAGACTGCCAGGCAGACCTGCCAATGCACCAAGCATCTCGGTGTGTATCATCATCATTATTCTCTCGTTTGCCATTCCAACAAAGTACACATCTGTGTGCCCTGTAGAAGAACTCCCCTGCAACCTCACCCTCTGGTGAGCTGGCACATGAGCTACCCTTTCCCCTAGCTTGTTTGGAGTCTATCTGTGGCTGGTGACTCATCATGTGCGTTTCCCATCTCTATACTGCCTCGAAGGTAAGGTATACCAGTGCCAGTATCTGAGCTGGTGGCTGTGATAGTCTGAACAAGTGGCAATGCTTCCTCATCATTGGCCTGGTGGTGCTCCCTTTCTCCCTCTTGGGTGGCTGGGCAGGTGACATTTCTTGGGTATCTGGAATCATAAAATCAGAAGGGATGGAGCATGGTGAGGGTGGTGGCAGAGGGTGTAAAGCAAAAGGCCCATGGTGGCACCATCTGCAGCTTGCCCATTGACCCAGAGAGGTCCCAGAAGGGCCAAAAGGCAGCAAAATACTGTTATCCTGAGCGGCCTTGGCAAAGCCAGAAGCTGCAGGCTCCCATTCCCTTCGGAATTCCCATTCCCTCTCTCCTCCTGTCCATCACCATGATGAGGTCCTCCAGTGTCACATCTATGAAGCGCGGAGCCCTCCCTCTGCTCTGCTGTTCCATTTTGGTTGCTTGTAGTTACAGCACTGGTTGTCAGCAGCCTCCTTTCATTCGCTGCAGCCTACCTGGAAGAGTGATGAACTGCCTTTAAGAACTGGAGCTCGCTGGAACACACGCTCTCGTCTCACACGCTGCTAGGCTTCTTGTTGAGAATGCAGCCACCCAGCAGCACTGGTCATGCTGGACCGCACGAAGTTTGTGCGCTGCCTGCCTCAATGGGAATCACAACCTACGCACACACAAACAGGTGCCGACCAACTTTTAACCATTAGCATCCAAACTAGACGCCTTCCTTTGTGATCTATTCTATCCTTCCTGAAACACTCGTAACATTTGAGGTAGCATTCCACTCCAAGATTTACATCTAATCATGTTTCAGAAATACCACTAATATCTACACTCTGTTAGATTGAAGTTCGGTATTTATGTACTTTACAGGATACCAGAAGCAGACTTATCTATTCCAACCCTCAGCATGTTTCATTTAAATTCACCCCAAAGGCTGCCTTAAAATTCCCAGCTAACTTCTGAGCTGCCAATAAATTAAGAGTGAGGATGTCCCACCTAGAATGCCTCATGTTTTCCCCAGAATGTTGTCCAGTTGTCAGTGAAGGTCAGTCGCTCTGTCTTGGACGGATCCACTAGCCACATACTGAATCAAAAGGTGTGACCCTGATTTTCTGAAAAGTTACACTGCTCTTGGAGTTGGTGTGAGATTAAAAGGCGCTGTATAAATGCAAGTTGTTGTTGTGAGGGATCCTTCAGTACCCCTGCCTTCCGCAGTGGCTCACAACATTCCACTTAAATGAGGATGAGCAGCAGCTGCCCTTCAACTGGTGGGTGTATGTACAAATACCTCCCTGCTGACCATTCGGGTTTAAGGAGGGTAGAGAGGAGCATTGCTGTGGGAGCACAAGAGAATCGTAAAGGATCACACCGAATGTTTCCAAATCATTGCACCCCAGACATTGTCACTAATTCCAGGGGCAGGATTTTAATATGGCGGGCGGGTGGGCTGGGCAGGAGTGAGCGGGGACGGGCGCGTAGCTGATCGGCTCCACGCCGCCATTTTACACGGGTGGGCTGATTAAGGCCCACTCAGCACATTACACGACCGGTAGTGCTCAGCGCTACCTGTGCGGGCAGGGGAAGGAGGGAGAGTCGCGGCTAGGACGCTTTTGCGCATGCAACACGAAAGAGCGCAGCAATCTCCCTGAGGCGTGGAGCTGCCTCAGGGAGATTGAGTGGATCTTAAAATGATTGAATGAATGGTTTAAAAATTTATTTAAACACGTCCCCTCATGTGACTGTGCCACATGAGTTGGGACGTGTTTTTATATTTATGAAAATTTATTTATTTATTTAACAAAAGCTTCAGGAAGCCTCATCCCGCTCGTGGATGAGGTTTCCTGAAAAATGCGAAGGTCGCTTGGGCTCTTCACATTCCCGCCGACCTTAAGGTTGGACGGGCAGCGTTCACAAGTGCTTCAATTAATTTCTCCATGACTTTAATTGGCCGTTTACATTTCGGCAGGCGTGCAGCCGACTCCGGCACAAGCCCACTGAAGGAAATATCGCAATGGCGTACGGTGACATCGGGACGCACGCCTGACGTCATCGCGTATTATTTTACACGTCGGCATGTTGGGCCCGCCCCCGCATGCCATCCGAAAAATTCTTCCCTAGGAAAAGCATGCCTGACATTTTGGAGTGCTTATCTTCAATTGATCTTTAAAAAAATGAGATACCACATTTCTTTGATTAAGATGCAAATGTGAGGTTTATTGCTATTGACTCTGGGTGTATAAAATGTTTCAATGCTATCCTCCAGCTTTCTTCCAATTTAAATTACAAATGCACAATAGACTGTTCCCCTGAAAGCAAGCTGTGCTTTTATTGCATGTTATCTTAATTTGAGTGATTCTCCTGTTTGCTCCCTTTGTATTTCTGGTTCCTCCCAATTACCTCACATCTTTAGTGAATGGTACATAAGAACTGGAATAAGATTGTTCTCACATCAGTGGAACTGAGAGAAAGACAGAGTGAGCTTCCTTCAGAGAACAGTCAACCGCCATCTAGGAACAGGTGAGAATAGCAAGTGTCTGATATAATGTTCAATTCATTCACAGTTTTATTGACTCATGTATCACAATGTGCATAAGGTTGACCAATGAGCAACTATGTTGCTGGTCTGAGATGGTGTAATGTTGATCCAAGATGGTATGATTCACAATGGAAGATTGCAACTCAATCGATACTTACAGTGGCCTTAATAATAATATCTGGACCAGCAAAAACAGGAAAACTCCGATCCCTGTAGTCTTAATTTAATATAAGTCAAAGGAGAAGAAGTTCACCCTCCATCAAGCCCATTTATTTGGTGCAAAATGAGGAAAGAATTTGCCAAAATTGGACAAGGGTCTCCCATGCCTGGTTTGCTCCCAAGTTTTCTTGGTCACCCTTTTGGATCGCGCAACTTGGCACCCAAAGAACCCACTCAATACAGGCATTTGGGACCTTTGAATATGGTAGCCAGGGGCTGAATGACTGTTTCTTCCGTGTTTCTTTTGCGTCTGAAAGTGGCTAAACCAGGTGTCCTAAAGGAGACATAGAGGGATGGTTAGAGCATGCCAGTTAACTATGTTTTCTGTACTTGCTTTACCTAATCGTGAAGCCAGGGAAAGCTACAGTGCTTCCTCTTGGCTCCACATCAATAATGTGGGATGTTCTTGGCCCTCACTCAACCACCCTCCCAACACTACCTGTGGGCTACTCCTGGCCATGACTCACCCACCTCTTGCCA
Organism: Cetorhinus maximus; assembly: GCF_964194155.1. NCBI lineage: Eukaryota > Metazoa > Chordata > Chondrichthyes > Lamniformes > Cetorhinidae > Cetorhinus > Cetorhinus maximus. Next base: position 18,414,023 of record NC_135890.1, on the reverse strand, counting down.
CCTTCATCCCCATCCTCCCAACTGTACCTGTAGACTGCCCTGGCCTGTACTCAGCCAAGTCCCATTGCCTCCCCCTCCATCTTCCTCACATGTCATGCCCCCGCACTCCCAGCACTCATCTATGGGTTGGTTCGGCATCCAGACTACCTGACTTTTGGAAGCAATGGTCCAAGTTGCTCCATTGGCATGTAGGTTTATTGGCTACCGCTTGCCAGAGTTATGGAGACATGCCCAAGACCCAATTTGGGACAAACCTTGTCCCCCTGTCTTTGGGCCATGTTTTTTCAATACGTCGTCAATATTGCAATGGTTCCAGCCAAGAAACCCCATTTCTTCTCTGCAGCTTGTAAACAATTCCAGGAATATTCTTTCAAAGTATTTGGCTATCATTTTACTTTTAAAAATGGAGATTGTAATTTAAAAATAATGAAAACATGGTCAATATGCATCCAAAACTGAATGTCCAACTGGCCCCAATATGTTTCAAAAATATTTGATGAGTTTAATGTTGACTGACAGGTACTGCAGCGAGAATGAAGTTTGCCATCTTCGCTATTTTGCTGTGGGGCTGTATGGATACAGCGAGTGGTAAGTCTACCTTCATCTTCCCTGGTATGAGATTTCTTATCTCCTTGTAAGAGGTGAGATAGTGGAGGGTTTCAACATCATTCCTCAGCTGTGCTTTTTATTCCACAATTCTTTTCACTATTGAGAAGGATGAATTCTTGAGATTTTGAAAAATATTTATTTTCCAAGGTTCAGTGTTATGTCTGCTTCTAGGAACCAAACCTCAGGAAAGATATATTGGCCTTGGAGGCTGAAGCACATACTTAGCAGAATGGTATTGGAAACAAGAGGTAAAAATGTGAAGTTAAGTTGCATTAGCTCGGCTTTATTTCCTTGAGTATGGCAGATTGGTGGGTGATCTGATCGAGGAGTTTAAAATTCCACAAGGAATTTATACGGCTGATATGTAGAACATACTTCCTCCCAGTGAGGGAGCCCAGAACAAGGGAACATATTAAAACCAGGGCTAAGCCATTCAGGAGGAAGATTAGGAAGCACTTTTTTCATGCAAAGTGTAGTAGAAATCTGAAATTCTCTTTCCCCAAAAGGCTGGGATAATTGGAGCTTTCAAGGCTGACATTGCTAGATATTTGTTGGGTGAGGATATCAAGTGACAAGGGGTTGAGGTGTGAGTCAGACTTGATCATGTTCTGATACAGGCAGACTATGTATCCTGGCTCCCATTGTTCCCTCCCTTTCGATTTACTTCCTATCACCTGGGCTGCTCCAATAAACCAGGTGAATTCAAACTATGTTCCCTACATCCAAATAAAACATTCAACTTTCTCCTCCTCTTAAACTGCTGTTTCATGAGCACCAAACACCAAATTCCATGTCCTAGGGTAAATATACCCTGATTCAAAAATCTAACCATTTTCCTCTGGCCAAGGGCTATTTGTTTTGGATTGTTTCACCCCCTGATTGTCTCACTCTAAAACTAGTGACTGTAAATTACTCTCCAGGTGCACAATTCCCACAGGAACATTTACTTCCTGGATGTAAGTGCCAGGGGCAATTTTTGGTTTCAATTGGGTCTCCAGATGTGGACGGGTTCTGAAGAAGAGTCACATTGGGTTTGAAGCATTAACTCTGTTTCTCTCTCCACAGATGCTGCCAGAACTGCTGAGTTTTTCCAGCACTTTCTGTTTTTATTATTATCTATTACCTGTCCCTGGTTGTCCTGTTAAAATGTTGGTGGAGCAACTGATTGGCTTGTCAAGCCACTTCAGAGGCCAGTTAAGAGTAGACAATGTTACTGTGCAACTGGACTGTAATGTAGAGGATGTTTCTTTCCCTTAAGGACATTAGTAACACTGGGCCTATGGCAATGCAGTCTCAGGACTTTAATGGCTTCCCCTGAGAAGCTAGCAGGACCTTTGCCTGCAATCGGTGTGGGTCAAATATTTTCATTTCAATGAGGATGAGGGTATTTGTTCCAGGCCCACCCACTACAATTTCCTGTGGTTAGCTACCAAGTCACAGGAGGACCTGGACACCCTTCAGATTGTGGGGTGCAAGTGAGAGGACAGGGGTGGGTCATGGGCAGGCTGCCACCTTCCAGAGCCCTCCACAATCGTCAGGCTGATGGATTGGATGTGCAACAGCAGCAGGGAAGGACAGTCCATGCAGCCATTATCATTGCTGCGAGCCTTTCCTGGGCCCCTCATTCTATTCACAAGGAGAGGCGGTGGCAAAATGCTGCACAGCCCAACCCCTGAGGTAAATGGTGGTGCAGCTGCCACCTTTCTGGGTGCCTTAAAAGAACCGTAGGTTGTTGAAAAGATAAAAAGAAAGATTTCAAGTGGATGTTCTTCTACCCCAGCTCAGATCAGCAAGTTGCACCAAATGCACTGGCAGCTTTTGTTGACATGGTTCAAATGGGACCCAGTCATGAAAATGGTTCAGTCCTCCGACTGCTTTTGTCAAATAGGACATGGGCTCACTATACCCACCTCCCTCTCTGATGAAAACAATCTCATCAAAAACAGCCCAATAGTCTCGTACAAAGACATGACTAGCATGACGTTTACCCTGTCCAATTGCAGTTATCATGGTAACAACTAACTCTTCTTCATTTTGTCATCATGATTTGTGAATGAAGCTGGCAGAGCCAGGTCCATGTGTCCTGAGGGATGGTTCTTTTACGCATCTTCTTGCTACGGATACTTCACTACCCTATTGACTTGGGCTGATGCCGAAGTACAAAATATATTTATTATAATCAACGCAGCTCATTGGGAGATAACCTTAGAAATCGATGATATTAACTTTGAAAAGAGCAATCCTGCTGAGAATATTTGGAAGGATCATTGAGATTAGGAATAAGGAAGCAACTAGTCAAATAATGATCTTCAACTCTATCATACTTAGAAAGAATTTATCACTCCTTTTTTGGCCTCCAGACACCCCAAAACATCTTATAACCAAATAATTACTTTTGAAGTTTAATCACAGTAGCAATATACAGCGGAATTATATGGCCCCGTCACGGCGGGGGGGATGGGGATGCAGGGTTGTAATGTTTGGCAAGCTGTTCAAAAGTCCATTGACTTCGGCAGGACCGGAAAATCCCGCTGGTGGGAGGGGCCACAAAATTTCATCCATAGTGGCGTGGGATCTTTTATATCATCCAGGGAAAGCAGTCGACTCTCAATTTAACATCTTATCTGAAAGATGGTCCCTCTGACATTGCAGTGCTCAGTACAGCACTGAAATGCCAATCAAGATTAAATGCTCAAGACTCCAAAGTGGGACTTGAACTCATGAGCTTCTAACTCAGTGGTGGAGCCATTAAAACCAGGAATACTCAAGAAGCCAGAATTAGGGGAGTACAGATATCTCAGAGGGTTCTAGGGTTGTAGGAGGTAACAGTAAAGGGGAGGGGCAAGACCGTGGTGGGAATTAAAAACAAGGGACGCCATTTTCTGGCTCCACCGTGGTGAGGGTAAGGCTGTAAAATGCGACAAGCCATTCGAAAGTTAATTGATTCCGGCAGGACCGGAAGGCGGGCAGGAGGTACTGGAAAATTCTGGCCAAGGAGTTTTAAATTTGAGGTGTTGCTTAACTGGGAGTCAATGTAGGTCAGTGAGTACAGTGGTGATAGGTGAATGGGACTTGGTGTGAGTAAGGACACAGGTAGCAGAGTATTTGATGACCTCAGATTTGTGGAGGGTAGAATGTGGAAGGCTGACCAGGAATGTGTTTAAATAGCCAGTTGTCTAGGTAACAAAGGCAAGGAGGGTTTCAGCACCAGGTGAGCTGATGCAGGGGTGGAGTTAAGATGGTGGGGCAGTCAAGGTGAAAAAGGTGGTGTCAGCAATGGTACAGAAAAGTGGTTGGAAGCTCCTCTCATGGTTAAATATCAGACTAAGGTCGCGAACAGTCTGGGTCAGCCTCTAACAGTGGCTAAGGAGAGGGATGAAGTCAATGGCTAGGAAAAAGAGTTTGTAAGGGGAGCTCAAGACAATGGCTTTAGTCTTCATTATATTTAAATGGAAGAAATTTCTGCTCATCAGGTATTGCATGTCAGTCAACAGTCTGATAATTTAGCAACAGTGGAGGAGTCAAGAGACGTGGTGGTGAGGTAGAGCTAGGTGTCATCAGTGTATAAGTGAAAACTGGCTCTGTGTTTTCAGATGATGTCACTGGGTGGGTGGGGCAATGAGATGAGAAAGAATATGGGGTCAAGGATAGCTCCTTAGAGGAGCACAAGAGGTAACTATATGGGAGTAGGAAGAGAAGCCATTGCAGGTAATTCTCTGGCTGCAATTGGATCGATAAGAACAGAATCAAGTGAGTGTAGACCCACCCTGCTAGACAATGGTGGAGAACTGTTGGAGGAGGTAGAAAGAAATAATAAGGAATTGGGGTTCAATTTTTCAGTACAAAACTGCTTTGAAATCTAGCTCCAACTCCCTTATTTCTCCCCAAGAGGTTGTAAGCACAGAAGTGTTGACAGGAAGGTCCACTAACACATTGATCTGATATGTAAACAACACCTGCTAAGAAGCCCCTGAAATTCAGGGGCAACATTAAGAACATATATACTCTGCATAATCGGCCTCAGTTTCCCTTATTCTTGACCTTTGCACCCTGGTGACCTCAAGTGTCAAAGGCCAGGATAACGTTTTCAATGGAAATGTCATTCTAGTTCAATCAGGAGTGTTGTATTGAAGATTGAGCTTTACAGTGTACCTGAAACACTAAACATTGAGTGTATTTAAGACCGAGATAGATAGGTTCTTGATTGGTAAGGGGATCAAAGGTTACAGGGAGAAGGTGGGAGAATGGGGTTGAGAAACTTATCAGCCATGATTGAATGGCAGAGCAGACTCGATGGGCCGAATGGCCTAATTTCTGCTCCTATGTCTTAAATAAAAGTTAAATGTATGGGATTTCTAAATGAATCCTGTGCGTGAAGAACAGAATTCCATTATGGTGACACAATGAAACAATGTGGTAGACCTTGCCTTGAGAGTCCAGGATGCAATTCTTAACTTTTCTCCCTTTCTTCCAGGTGGACTGTGCGTCATATGGAAATGGAGGTCATCTCGCCTCCATCCACAATGACATGGAAGTGCTATAATTGCAAGCAATATTGTTGCTTTCCATGGCAATCAAAATGTTTGGATCGGAGGGAATGATCCTCGCCAGGTAGAGAAAGATTAGTGTGTATTATATCTGCAATGTAATAAATGCTTACAGTGCCACTGATCATCTAACTCATCGCAGTAGAATTTAACATGAGCCGCTCAGCGTAAACAATGTAGTAACATCCTGAAAATGGTTTATTGATCCATTTATGACAGAGCTCCAGGCAATGTCTTCTTCAAAGGGGCTAACTGCTGCAGTTTTGCACAAGGATGTCCATATCAGAAAATTAAGAACATTTTCTGGGCATTCATTTTAACATGTGGAGAATCATTGGCACTGTTAGCCCAACTTTCCATCACGTTTTCCTTACTACCTTGGAATGTAGATTGGTTTAATTGTTTGATTTGTGTGAGCATCTACATAGGGGTATCGAATATAGTAGTGTAATGGTTATGGTAAAGAGCCAACACACCACACTTTCAAATCCCACTGATAGAATTCAATCAGTTGGATAATTTGTGACAATGAAAGTTGAAGGGTTGTCTTAAAAACCAAACTGGTTCAATGTCCTTCAGGCTGATCAAGCCTTCAAATGACTCCATTCCGCATTATATGGTTAACTCTTAATGCCCTCTGAAGTGACTTAAGTCACTTGGCTATAAAATGTCATTTCAAAGTTTGAATAAGGAGAAGAAAATTGGACAGGCCTACTGGTAACAAATCAGGCAGTAGGTCAGGATGAAAGCAATCCCAACCAAGACAACCCTGCAAAGTCTTTGTTGCTAACATCTGAGGGCTGGTGTCTAAATTTGAAAAGCTCTCCCATAATGACAGCCTGGCTTGCTGCCATCCTGCCAATTTCCATTGCGTCTTCCTCCATCACCATTGTGAGGAAGGGCACCCCACCACCTATCCATCTCCACCCTCCTGTATTATGAACTCTCTTCTTCTACAAGGACACAAAGAGAAAGTGTGACGTAACTCTCTTGCCCTTGTGCTGCTCATAAGGCTGTGCTGCTTTCAAGGCCATCATTGCACCACTGGGAGTCTTGCTGCATGTTTTCATCCATGTATAGTACTGCATTCAGCATTAATAATTAGCCATGGTTCTTTGGTATGACACTATCTTTTGTCTTGATACACACAAATCCTTGTTAAGTACCTGTGCAATGGTGATCCACAACCACGCAAATGTCATGGTTGCCATATTTTTTTTATTCGTTTACGGGATTGCCCATCCCTAATTGCCCTTGAAGGTGGTGGTGAGCAGCCTTCTTGAACTGCTGCAGTCCCTGTGGTGTAGATACATCCTCAGTGCTGTTAGGGAGGGAGTTCCAGGATTTTGACCCAGCGACAGTGAAGGAACAGTGATATATTTCCAAGTCAGCATTCTGAGTGGCTTGGGGGGCAACTTCTAGGCGGTGGTGTTCCCATGTGTCTGCTGCCCTTCTCCTTCTAGATGGTAGCGGTCGTGGGTTTGGAAGGTGCTGTCTAAGGAGCCTTGGTGAGTTTCTGCAGCGCATCTTACACATGCGGGGCTGCCTCCTTGCCTTCATGCATGTCACTCATCTTTCCAGCCCTCACTAAGTCACAGAAGCACTTCCTGCACTGTATCCATATTTGTGTCACAACTCTATGACTGCTCACTTCTTCCTCTACCTCCAGCCAGACCTTCTTCATGAGGCTGGCTGGCCTCCTCTTCCTCTGGGAATTGCACCTCTCTCCTTTCACAAATCACTACTGGAGAACCTCCAGGCAAACATCACCAAAACCTTTCCCCTCGTTCCAGCCATTCCTCCAAATATTCCCTTCTACTGCACCCATTCTACAGCTAGTCAACAGTCTGATTCAACTGAGTGACTTGCTGGGTCACCTTAGAGGCAGTTAAAATTCAAGCACATCGATATGAAATTGGAGCTAAATATAGGTGAGACAGGATAAAGATGACATGTTTTCTTCTCTCAATGACATTAGTGAACTAGTTGGATTTTACAATTCGGCAGCTTTATGGTCACTTTTCCTGATATCCACTATTTCCATGTTTTTGTTCAAATCCTCAAACTTCCATAATGGAGGTTTTAGAAATAATTACATAGAATTTACAGCACAGAAATAGGTCATTGTGCCCACCTGACCTGTGCGAGCGTTTATCCTCCACACAAGCCTCCTCCCACTCTACTTCACCTCATCCCAGAGGGCCAGCATACCCTCTGCATCAGGTACTAATCTAGCTTTCTCTTAACTCACATTCTCTGGATTATCCTGGTCCCTGAATTACTTGTCCAAGCCTTTGGGATACTAATCCAGGCTTCCGAAATATCAGTTTAGGCCTTTCTATTATGAGTCCAGGTGTTGGGATTACTAGTCCAGGCTTTGGGATTACTGGTCCACGACCGAAGTGGTTCAAAACAAGGCCCACTGCCATCTTCCCAGGACAACTAGGGGTGGAATTTGAGGGGAACTCAGAGGTGAGTACACAGTAACATTGTGCAGCGCTTGCCAGGGTCACCTGTTGGAATTCAAGCTTGAGGGGCGCTGGGGAGGTCAGGGTTAAGGGCGGCCCTGTCATTGAGGTGACCTGTGAGGGGGGCCAAGAGCAGCCCAGCTGTTGAATATAGCGCACAAGCATTCAGGCTGGGGACTAGAGGGGACAAGGGAAGTGGCCACGCATTAGGGAAACCTGTATGAAGTGACCAATCCTCTGCAACTGAGACAGTTCATGCACAGCCACATTGATATGATTGGAGTTGGCCTTCCAGCTTATCTGTTTTCAAAGTGATGAGGACATTAATTTCAGGCATTCTGCCACCGGTCTGTGACCTCTCCCTCTTGTTGTGCGCCAGCTTGTCCTGCAGGAATAGAGATGGAGAAAGTGTAAGCAGGATGCCTGTCAGTCCAGATGATAAGTATGCCTGGCATGTGTGGGTGGTGAGTGGTCCCATGGATGGGATGAGGACAATGACGGTGAGTGTGAGAGAGTAAATGGTGATGTCCCATGAGTTGGCATTGAGTGAGATCCCTGTGGATGTGTGATAGGTTTGTGAGTGTGTGAGTTGAGAGTGATGAGAAGAGTGACTTACCTTGGCGGAATGGAGGAGGTCATTTATCCCCTTGCAGCACTGGGTGGCCGTCCTCTTTTGAATGGCGTTGGCACTGACCATCGCTGCCACCGCCTCTTATTTAGTGCAAATCTGGGAAAATTCCACCCTACGGTTGGGCAATAAATACTTGGGATGTTCATATCCCAAGAATGATTTTAAAAGAAGAGTCCCTGTAGTATATTAATGTGACTGCTATTCGAAATCATATAAGAACTAAAAGGTATGCAATAGAAGCAATGTTCAATTATGGTTACTCCAGTGTGAGGCAGTAAATAGGGTATGGGACATCACATGATGTAAAATGGTTTACGTTTCAACTTGCCGGGCTTTGATCTGATTCGAGTATTGCTGTAACCTTCACCCCAAATGAATAAACAAATCACTTCAATGTAAGTTTGATTCCAATTTCAGAATCGTCGTTGGAAGTGGACTGATGGTTCCATGTTTAACTACAAAAATTGGGCTCTGGGGGAACCAAATGACGTTCAAAGTCAGGAGTACTGTATTGAGATCTCAAATCATTATGGTATGTCAGCTTTTCAGTGTCCTTTCATCAAAATAGCTTTACCCACTCCTCTTAAATGTGTATCATTCATCTTTGGTCCGAAGAATCAAAGGTCACCTGGCTTAAGGACTTCAATGTGATCTGTGGCCCTATGAAGATGTTGAGACACACATATAATAGGCTTGGAAATGTTTCTAATTATTTAATAGATTCTTCAATTTCTTTTCTTCCAATTGGGAATACAACTGACATCACTGCCACTTCATGATCAGTTTAATGAGGCACATGCCCCTCAAAATCAGGGACATCATACTGCTCTGTTGCTTGCTTAGCCATGGCAGTCCTTTATCCCTTCCATCCCAATTTCGGATTCTTTCGCTATATGCATTACTACTGTACTCTTATTTCCTAAGTAAGGATTCATTTCACCTTTAATCCATTCGGCTGATTCTGCATCCATAGTTAGCAGCAAAATCTGTTCTATTTTCTCACAACCCACCCTGTGAAAAATCTTTGACTAGATTTGCTTTGAACTCAACGAGTTCTAATTTAAATCTGATGTCCTCCTTATTCTGCATTCCCCTAATAGGAAATTAATTATTGATCCTGTCAAGTGCATTAGTCAGATCACCCCATAACTTCCTAATCTCCAGGCAATATAACCCAAGTTTATCCAGTCTCTTGTCCTAACTAAGGGAGCTGAGAACTATATAAATGCAGAAAGAAAGGCTTGCATTTATAAAACACCTTTCACAATCTCAGGATGTCCTAAAATGTTCACAGCATATGATAAGTTTTAATATTTTTCCATTGAGACTGTAGGAATGAAGACTGTGAAATGTCCTAAATAAATCAGTCAGCCTTTAGCAATGACCTTTTGGCAATTGTGTTAGTAATGGACTGAGTGCCCTGAATGGAGTAGAGATTCATCCCATAGCGATAAGAATCAAGCTATCCCAGCCATTAAAATACTTGTGTAACTGAACAATGAAAGCTGTGGCAATAAAAACAGAAAATGCTGTAAAAACTCAGCAGGTCTGGCAGCATCTGTGGAGAGAGAAACAGAGTTAACATTTCAAGTCTGCATGACTCTTGTTCAGATGATCACATCCATCACATTTCTACCTCTCTTCAGCACTGAAGAAGAGTCATACGGACTCAAAACGTTAACTCTGTTTCTCTCTCCACAGATGCTGCCAGACCTGCTGAGTTTTTACAGCATTTTCTGTTTTTATTTCAGATTTCCAGCATCCACAGTATTTTGCTTTTATTTTAATAAAGTTGCGGTAATCATCTCCAGTGAAGAGACTGCTGAGATTTTTTTAAATTTCTCTTGCAGGTTTCAGAAAGTGGAATGATCAAAAATGTCACTTAAAGAACTATTATATTTGCAAGTACAAGTCATGACAAGAAGTGGGAATTACTCTTTCTTCCCTCGGTGCTGATGATCACAATCAGACTCAGCAATTCTGATCAGTAAAGAAGTACAGAGCAAATTGCAATAATTTAATTTGACTACAATTTGTATTTTCATATTAATCAATCCAATGAAACATAGGTCATTCAAATAAAGATATATTGCTTCAATGTTGTAATAAATCCTTTAGTAAGATAAATTCCACATATTCTTATCAAGCCAGATGTTGTGCTTCTCAGACATGTTTTCTAATTCATTCTTGAGGTATGGGGGTTGCTTGCAAGACCAACAATGTTGCCCATCCCTAGTTGTCCTTGACGATGGGGCTCCTTCTTGAACCCATTTAGCCCATGTGCTGAAGGCACTCCCGCAATGCTGTTTGAGAGGGAGTTTCAGAATTTTGACTCGGTGACAATGAAGGGTTGGCAATATATGTCCAAGTTGGGATGGTTGTAACTTGGTGCTTCCATGCTCCTGGTGCCCTTGCCCTTCTAGATTGAGGAGGTCAGGATTTTCTGTGGAAGAAAATATGCAGTGCACCAGTGGTCGAGGGAGTGAATGTTTGGGTGAGATGCTGAAGTGCAATTCAAGTGGAGTGCTTTGCACTGCTTAGTGTTGAGAGCTGTTTTTCACCAGCAAATCACATTCAAACAAAATAATTTTAAGCTGATATCAGTTACTATTAAAATGGAGGGACTGATTTTATAAGGATGATAGAGTTCTAATTTCGTGACAAGTGGGAACAGGGGCAGGTTCGGGTTCAGGTGACTATTTCATGCTGTTACGACCGAGATGGGAGGAGCGCACTGTCTGTCTCTAGTTCCACTACTCCGCAGGACACAACGTATGTTTAAATGATTTTTCTGGCTAGCTATATGATCAAATATGTGCTTTACCTATTTCTCTTAGAATGACCACTCAATGCCACATAAGCAGGGACATGTTATGAATGAATTTTTAAAATTTTCATTAAATTTTTAATTGTTGTTGGAAACCTCATCCCACCCGTGGATGAGGTTTCCTAAAAAATCCAAAGGCCACTTGGCCTTTTTGCCTGCCCGCCAACTGTAAGGTTGGATGGGCAGCGAAAAATTTCATTTAGTTAGAACTTTAACGGCCTTGATATGACCGAAGCAGTTGGTAAAGCTGAGTTATTTTTAAAATCCCAGAGGGAAACTTTAAACAACTGTCATAACCTATATTTTAAGTGTTATGTTTGAGGTGCGACTCTAAATACAGGAATAAGACCACCAGTCCTCGAGGTTTTACATTAAACTAAATGAAACAATTTATTAATTTACACAGGTTAACATACATATATATACACATGGCTACAAATTACTACTATCATAACTTTTAACACATTCCCAAACTAATCTCCATTATGGCAACAGCAACCCATAGGCGTAACCAGACACCTGACAAAGCATTTTCACCTTACGAATTCAAAATGAGGTTCTTTTCGCTTTGGTTCCTGTGAAGACAGTTGGAGGCTCACAGCTGCCTTTTGATCTCACATTGCCTCTGCCCTGCACACACAAAACTGCTGAAGTTATACCTACCACCCCCATTGAATGTAAATTCTCATTGCATCACCAACATCTGAACTAAACCTCTCTAACAATAAAACCCCTTTCATAGTACCAATTGTATTAGTAATATAAACATATTGCTTGGTATCTGCTAGAGAGGCATCAGTTTTCACCCCAATTCTTGAATGCTCTATTCAACAAGTGTAAATGCACTCTACCTCTCTGATTATTTCTCAAAACGAGTACACATCAAAGCACCCAGACTAACTGGCTTTAATCCAATTAAGAAAGACCCACAGACTAAACCTCTATTTTAAAAGAAAAATATTTTCTAATAATATTACTTACATTAATAACTTCATGACAGGCCTTAATAGGCCTGTTAATTGTCGGCAGATGCACTGCCAACTCCCGTGCGTAGCTGCCGACCGAAATATCGTGCGAGTGCGCAATGACATCGGGACGCTCACCCAACGTCATTGCGTGTCATTTTACGCTCGAGTGGGTCGGGCGTGTGCCCACCCACTCAGCGCAAATTTCTGCCCAGATTTCTCCAATAAACAACAAAAAATATTAATTTATTATAAAACCAGTCTTGTCAAGTAGAAAGACAAAGATTATCAGCATACAGTATGAAATATGGAAGTGTAATAATTACTCTTTCTAAATACCCGAACTCACACACACATGCAGACAAAAAAAAAAGAAATTCTGCCAAAAGGTCAACGGGCAACATCTTCCGGTCAGCGAGTGGGGGCGGGGCCTGCTCGGCGACGCGTAAAATGATGCAGGGGTGCGTTGGGCATGTGTCCCGACGTCACCCCGCGTCATTTAGATTTTCAGTTCGGCGGGTGCGTAGCCAATTTGACAGTCAACAGCCTGTTAAGGCCATTAAAAAAGTAATTAACCTGATTGATGGACCTGCCTGTCCAACCTTAGGATTGGCGGGCAGGCCTGGAGCCCAAGCGGGCCTCAGGAAAAGCATGAAACCTCATCCACGGGCGGGAGGAGGTTTCATGAGGGTATTTAAATTTTTATTAAAGGTTTCAATAAAAGTTATGGACATGACCCAATTAATACGACAGTGTCATATGAGGGGACATGGCAGGGAAATTATTTAAATACCTTTATTTAAAGTTTCAAATCGGAGGCGGTCTCCCTTTGCCTCAGGGAGATCTGTGCGCTCTTTCGTGCGCTCCCGGCTGAGGGAACCCCTCCACCTCCACCCGCACAGGGAGCACATAGCGCTTCCTGGCGGATGTCACACTGGGTGGGCCTTAATTGGCCCGCCCACGCAAAATGCCGGCCCCCCCCCCACCCCCCCCTAACCCGGGGTGCCAATCAGAAGGCCACCGTCCGCGACTGCTCCCACAATTTCCTCCCCGACGGGGGAAAATGTTGCCCAGTGGTTCAAGGGAAAAGGATAAATGGTGGAGTCCTTGAGATGGTGTCCGGATTATACAATTGGTTCCTCAGCACTTGTCAACGAAACAACCAATGACTCTTGCGCTACTTTTCAGACGGACTTGAGGAGACACTCCATTTCAGAGCAACTTAGGAGCAGCTTCAATTCACTTCTGGCTTGGGACTGGCTCTGGACTGTAAAAAGCCGTGGTTTTCTTTACACAAGCAGTTGATCCTGATTTTGCTCCTCCAAAGAGAAACCAAAACCAGCTTTTAAACACAATTTTCCAGGCATGGTTTGTTTTCAAAGCCATAAACCACCATGTGACCTTTTGTAAACAGTCCACCAGGGTCAAGAGGTTTCCTGCTTCTTTAAAATTGCTTAATTACCCTTTCTTGTGACAGACTGTTTTTTCCAGGAAAAGCAACAACTGGAGTCCTTGCATTAACCCTTGCATTGAGGGACAGGGGCAAAATACTGCGGATGCTGGAAATCTGAAACAAAAACAAAAAATGCTGTACCACCACTATTAACAACCCTTTGACCTTTTGTTTATGACATCTTTTGCAATCTCTCCTTTGCCTCCACCTATCGTTGGCCTTCTATCCAGCTTCACCTGTTCCAACCCCCTTAAACAGTATATATTGCACCACATTTCTACTTCCCTTTAGCTCTGAAGAAGAGTCATACGGACTCGAAACGTTAACTCTGTCTTTCTCTCCACAGATTCTGTCAGACCTGCTGAGTTTTTCCAGCATTTTTTGTTTTTGTTTCTTTTAAAAAAACACAAATTTTTCCAGAATGTTCTTCATCCTTTAAGATGAATTATTTTCTGTGATTAAACATTTATAATAACAGCCAACATGATTGACATCAACGGAGAGTAAAACTGGATCAAATATAAAACCAGAGTCGGACTTGAGCCCATACAAGTTTTCCTGGTTTGGTTAATTTGAAAGTTGGATTAAAGTATTTGTTTTGTGAAGCTGTGAATTACTATTTTAAAAAAAAGCAATCAAATGAATGAACTGGGTAGCAAATGCTGAAATTTTACATTAACATTTTCACCGAATGCCACACACGATGAACATGGAAATTCACATGGTTCTACAATCTTGACTAACATCTGACAGCAACTAAAGGTCACAGATTTAAAGCAATTGCCAAAAAAAAACTAGATAAGATTTTTTTTAAGCAACTGGAACTCACTGCCTGAAAGGAGGGGGAAAGCAGATTCAATATTAACTTTCAAAAGGGAATATGTTTAAATATTTGAAAAGGAAACATTTGCAGTGCTATAGGGAAAGAGCAGGGCGAGTGGAAACAATTGGATAGCTCTTTCATAGATCTGGCATAGACACAATGGGCCAAATGACTTTCTGTGCTGTACAATTCTATACAATTCCATTAGGATGCTAAAGTGGGAGAGAGAGCTTCAGTCCTCTTTAACGCATTGGTGCATTTGGTCAAACTTTTGTTTCTCATGAGTAAGGATTCTAAAACTCAACAGGCTGGGGAAACTTTAACCTTCACCACTTGGGTAATAATCTGATAGAGAAGACTCTCCCTCGCTCCCCACACCCCCCACCCCAACCCCGCCCCCATCGTGCCCTAAATTTCCTTCACTTTTCCCTCCCCCATTGACATTTCAACACCCAGGTTTTCAGAAATGAGGTCACACTCCACAGGTAAATGGGGCTGTTATATCTTTAATAGCTAGGTAACAAAAGATAGAACCAAACTCTAATTTACACACTTGTAAGCATTTACTTGGACACAACCATGCACCTCCAAAACCCAACCAACACAGTTCAGTCTGCAAATATTTCAAGGAGTGTATGTCAATCACTAGTTAATGTACACCACCTGAATGCAATTAAATACTCAATTACTACACAATTAACAGATTCCCTTGCCCTCTTAAAAAAGAATCAGAGTTTAGATATACAACCAAAAATTTTCCAAAAATAAGTCAGGTTTCCACATTCAGTACAAAGCATTACCCTGCAAGACACCCCTCCTTTAAGATCTCTAACAATTTCTTCGGACTATATGTGCATTTCTTTTTGTCAAACGATCAAATGGCATCCATCCATTTAATTGTAGAGATTTCCTTTCTCCCCAGCATTTGTTTCAAACCCGTAATGTCAATCATAACCTTTTCTCACTTACACAGCGTAGAGTGCACATTATCCCACAATGAAGGGTTATCTACGTAACATTCAATGTATACACTATCTTCAGTAAGATCATTGTATAGAATCTCAAGTAAAATATTTGACCAATAGAATATCATATCCACTGCCTCCACAAGAGCCAGTGTTTTGGAAGTCAGAGTACTTTTAATAACCCTTTCTATTTTCCCAAGATAAAGGACATCATTTCCCATACTCACCCAGAAGAAACATTATGAAACCAGCTTCACTAGAATACCCATCAGTAAGATTTGCAATGTGAAGGATTTCTAAAGAAGGCCAATTTCGTGTCCTTTGGATCATCTTGGATAGGAACGTCAGTTTGCATTTATCCCTAAATAGGATTGTTGATTTAAAGTCATTCCAGACCTACTTTGCTTAATATCTAAACCATCATATTTAAAACTCCCACAAGCCTGACGCCCACTTTTAAATTCTATTCTAATCTTATTAATAACACATTTCTCAAATGTTGCAGTACAACCCCATAAAACGTCACCAACATGCATCATGAGCGTGCCTGAAAGTTTTCTTTTATGGTAGCAATAAAACACTGCTTTTAGTTGAACACAATCGACTTTCAGCCAAACAGATCACACCAAAAGAAAATGTACCCTGGAAGCATCATTCAGGCTTGTTCAGTTTCCATAGTTTTCCTTTCTGCATCTGCTCCATCTTTTGATGGTTTCCTTAACATTTCTCTCTGAAAGGTATAACCCTGTAGAACCACAGCTTTTATGTTGATTGATTTACACTCCCACGTGACCAAAGGGCCCCAGGCCGGCACAAGGGTATTGGCCAGCCTAGGCGAAGCTTCAGCCTGGCGCATCTCCACTCCCCAATTAGCTTATGAAAATGAATTACTCACAGGTAGTTGTTATGTGCAGCCTGCTCTTGCTCCGGACTCAGCCTCTCCCTGTTCTACAGCACCATGTTCACGCACCACCTGCTCACTAGGTTCCTGCGCTCTGTTCCTGCACCATCTGTGAGGCCTCAACACCCACATCATCACGAGATCAACCAGGAGCTTTCTATTGGTTGAAAACGCCGAAGTGGCATTTTTGATTAACGGTCATCACTTCCCCACGCATGCTGAATAGACAAACAGCTTTTAAACAATAAAAATACTTTTAAATCAAGTTTTTTTTGCATTCATATTACACGATGACTTAAATACTAAAAATCTCACCTTTGGGAGAGACTGATGTACTAAGCAATGGTGAGATTTACAATCTTTATGATTCATGTGGGATGTTTAAATATACAATTGACAAACACCCTGTATTATCACTGAGCAGGTCAAATTAGAACTGATGTCATAAAAGTATGTCTGGTCATTTCAAAACATTGTCTCGAGACAACTTGAATTGCTCCGACAATGATTTCTCACGCATCATCTTTTTTTTTCCTTTACAACACTAATGAAATCGTGTTGCTAAAAGCATCCCCTAAGGTGTCCCAATCTTTGCTGTGAGACAGGCAAATAGGTATTACATCTATAATATCTGAAACTACCCCAATAGCCAGAATTTTCCAGCTCCATTGGCATCGGGTGTCATGGCGGGCTGGGAGGGGAACAATATGGCAAGAAGGCCAAAATTCACTTTTACACTGTCGCGAAACTAGTTTGTGATTGTCCGCTCCACCCGTCAATGGCAGGCCACGTTTCCTGCCAACGGACGTCGGGAATGTCATTTCAACACAGTTGCACCAAAATCAGCAACCTGCCTGCCATATTTAAATAAATAATCAAGCTTGTTAACAAGCCAACTGACCCCAACAATACACTGCCCACGCTATTAAACATTTGGCGTGGGAAGTCAGGCGGGAGTGGGCAAGCCGCTTTTTAAAAATAATTTTTCAAAGGGTGGGAAGGAAATGAGGGGTGCTATCTTCGGGGGTTGCCCTCTGCGCTTCTGGGGACACCCCCCCCCGCCTAAGATAGTACCCCCCCTTTCTTCCTACCCACCTGCTCTCTAAAACCCACTACTACTCCCACCTCGCTGGCCCCCTCCCTAAACTCCTCAAACCCTCCCTGCCCAATACCCCAGATAGATCTGGCTCCAGGATCCATGAGCTTTCTTTGTGGGCTTGCTTGCAGTCCTGGTAGTGCTCACTAATGTGCTCTTGGTGCTGCTGGGACTGATGCAGCTGCTGGCCAATCCGATTGGCCAATAGCTCCCAAGGGTACGACCTCCTCCCCAGTGAGGGGTAGAAGTCCCACTGTGAGCCAATTTATCCCATCCGCAGCACACTATGGCTGCGGGGCAGTCTGGTGTGGAGCAGGTCAGCTCCATGCCAACTTTTATTCCAGGGGGGCAGGGGGGGTGGGGGATCCATTTGACCCACCATAATATGCCGCCCTGTGATAACAAAGGATGTTGAAGCTAGGATGTTCATAAAGAAAAATGTTACACTCCATCATCGTCTAACAAATGAATATATACCGGCAGCTATGCAGGCCACAAATTTTTTATATCATGGTTAAGCTAGATTATGGCACTGGTGGTTTATTGACATTTAATGGATCTCAAAATGCTGCATCAGACTTGCCAAGTTCCAGCAGTGCTGCACTAAGACAATAACCCCACCAAACTGAAAAGTTACCTTTACTGTTAAAATTTTTTAAATCTCGCCATTCAGTTGCTAGACCTTGTACTCTTGTCAAAAACTTTATGTAAAATATTTGCATATCATTTCTGTATGGGTCCCAGAGATGTTGGGTGCACTAGTACATTGTCACTGAGGTGAAGCAGTCATCAATTATAGCAACTGTTGTGCCACCAGTGCAAACATCCTGTCAAGGGAACACAGCTCCTCATGTATTCCATAAAAAATCAGTGCTCATACTCCTGAGAGGCCAATGAGTGAGCCTTGTATCACTTGCAGGGAATTATGCTGCTCCTGCCTGCGCCATTCTCTCATGGTTAGAGCTCATGTGGTTAAGCCCGAGACAAGGTAGAACTATTGAGCGCATATAGACTCCTCCACTCGCAGTGCATGATCTTAAATTGGCTCAGGGAACTCTGCCAGCTGTCCACACATCTGCTGATGATACTCCAAGTCCTGTGCCGCAAAAGGTGACTCCTGAGGCCCTAATTCAATGTCTAGTAGAGCATCATCAAGACTGTCCTCCCTCCTCCGAGGGGGACCGCGCACAGGTGTCTGACTCACACACTTCCTGCATTCTCAGGCGGTGCCCTTCACCACATGGCACCAACTCGAAACACGTGCTGCATCCTTCCAATGTGCTAATATCTGTACTGGTGGAATATGGGCTGATCAGATATGACACTGCCTCCTTGGACATCTCTTTCTCTTCCTGATACCCGAGGGATGAGGCAGTCCAGCGGGGTGAGCAGGGCCTGTGTGAAGCACAAAAGGAGGTATATAAGAACATACAAACATACGAGGTAATGAGATTTAACTCTTGACATTGTGAATGGATGCTCGGATACATGCCATTGCCTTTAACCATACTTGCAGCGCCATCATCATACAACCCAACCTTCACACTCCCTTTCATACCAACATCCCCTTCTGCTTAGTGCACTAACAGGATCATCTCCACCATTAGGACTGTTATGATCCCAGCTGACGTTACCCGGCTTGATAGATCCTAACTTTTATAATTTGTTTAGATACATGGAGAGTGGCTACTGAACAGAGTCACAGGAATCAGCAGATGAACTTTTAACAAAAAAAAACATGTATTAAACAAGAAAAGATTAATTATATTACTGACATAGTGAATGATATAACTTGATATTCAAACTGATATTAAGATGTGCATTAACAGCTTTAAAAATAGGCAAATGTAATTGAATATTAACAGCTTTAAAGTAGACCAGTGCAGCCATAGGAGCACTTTTCAGGCATGATGGGAAATATAGCCAACACTGTAAGAACGAGCTAATAACTACAAACTATGAACCAAATGGCCTTCACAGCTTGGGTAAACGAGATGTTAAGGAGATAATGAAACAGACAAGGAGTCATTAAGCCCCAAAACGAACGCATCCCTGCTGAGGCAAAACGCTGAAACTGTTGAGATAACAGGGAACATCTACAGGAGACTTTTGATTAAGTGATGTATGTGTAAGGCATTGGCAGTGATGAGCATGGGGTTTGTAACAAATGGTGTTTTGCTATGTGAGAATCAAAAGCTATAAATTATATCACAGACTTCGTATTGGGAAAGAGGTCCTTGGAAAAGCAACCAGGGCTGATCACCCAGCAGATGCTTGAATGAAGACCATAGTTACTGGAACTCTCAGACTTGAGTGGTCACACCTTTATACCACAATATTATAATACTCCTTCACAGATATATACAGGTTTGTATGGGTAACACAAGATATCCGTGGGCAGCATTTAATCCAAACTTTTACCTGCCAGATGGAGAGCCAGCAAGAACCCTGTATCACCTCCTTTGGGGAAGGCCCACGATGTTAAGTGCCTCTCAGGCACTAAAGAGGCCAGCATAGGACCTTCCCCCATATCAAGGACAGCCACCCACAATCAAGGCCGGAAGGCGACTTCACGCTGGCGGGTCAATTAGGGCCCGCCCAGCGTGAAACGCGAGCGGCAGCGCTCAGCACTGCCTGTGCGGCAAGCACGAACTTCGCGCATGCACACGAGTGCGTGCTTCAGAATCTCCCTGAGGCACGGCCTCAGGGAGTTGAAGTGTTGTAAAAAAAAGATAAAGAATGAAAAATGTAATAAAACATGGCCCCTCGTGTGACTCTGTCACATGAGCAGGGACATGTTGTTAATTAAATTTTAAAACATTTATTTTATTTTTATTTGCTTTAGGAAACCTCATCCTGCCCGTGGATGAAGTTTCTTAAAAAGCGGCCTTTTCACCTGCCCGCCAACCATACTTAACAAACCAGCCTCTACAGCCTTCTGCAGTAAAGAATTCCACAGATTAACTACCCTCTGAGAGAAGAAATCCCTCCTCATCCCTGTTGTAAATGGGCGACCCCTTACTCTGAGATTATGCCCTCTGGTCCTAGACTCTCCCACAAGTGGAAACAATCTCTCAGCATCAACCCTGTAAAGCCCCTAAGAATCTCATATGTTTCTAAAAGGTCTCCTCTCATTCTTCTAAACTCCAACGAGTACAGGCCCAACCTACTCAACCTCTCCTCATAAGAAAATCCTTCCATACCCGGAATCAACCTAGTGAACCTTCTCTGGACTGCCTCCAATATCAGTATATCTTTCCTTAGATAAGGGAACCAAAACTGTTCACAGTATTCTAGGTGTGGTCTGCCTTGTATAGTCTTAGCAAGACTTCCCTATTTTTACATTCAATTCCCTCTTTTGCCTCTTGATTATTTAGTATTGGAATGCTATTAGTGTCTTCGGTCATGAAGACTGAAGGCAAAGTATTTATTCAACTCCTCTGCCATTTCCTGATTCCCCATTATTATTTATCCAGCCTCATTCTGTAAGGGACCTATGTTCACTTTGGTCTTTCTCTTCCTTTTTACATATTTAAAGAAGCTCTTACTATCTGTTTTTCTATTACTTGCTAGTTTACCCTCAAAGTTTATTTTCTCCCTCTTAATTATGTTTTTGGTGATCTTTTGTTGATTTTTAAAACTTTCCCATCCTCTGGCTTACCACTAGTCTTCGTCACATAATATGTATTTTCTTTTAATTTGATACTATCCTTAACTTCCTTGGTTAACCATGGTTGGTTTATCCCCTTCATTGAATCCTTCTTCTTCACTGGGAGATATCTTTGTTGTGTGTCATGAACTATTTTCTTAAATGTCTGCCATTGTTCATCAACCATTTTTTCTGATAAAATCCCATCCCAGTCCATTGCAGCCAACTCTGCCCCCATTCCTTTGTAATTACCCTTATTTGAGTTTAGCATAGTTGTTTCCGACCCAAGTTTCTCACTCTCAAACTGAATGCTAAATTCTACCATATTATAGTCACTGTTTCCTAGGATGTCTTTTACTCTGATATCATTTATTAAACCTGCCTCATTACACATTACCAGATCCAAAATCGCCTGATCCCTGGTTGGATCCACAACATATTATTCTAGGAAACTGTCCCGAATGCACTCTATGAATTCTTGCTCGTGGCTACCTCTGCCAATTTGATTTTCCCAATGAAGATTAAAGTCACCCATGATTAATGTATTTCTTTTTTTACATGCCCTCATTATCTCTGTCCTATGGTATAGCTACTGTTCGGGGGCCTATAGACTACTCCCACCAGTGTCTTCTTCCCCTTGTTATTTCTTACCCATATGGATTCTACATTTTCCGATCCAAGATCCTTTCTTGCTACTGTACTTATTCCATCTCTTACTAACAAAGCTACCCCACCATCCTTTCCTTCTTGTCTGTCCTTTTGAAAAGTCACATACCCCTGAATATTTAGGTCCCAACTTTGTACTCCTTGTAACCACGTTTCCGTAATGGCTATAAGGTCATACCCATTAACCTCTATTTGTGCCGTTAATTCATTTAAATTTAGATGCTGTCTGACCTGCTGAGTATTTCGATCTTGTTTTTTTTTGTTTTTATTTCAGATTTCCAGGATCTGCAGTATTTTGTGTTTGTATCGGTGCTGCAGAGAGTTATAGACAGGTTAAGTGAGTGGGCAACAAGTCGGCAGATGGGGTACAATGTGGGGAAGCGTGAAGTTATTCACTTTGGCCGTAAGATTGGAAAAGCAGACTATTTTTTAAAAGGTGTGAAACTTGTAAACGTTGATGTTCAGAGGGGCATGGATGTACTCATACAAGGAAAACAGAAGTGTGTAGGTACAGCAAGTGAGGCAAATGGCATGTTGGCCTTTAGTTCAGGAATAAAGACATTTTACTACAATTGTACAGTGCTTTGGTGACATCACATCTGGAAAATTGTATGCAGTTTTGGTTTCCACACTTAAGGAAGGATATGCTTCCATTGGAGGCAGTATAGCAAACATTCATTAGATTGGTCGCTGGGATGAGAGGATTGTCCTATGATGAATAAATTGGGTCTATATTCTCTGGAGATAAGAAGAATGAGATATCCTCTCATTAAAACATTCAAGGTTCTGCAGGGGCTTAACAGGGTAGACACTAAGAGGTTATTTTCTCTGGCTGGGAAATCTAGAACATGGAGGCACAGTCTCAGGATAAGGGGAAGATCATTTAGGACTGAGACGAGGAAAAAGTTCTTCACTCAAAGGGTTGTGAATCTTTGCAATTCTCCCAGACGATTGTGGGTGCTCCATCATTGAATATATTTCAGGATAAGATAGACAGATTTTTGGGGAACCAAGGGATATGGGGAGCGGGCAGTCAAGTAGTTGAGTCTGAAGATGATCATACTGAATTGCAGATGGGCTGTATGGTCTACTCCTGCCCCCATTTGTTAAATTCTTATGTTCTAATGGGATCCTCAGCTGCTCAGATGAAATGCTGGAAACTTTTGCAAGAGGTTTTTCTTCAATTATATTGAAACTTTAGATTATTGACACAATTCTGGCAACAAGTGGAACATTAGCTGGAAGGAGCAGACAAAGCTGAAACTGCAGTGCTAGCAAGGAGGAGAAAGTGAGCTGGCAGGAATCCATACCCTCCTAACAAAGATATAAGCCCATGATAACATATCTACACATCTCGGAGGACTAGTACAGAAGACGACTTTGCTTCTCTAGGGCGTCTGTTACACAGTTGGTTCACTTCCTCCAACCAGTATAAAGATGAGTTAACGGAGCCTCTAGAGACTTGGTCCATGATATTCCTGTTGGCCATTATATGGCTGCTCAAGTGGTGTCTCAGCTGAGACATGGCATCAGAGGGTATCCCTTGTCATCTAGCAGCCAGCCACGCATGTTGTATTGAGCCTCAAATATACGTGAGTCAGATGACTGGTTCAATATAAATGAATAAGCAAAGTGAGGTGAGAGTAACTGCCCTTGACATTAAGGCAGCATTTAACCAAGTGTGGCATCCAGAAGCCCTAACAAAATTGAAGTCAATGAGAATCAGGGGGAAGTCGCTCCATTGTTAGTCAGTTATCAAAAAGGAAAATGATTGTGCTTGTTGAAGCCCAATCTTCTCAGCCAGCACTGCAGGAGTTCCTCAGGGTAGTGTCCTAGGCCCTTCAGCTGTTTCATCAATGACCTTTCCTCTATCATAAGGTCAGAAGTGGGGATGTTCGCTGATGATTACAAAATGTTCAGCAACAATCTCGACCCTTCAGATACTGAAGCAGTCCATGTTGATATGCAGCAAGGCCTGGACAACATTCAGGACTGGGCTGATAACTGGCAAGCAACATTCCTGCCATACAAGTGCCAGGCAATGACCATCTCCAACAAGAGAGAGTCCAACCATCTCCCCTTGACATTCAAAGGCATTACCATTTCTGAATCCCCCATTATCAACACCCTGGGGGTTGCCATTGACCAGAAACTGAATTGGACCAGCCATGTAAATACTGAGGCTACAAGAGCAGCTCAGAGGCTGGGAATTCTGCGGCAGGTAACTCGCCTCCAAAGGTACAAGTCAGGAGTGTGATGGAATAATCCACTTGTCTGGATAAGCGCAACTCCAACAACACTCAAGAAGGTCAACACCATCCAGGATAAAGCAGCCCACTTGATTGCCACCCCATCCACCATCTTCAACAATCACTCCCTCCACCACCAACGCACAGTGGCAGCAACGTGTACCATCTACTAGATGCACCTCATATAGGCTCCTTAGAAAGCACCTTCCAAACCCACAAGGTCTACCATCTAGAAGGACAAGGACAGCAGATGCATGGGAACACCAGCACCTGCAAGTTCCCCTCCAAGCCACTCACCATCCCGACTTGGAACTATATTTTTTTATTCATTCACGGGATGTGGGCTTCACTGGCTGGGCCAGCATTTATTTATTGATCATCCCTAAGTGCCCTTGAGAAGGTGGTGGTGAGCTGTCTTCTTGAACTGCTGCAGCCTATGTGGTGTAGGTACACCCACAGTGCTGTTCCTTCATTGTCGCGGGGTCAAAATTCTGGAACTCCTTTGCTAACAGCACTATGGGTGTACCTAAACCACATGAAGTGCAGGAGCTCAAGAAGGCAGCTCACTGCCATATTCTCAAGGGCAATTAGGGTTGGGCAATAAATGTTGGTCTAGCAAGCAATGCCCACACCACGTGAACGAATACATTTTTTAAAAGCTCCTGATTGAGCATGGAGTATACAGTGGGGTCAGGGCCTCTTCTAGTACCATTTGCACTCATGATGCTCTCTACTGACCTCATTCTATAATGGAAGAATGCTCATTTCATATTTTACACTGCCGACCCACAGCACTGATGCACCGAGAAGACCACATGGCAAATTAACTAAAGCCAGTAATTCTTAAAAGGTGCTTTACACCCTCAAATCTGTCTTAAATCTGATTGAGTTTATTTGTTCACTTGGTAGTTCCAAGGCTTTGCTCGGGGGGCAGTAGTGGGGGGGTTGGGGGGGGGCAGGATGCTCATCACAGTAGTAGCTTCAGGATCAGTTTTAGGATACTCATTTAAACAACACTGAAAAGAGTGTTTTTTGCTCTCTCACCTCATTTACCAACATGTTCTTTGGAGGATGTTCATTTTGAGGAGGAAGAAGTGGGCTGTGAACCCTGCACTCAGCTTCACTCCAATTAGTGAGTGAGCGATACACATGAACCAACAGTTAAAACCTATTTTCCAATATAAAACAGGGTCATCAAGCCTATTTTTGAACAACAGGAAGGTGGTCCTGACTGTGGTAAATTACAGCTGAAATCCCTGCAACATCTTGCCAAGTGATACTGTGTTTCCAGGAGTGACATTAAAAAAGATTTTACTCCTCCACTCCCCATTTTAGGCACCGACAAGTGATGGATAACTGGCGGGGGACAGCTGGTGTATTGATGAAAGGAGACCAGATTGCCCATGGGAAGGTTACATTGTAGTAAATACAATCTTCTGGCTAAACAACCAGCTTAAGAATTCTTTAAGCCACTGAACTCTGAGATTTGCATATTTCACAAGACCTCATCACATACACACACACACACACCTTGATATAGCTGAGCACTAGTACTTGTTGAAATCACTCACATGTCAAGAAACCTATATAATTTGGGACATCAATGAAGGAATCCATAGGTCTGATCTGTGTTGTGCTGTATAACTGCATGCTCAAACTGCGGGCCACCATGGGAAATATGGCTACTCAGCCACCCCCCCGCCACCCCCCGCCCCCCGCCCCCCCAACATTAGCTGAGCTTGTAAGCTTCTCACAAATGCCTCGAATGGAGCTCTACATACAATGGGCTCCAATCTACAACAGTCTGTCTTGTTGGGAAATTAGATTGAGACAACAATATGGCGCAGGTATGATGGATTGAATGGCCTCTTTCTGCACCATGACTTTTCTAAGGTTCTATAGTTCAACAATTCAGAATCCAACAATTTCACTGAATCCCAGTGGTCTGTTGCCACATAGATCTCTAGGCATTGTGAAGTTATTGGGGCATGAGAGGAGCTGGCACTGATATTGGAGATGTCTCTCAGGGCAACCAAACACAGGGTGGAATTTTCCGTGCCCGCTGCCATCGGGCGTGTTCGGTGGCATGAGCGGACAATATGGCGAGAAGGCCAAAAATCGGTTTCACAACACCGTGAAAGCAGTTTGTGATCGTCCGCTCAGCCCATCGACGGCGGGCCGCGTTTCCTACCATCGGACGTCGGGAACCAGGTAACACAACAGCACATTATTATAAGGCTAGCCTGACTGATTCATCCCACCAACCCTTGTGCCCCGCCCCCACCCCACACACATTGCTGGATCGTCCACCCATCCCACCAACATGTTTCAGAACAGCATATAAAAGGATGCGCTTGGTGGGCTGCACTTTGAGGGGAACTCGGAGGTGAGTGCACAGTAACATTGCAGAGTCCTCGTGAGGGACACCTGTTGGACTTCAAGGTTGAGGCGTGTGGGGGGACAAAGGCTGCCCTGCAGCTGAGGCAACTTTGGAGGGGGAGGGGAGGCTGCCATGCGACTGAGGTGATTTGGGCAGGGGGAAACTGCCCTGCGGTTGAAGGTAGCACACAAGCATGCGCTGGGTAGGAGGGGGGTGGTGGGTGGGTGAGGGAAGCGGCCACGCATTAGAGACACCTTGTATAAAGTGACCATTCCTCATAGTTCAGGCACAACCACATTGGTGCCGGACCTCTAGCTCATCTGCCCACTCAAGCAACACAAAGGCCTAAAAGTGCCACCAAGTGCTCCAGAGCTTTTCACTCCTCGGGCACAGATTGCAAACTAATGAGCGTTTTAGTGGACTGCAGAACAGTTGGATGGCTGAGCATGTTGTACAATCTCCTTGCTAAAGCTGGCCATGGAGCAGTCACTGGTGGAGGCGCTCACAGCCTCTTGCAATGTCATCATCCCGCTTTGAGCAAGTCTCCCCCATGGTTCAAGCTAACAGTGCAGCTTTGCTGTGCGGGTTAGGAGAATGCATGCGCCTGAGCTGAGAGCACAGCATGCAGTCCAATGGGCAAAGCTGCCACCAATTGGTCAGGTGGAGTGGGGTGGAGGAAGGTAGAGTTTTGGGCAGCCATGCAGCGCACCAATCTCTGGCCATCCAAGTGGTGGCAGCACTGTCTGGGATGTGTTAAGGGGCCTTCAGACTTAATCAAGAAAGATTCTTAGTATACCCATGTTAACCCACACGCCTCTCTCATTCATCCTACAGGAGTGCATCAGGAGCATGGAGCCTGGTGAGCTAGCTGCATGCCTTGTGGCGTACAGAGAGCTAAGACGACGGAGAAGAGAGCGACTGAGGCACCTGGCTCAGCAGAGAGAGGAGCAGCACCCTCTGGAAGAAGGGGCCGCTGGGGCTACCGCACACACCGCCAAAAAGGCACAGCGATCCATCGCTGCTAAGCACCTAGGCGGACCGAGGGTCTATAGACGCCGTCTTTCATTCCTGCAGATGTGTCCAAGCACCAGTATCGCTGAAGACTGCGCACGTCTAGGGAACTGCTCGGTCACATCTGCCAGGTACTGCAGGGTTTGGCGCCACGGGGACATGGAGGTCATCCACTGCCAGTGATTGTGAAAGTGACAGCGGTGCTGAATTTCTACGGCAGTGGCTCCTTTCAGGGCTCCACAGGTGACCTCTGTGGGATATCACATCCTCCACCCACAAATGCATCCATGAGGTCACGGATTACATCTTCGCGAGGATACACAACTTTGTATGTTTCGCCTGGGGCCAAGAGACCCAGGATGCAAGAGCAATTGGATTTGCCTAGATCTCTAGCTTCTCACAGATGTAGGGTGCCATCGACTGCACTCACGTGGCAATCTTATCTCCATCGCAACACACGGTCAACTATGTCAACCGCAAGGGATTCCATTCTCTGAATGTGCAGCTGGTGTGGATCATCACAAATGCATCCTGCAGGTCTGCACACAGTTTCCAGTGAGTGTGCATGACTCCTACATTCTCAGTCAGTCACAGATCCCTGACGTCTTCCAGGGTCCACAGAAGCTGCAGGGATGGCTCCTCAGGGACAAGGGCTACCGCAGTGGACGTGGCTGATGACACCTATGCGGCGACCTCAGACTGCAGCACAGCAAAGGAATAATGAGGCTCGTGCTGCACGTCGGGATGCTGAAAATGAGGTTCCAGTGCTTGGACCGGTCTGGTGTAGCCCTGCAATATAGTCCACAGAGGTTGTAACAAATCTTTGTCGCGCGCTGTGCCCTTTGCAACCTGGTGCTGCAACAAAGAGAGGAGCTGGCTAAGGAGGAAATGCAGGGGCTGGAGGTCTCCTCCGATGAGGAGGACATCGACGGTGATGTGGGTGAGGAGGTCCTCAAAAGCAATGATGATAATGATGAGGCCCTCACACTGGCTAGATGAGGCAGGTGTGCTCGGGAGGCCCTTATAGCTGCTAGATTTGTGGAGGATGATGATGACATGCAGTGAGGAGACACCATAAGATCCTCACATTGCATCTTTGAACATTTGACTCCAATCTGTCTTATGGCAGCGCGGATACCCTCTGTGTTAATGTTCCTGCCATGGAGATGCAGTGGAGGTCCTAATAGTCGCTCGAGTGCAGGAGGATTATAACGACATGCAGTGAGGACACTCCATAGGTCTTCACATAGCCTCTGAGAATGTCTCACTCCTGTCTGACCAAGGGCAACTCGATTGCGCTCTGTGATCAGGGTCATATCGTAGAGACACGGCCAGGATTTGATTAAAAGGATTTGATTCTTTGTCCACCTTCAGCTCCTGACCCTTCAGGAGCACAGTGTCACTGGTCACGGGTGTTGAAGAGATGGGGGCCAGCCCCACCTTAAAGGTGCTGAGAGCACATAGAGAGAATGATGGAACTCTGCGACAACTGCCCACGACATTCTGGCGGCAATGACAAGCACGATCGGGGTGCAGGCACCACTAATGCATCCAGTGAGTGTGAAGCCGGACCATCACTTTGGTCTGAAGGCTGCACAAAGCACAGGGAAGAGGCCCTGGACTGAGACACCTGCCTTTATCTTGTGCAGAAAGGTTTCACATCTGAGTGACATGAACATTGCACATCAGAACAAGGAGCCATAGGCAGGGAGACATTCTTGGGAATTTATTGACAATAGTGAACATTTTGCACAAGTGATTAATACTCATACCCTGGCTGTGCAACTACATCTTCTTAACCTTCATAACCCTGCCGCAACACCTTGGTGTCCCTGGACATCCACAGCAGAGGTGGGGGCAGCCTGCTGACCTGAGATGACCTTGACGGGCATCCTCTGGAGGGCTGAGACCTGGAAGGCCCCGGCCTGCTTTTGGGGACCTGCTGTGTGGCATGGCACCCTCCTCAAGCTATGAAGCTGGAGCTGCTGGGGTCACAGGAAGAGGGGATTCAGATGGGCTCAACACTCCCGGAATCACTTGGGTGGATTGCCCCAGGGTGTGCACCTGCTGATCCTGCCCCCTATGGGTGCACAAGGGCCACAGGCTGACTCCTTGAGGAGTGGGGGAGCTGGAGTGAGATCAAGCTGCCCCGCACCCCTCTAGTGTACACACTGTTGAAGGCCAATTATAGCATCGGCAATGGAGTTCGGCCCGCGCAGCAGTATAGAAGCGATGTCCATGGTGGCCTCCATCCTACAAGTGTTGACCTCGCAGCATTGGCATGTCACGGTATCACCTCAGCCTGAAGATGGACGGACTCCTCCATCGTGCCTTGCAATCTTAGGAGTGCAGCAGGCATCCCTTCCTGATGTTCCCAAGCTTGCCTTTGCAGCTCCAGCAACAGTGACATGACCAAGTCCAGAAGCTCATCACCTGACTCAGACTCAGCAAATTTATGGCCTCCAGCAGTCGGACACCTGGGAAGTCCCTGCTGTGGATCAGACAGTGCTCACCAGATTGTGATCCCAAGGCTATTCTAAAGCTAGGTCCCACCAAGGTTGTGTCTCTGCACTGGGTGAGCACTGTAATGGGACTTCAAGGATAGTGCATTCAGATTCCTCTCCAGAGGTTTCTTCGGAACTTGATTGGAGGTCCTGCCCATAAGCAAAACAACAGTAAAAACTGGGAAAGAAGAATACTGGTCCAAACTGGTCTTGCATACCTTAAATGGAACACCAGTAAAAACTGGGAAATAAGAGTACTGGTCTGAACTGATTTTTCCTCTTGGGTGGGTCGTGGACTCTGTCAACTGTTTGGAAGATATGCCTGTGAAAGCAAGGACAGATAATTGGTATGGCAGTGGCCTGTGAAACAGGACACATTACTCACGCATGGTTGTCTGATGGATGTTGCACTGTTGGATCCTCATTTGGTAGAACACTGCCAACCTCACCATCAGCACAGGAAATTTCCAGATCCTTGCTGGCCAGCTGGATGGCTCTGTTTTCAAAGACAGTGTGGACCTTGATTTAAGGCATCCCTCCACTGGTATGCGGTCTCTTCCTCTTGTTGTGTGCCAGCTTGTCCTGCATGAATAGAGATGGAGTGTAAGCAGAATGCCTGCCAGGCCAGATGATAAGTATGCCTGGCATGTGTGGTGATGAGTGGTCCCATGGACAGGATGAGGACAATGAAGATGCATGTGAGAGACTGAATGATGATGTCCCTTGAAGTGGCAGTGAGTGAGGGCCCTGTGGGTGTGTGATGGGTTTGTGAGTGTGTGAGTTGAGAGTGATGATAAGAGTGACTTACCCTGGCGGAACAGAGATCATCAATCATCCTCTTGCGGCACTGGATAGCTGTCTTCTTTTGCAGCGCATTGGTCCTGACCACCGCTGCCACCGCCTCCCAAGCTGGACTGATGTTGCTGCCCATCCTGCATCCAGAGCGGGGATAGAGGACATCATGGTGAGCCTACACTGTGTCCAAACGGCATTCAAGGGACGTGTCATTGAACCTGCAGGCTGCAGTCTTTTTGCCTTTCAGGGCCATGTCTTCTGTGCAGCTGTCGTGAGCTGGAAGCACTGAGAGGTGTGTGCGTGGCTGCACTTTAAATATGGCACCAGGCATGATGAAGCGGCAAGATGATGGCGTGACGGGCGAATGAGAGCCCACCCTCCATGGAAACGCTGTTTTTCCGGGGAATGCATAATTAATGTGGCGGGTTTGGGGTGATACAGCGTGAAAAGCCACCAGTGCATTTTTACCTACCCGCTACAGTACTTAGTTCAAATCTGGGACAATTCTGTCTACAGTATCCACAACACAATTCATATCTATTCTTTTTTAGCACAATGGAACAAAAATCGTGTAATCTAATGCTTCAAGCATGGAGCTTTCCTCACAGAGCTACTCAAATCCTGGAGGGAACATGAAACAGCTGCCACAACTGTTTTGGAATTTATACTTTATTTCAAGATGTGTGCCTCGAATTCAGTAGTAATAAATAAAATTTTTTACAAAACTAAATTAGACATTTGTTAATAGAAGAAAAGGTTTTAAGCACATAGATAGGTCTACAAATTACCACCATAATAACTCCTAACTCTCCTAATTAATCTAGCTCCCAGTTACACCTCCATTCAGGCAACAGTAAAACAAAATAGATTTCAATAGACCTCGGCAAAGCACACAATACCCTGGACAATGATATACACAGTGAGCTTTCTTAGCTTCGGTTCATGTAGACAGCAGCTTGATGCAGAGGCTGGCAGCTTTTCACACTTGTGTTATCTTTGAATGCCTTCCCCGTACACATAACCTCATATCCTTTATACATGGTTCTCCCTTTTTAATGTAAATTCCATTGTTTCAATATGTCTTTGCAACTTTACTTTTTCCATAATGTAATTCTTTCACAGTACTCATATTATCAGTGACCTTTGGGAAAAATAAACACACTGTTTGACTTAGCTTCATATGGCTAGGTGTAACATCTCACCATCTCTTTGAAATTCAAATTAACCTGGTTTATCTAAAAGTGCACATGCCCCTCACACCTCACATTCTAAAACTTCAGCCATGTTTACATATTTAGCATTTCAAACAGGCTTCCCTTTTGAATCACTCAAAAGCTGCTGACTAGCTGTCTGCAATTCAATTAAACCCCCCACACACACATCCACACAGAGAAACCATTCCAAACCCCACTGTTAACCTATCTTTATTTGAATGCATGCAGCATTCATAGGTCTAAATCCTGAAACTTCATTCCTAACAGCACTGTGGGTGTACCTACACCACATGCACTGCAGCAGTTGAAGAAGGCAGTTCACCACCACTTTCTCAAAGGCAATTAGGGATGGACAATAAACATTGGCCTAGCTAGCAACGCCCACATCCCGTGAATGAATAAAATAAATTGTAACAAGATGGACATATTGATAGCACAAATATAAATTAATGAGTATGATACAATAGCCATTACAGAGATGTGGTTGCAAGGTGACCAAGGCTGGAAACTGAATATTCTAGACTCTACGAGAAGGTTGCACTATTTGTAGCTAACTAAGTTAAGGATGGTATCAAATTGAAAGAAAAGGCATACAGTGTTGCAAAGATTAGTGGTAAACCAGAAGATTGGCTACATTTTAGAAACCAGCAGGGAATGACCAAAAAAAAGGTGAAAATAATGTATGAAAGTAAATTAGTGTTACAAATGCTGGATTTTACAGGGTGGTTATGTTTTAAAAGTTATCCTTTAAGTTAAAACGAAACAGAACAGTCTGGAAAGGAGGGTGGTGAGCTCTACTAAACTTCTGCCATAGACAGGCTCATGTGATCTGGTCATGGGGGAAAAAGACCCAAATCAAAACCTACTGAAAATCAAGTGGCAGTTTTGACACTTTGATACAAAAAAAGGGGCAGCTGCTTTTTGAACACAGAGACAGAATGAGATAGACTGAAGCAGCTACAGCTGAGAAGAGCTGGAAAAGATTGTTTTTGGATTAGCAAACAAGCAGGATGCTGGTATGAGCAGGTTCTCTGTTCGAAGAGAATAGAAAAGATGGAATCTTTTGGGGGTTTAAGGGACAAGGAGTCGCCGAAGCGGGCCTTGCTGGTAGAAGTCTGGTCTGGAATACTCAGACTGAGTGGAATGATTTTCGAAGGATACCAGAAGATTTAACCTGGTTTGCCAGGGAGAAGGGGGATTGCTGGAAGATGGGAGTAACTTGGAACTTCATCTTCTATTGCTACCCATCTGCCTGTGGTGCACAGCAAAAGGAGTTGAAAGAAGTTGTTCAATTTAGTTAATTAATGATGAAGTATCTTTTCTTTAGTTTGGTATATTAGTTGCCTGTTAAGTAGTGTTTTATCTATGTTGATTTCAGATTGTTTGTTACAGTAGAAGTCTTAAAATGTGAAATTTTGCCCTGCAATTCTTTCCAATAGTCATGAGAAATTCATATTTTTAAAAAGTTATCAGTCTCTATGGGGATCATAACACTAGTGTCACGGACGCTTTTAAAGCATTTACCCAAAGTTGCCTGTGAACAATGTATTTGTATATGAGTATGTACATTTTAGCCTTGGACTAATTCAATTTAAAATAACCCAGCAGCAAAGCTTTTTTGCTGAAAAGGAATAGGTTAATTTATTTCACACTATTGCTCTGGAAGTTACTTAAGAAAAGATAGAGTTACCAACACATGCACTCACAAAAATTAGTTACATATGAAAACAAAATGGTACATATAAACATGAATCAAGTTCAATCAGTGTTGCTGGTGCAGGCCTGATATTTCGAAGTTGAGATGTGTTGTCTGAAGTGCTGAGTTTGAAATTGTAGAATTGTCTCCACAGCTGTGATGACTCCGTTAGTCAATCTGCAGGAGGTTGGTTCTCTCAGGTAAACTTGAAGATGGAACCAGGTAGGGGAAATGAGGAATTTCTTTAGTTTTCTTTCAAGAAACTGCAGTCTGGCCCTTTTTTTCAGCCTGGCTGATTACAGCAGTTTGATGGCTGTGCTTGTTGGCTCCTCTCTCCTTGTGGGATGAAGTTCTGTCTCTCTCTCTCAAAGCAGTTAGAATTTTCACTGCTAAATCTGTAGCAGAGAGCCAAGATGGTCACTGTACCACGTGATCTGGACAAAATTCCGAGTCACTTTCCAAGTAAGGCATCAATACTTCAACAGCCTTTCTCCCACCTGTGGTTCTCAGCTTTCGTTCTAGTCAAGGCGAAATCTATATTCTTACAATGAGGCATCGAAAAGCTTTGTTATCTCCTGGATGACACCACAGTGAGCCATAATTAAATTAAAAACAAAAACAGAATTACCTGGAAAAACTCAGCAGGTCTGGCAGCATCGGCGGAGAAGAAAAGAGTTGACGTTTCGAGTCCTCATGACCCTTCAACAGAACTGACTAATATTAGGAGAGGGGTGAAATATAAGCTGGTCTAAGGTGGGGGGGGGTGGGGGGGTGTTGGGGGGAGAGAAGTTGGGGGGGTGTGGTTGTAGGGACAAACAAGCAGTGATAGGAGCAGATAATCAAAAGATGTCACAGACAAAGGAACAAAGAGGTGTTGAAGGTGGTGATATTATCTAAGAGAATGTGCTAATTAAGAATGGATGGCAGGACACTCAAGGTACAGCTCTTGTGGGGGTGGGGTGGAAAGACTGACAGGGCATTACAGGTAGAGATTTAAAAATAATGGAAATAGGTGGGAAAAGAAAAATCTATATAAATTAAATTAAAGATTGTCTTTTGTCCTCTTGAAAGATAAACACATTCTGACCCACATCTGGCTGGTAGGGGTCAATTCCACAAGAGAAGTCATGGGGCCTTTGGACTCTTTTTTGAAAAGTCTTTAAATTCAGTCCATTTTTAAAAAAGTAATCTTTAAAAGTTTTCTAAAAATCTGTAATACCACAACTGCACATCGTAACACTAGCAAAAAATATAAAGACAGATGATAAAAGCTTCTAGGAAAAACATAGCCAATGTGAGCTTTGATCCCTTGGAGGATGAACCCAGGGAATTAATCATGGTAATCAAGCAAATGGCAGAGACTTTGAGTAAGTATTTTGTATCTGTCTTCATAGGAGAAGACTCAAGAAGGATCCCAAGAATAGTAGAAAATCAAGAGACAAAAGGGAGGAACTTAAAACAATCACTAGAGAAAAATTCTCAGGAAATGGGACTAAAGGCTGACATGTCCACTGGACCTAATGGTCTGCACCCTAGGATCAATGCAGGATGCTAGGTTAACCAGCCTATAGTTTCCTGATTTCTGTCTGTCTCTCCTTTCTCAAATGGAGGTATGACATTTGCGGTTTTCCAATCCACTGGAATGTTTCCAGAATTTCAGGAATTTTGGAAGATTAAATCCATTTCATCTACAATCTCTGTAGTCACTTGTTTTAAGACCCTAGGATGCAGGCAGGGAGGTCTTGTTATAAGACGCAGTGGTAGCATCCCTGCCTCTGAGCCAGAAGCTCCAGGTTCAAGTGCCGCTCCAGGACTTGGTGACCAAGGAAGGTATATTCATAACACAGCCAAGAAGATCGGGTATCAACCCATCAATCTTTCCAGCTTTTGCCAATGGCATGTTTTAAGAGTAGGAGGGACTCCTGGTCAGCCATGTGATGGAAAGAAAGCTGGAGTCTCTACCATCACTATTCGTAGCTCTAGACATGGATGTAAAAGTGCATGTTGACATAGCAACTCAGGCTGCTTGGTGAGTCAGTTGGCTGATGTGGATCAAATTGGTGCCAATAGCATGGGGTTTGATCCCTGTTCTAGTTGCGGTGAATTTGGGGCCTGCTTCCTTGCACTACCTGTGATGGAGGTCGCAGTGCTGTGGGTTGGACCTGCCTTTGAGCAGAGAACTGAAGAAAGGAGGAAGATGCGGGTCATCATGTCCAGGGGGCTTGTCAGCCTTGAGTGCTTCTCCTCCCTCCTTTTTACCCCTTGATTTATGACTGTTATGATTGTGTTTTGACCTCAGTGAAAGGCAAAGGAGTCCCTTCACTTCTCTTGGGACCAAATCAAGATGTGCCACAGCTCTCCAGAATTCACTTCGATTCTCCTCAGCGTTCCTGCTATTCTCCGAGGTATGGGATTTCTCAGGGCCCTTTCACTAGCATATGGCTTGGTGACTCTCCAAATGCTCTCAAGCACTTCAAAATTATGGACACCCAGCTCAGGCATGAGCCTCACTTCATTATTGCTTAGTGATTCCAATTCAGAAAATACTCTTGGTTCTGGTGGCACACTGTTCCTGGTCCACAGCTGCTTTACAGCTCCTGACTCAATCTTCAACTGTCTGTCTTAAAGGTGCTCCAAAGCTGAATATCTGTTTGTGATAAATCACACAGATAAACCCAAAACAAAAGGGTACCTCCCTGCATAGCTTATTCCTGTAGCAGCATGGCTTCCTGGGATGTTTTCAGACAGAAATTTAAATCAATTACCTTTACCTTCAACACATCCTTTTGGTTCTCAGACCCACATGAATAATTTAAATCTCTAATGGGGACAACTATAATCTTACCAGGCTTACAGGCTCCATTACAAAACTCAGAGAGGGCCGCCTGTTGTTTATTGTT
Organism: Cetorhinus maximus; assembly: GCF_964194155.1. Taxonomy (NCBI): domain Eukaryota; kingdom Metazoa; phylum Chordata; class Chondrichthyes; order Lamniformes; family Cetorhinidae; genus Cetorhinus; species Cetorhinus maximus. The sequence goes on along the minus strand of NC_135890.1, from coordinate 18,377,674 downwards.
TTCATCCCTGTAACTCTAACCCTTTTAAGTAAACATGGGCCACTCTTTGAATTGTAATTATTTTAAGAGTGTTTACCAGTTTCTCAAACCAAGTGCTTTTATGTATCTTGCATTTTAAAATTTCAATCCTAAAACATATCATAAAATGAGATATTCGTAACAACCTACTGTGAAGACAGATACAAAATACTTATTCAAAGCCTCTGCCATGTCCTTGTTTCCCATTATTAATTGCCCAGTCTCATTCCATAAGGAACCAATGCTCACTTTAGCTGCTCTCTTCCTTTTATATACTTGTAGAAGCTCTTACCACCTGTTTTGATATTTCTTGCAAGTTTACTTTCGTATTCTAATCTTCTAGCCTACCACTGATCTTTGCTGCATTGTATGCCTTATCTTTCAATTTGATACCATCCTTAACCTCCTTCTCGTAGAGTCTTTCTTTCTCAATGGAATGTAACTGTTTTGAGAGATATGAAATATCCCCTTAAATGTCTGCCACCACTTCTTTACTGTCTTATCTTTTAACCCATTTTCCCAGTCCACAGTAGCCAACTGTCTTTATACCTTTGTAATTGCCTTTATTAAGTTTAATACACTAGTTTCAAACCCAAATTTCTCACCCTCAAACTGAATGTAAAATTCTATCATGCTATGATCACTTTTGCTTGAGGATCCTTTACTGTGAAGTCATTAATTAATCCTGACTCATTACAAGTTAACAGGTCAAAAATAGCCTGCTCCCTGGCTAGTTCCAGAATGTATTCTTCTCACTAGTGACTTATTTCCCTTGCTATTTCTTATTTCTACCCAAACTGATTCTACATCTTGACCTCCAAAGCTAATCCTTTCTCACTCCTGTAATATCATCTTTTATTAACAGCTATGCTACCTCCTTTTCTTTTCTTCCTTTCCTTCCAAAATGTTAAATACCCTTAAATATTCCATTCCCAGTCTTGGTCATCTTGTAATGGTTATCAGATCATATACATTTATTTCAATTTGTGCTATCAATTCAGCTATCTATTTTATAAATGCTGTGTGCATTCAGTTAAAGATTTTAATTGTCTTTTTTACCGGTTTTCCCTACCCTGACATTATTTGTTCTTTAACTCATGTCTGTATGCTCTGTCTCTTCCTGTTATATTCTGGTTACCATGCCCAATCGCAAAATTCAGACGGTTCCGACTGTGTTAGATCAATAGTTACCCAGAAAAAGTTAGAAGGATTAAAAACACTTCTAGCTTCTGGGTAACTATAGTACAGACCCACACCGATCTTCCCACAGGACACACCCACAGCCTACTGGTCTCCTCCCCATGGGGACTCCCCACCACCATGAAGATACCCCTCCCATAGAATTCACCCCCCCCCCCCCACCAGGCCTGATCTGACTCCTGACTTTCACCGCCAACACCTCACCCCCGACCCTCAAAACCAAGGCCTGACTCCCAATTTCACACCGCTCCCCCCAACCCGAGGTCTGACCTGACCTGACATTCCGTGAAGCCCAACCCAACCAACACCCACCCCCTCCATCCCAGGCCAGGCCCGACCCCACCCCACCCCACCCACCCCCTAAGCAAATCCTACCCACTTGTGTTATACACTTATCTTCTCCCTGGCCTGTCAAGGACTTTTAAGCCTGGCTGGACCTATAACTACCTGTTTACGGCAGCTAGTGCTGCAAAAAAGGGATGTGGCTTCCTAATATCTGACTGAGCTGCCCTCGACGCTAGGCCCCGAGGACATGCTGCATTCCCCAGATCTTGCCTAGCCTGAATCACAACCCAACTCTGATTGCCACTCCACGGAAGCTCAGACCCACTGTCCCACTCTCATTTCTTCCATCCTAATCTTCTCGCTCCTCCACAAAAATTGTTAGTCCCTTTGGGAATTCCATTCATAATAGTCAAAACATCCAAATGGGGCTGGGAGCAAAATGTACATGGGCAGCAGCTGAATACAGAAGCAATCCCCCCACCCCCCCCCACCCCTCACCCCCCCACCACCTCACCCTCCACAACCCCACCCCAGGGAGCTGTTTCCAGCCCTCCATTCAATTACAGGATAAAGTGGAACTGTGCACCATGTTGTCATAGGTATAGCTGACCTAAGTGTCTTCTGTAGCCTGGTACGATATCAAATGCAATAAGACGATAAAAATGGGAAGCTGATGTACAGTACATCACTTGGTTAGCTGTAATCAATTCTAAGAAACCACAAAAACTGGCATTGCTACAAATCACCAGAATCAAAAATAAGCAGATTGTTATATAGAAGTGCTTCTGCAATTCACAATCAATTTTCTCCATGTTGTATTAATTATTTTATTGCATTTAGATCCAAAATTTCATTTAGGTGACAACATAACATTCAAGATAAACATCTTCCCATAAGTTATAATATAACTAAAATAGAATCAGAGAGTCTCTTTCTGACATTCATTATTGCATGATAATTCAGTGGAACATACTCTTCCCTGTAGAAACAATCACATTCAAAATAACAGGTCACTTAATGGAGAATAAATTCCTAAAATTAAACGTATCTTTCAGAGAAAATTGCATTCGTCATTGAATATTTGGCAGTTACTTTGAAAGACATTCAAAACCACAAATGAAACAGCATTGGATCATTCAGGTGATTTTATAAAAATGATAACTGTTAACTGACTATCACAATATTGTGACCTTCTTAGGAATACAATTTCAATCAGCAATTTATTCAGTAATTCCCCAAGAAATGAGTTCAACAACTGAACCAGATAGTTGTCTTCATAAGTTGGAAATATGTTCATTTGTGCAAATTATTATCTGGAAAGGAATAACATGCAGGGCTACGGAAAGAACACAGGAGAGTGGCACTAAGTAATTTGCTCCTTTGGAGAGCTATAACAGATATGACAGGCCAAATGGCCTCCTTCTGCTCTGTAACAGCTCTGTTCTAATCCGAAGCACCAAAACAAGATTTTTGCTTATCAACCACGGAAATACACTAGTGCCAAAAAAGGCAAAATTTAAATATAAACTAGCAAGATTGTTTCTTCTGACCCAGAAGGCAGAAAAATTGGTAAATTCTCTCAGTATTGATGCAGTATGGATATTGCCACTCTCACAGTTTAGCTTGGACAGTGACAGCTGGGTGTTGAAGAGCAAGGTGCTTTTCTAGAAATGCTAGAGCCCTTTTCCAGGAGTCTTCCTGAGCAACTGAATGAGGTTTGGTCTCTCCTCCCCACAACACATTCACTGCAGAAAGAAAGTGCAAAATAAGGTACCATTAATTAGTAGATTGAAATTTTAGGAGGTTAGCATATTAGTCAGATCTGGAATATTGCTGGGGGTCCAGTACCTGAACAAATTTTCACAATCGCAATTTAAATGTTTTCTTTTGAAAAATAAATCTATCTCATTGGAGGAAGACCTGAAATTAGGATTATGGAAGCCAAAACTGGTGAAACAGTAATCTTCACACGATAGAAACCAAAGATTTTGAGAAATTTTGCACTGTCCTGCATTTCAAAGAACCCCAGCAATATTTTTGTCCTTTTTTGAGGCATGATTAACAATTAATGATTCCTAGGATAACTAGAGGTAAACCAAATGGATCCTCCCCCCTCAGCCTTCAGTGAATTAAACCAACAGTCCTGCATTTCTATTACTTTCCAATTTGCTTTTGAAGCAAGTGAGTGCAGCATATTTGATTGTCAAATGATGTCAGGAAGTATATTTACAAAGCAACCAAACTCCAAGAAAGAGAGATACTTCTGAATTCAAGCTATTGAACATAATGTGGAAGCCTGAAGTAAATTCCTTTAAGTCCCCTGTAAGACTCCTCAATTGGGAGTGCACACAGAGATCCACTCCCAGCCTATGCAAATAATTGTTTGTAAACTTGATGAGCAATCAGACACAGGCTCAACACAGCTCCTATCTTAAATCCCTTTCTCATTTCTCCTCGGCAACTTCTCACAAAGCTTATACAGGCTTTAAGGACATGACAGTAGGAAATTGAATCCATGAATGTTTATTACTACAGACTGGGAGAGGTTGGGTGCAAAAGGTACAATTCAACAAAATTTTATTTTAAAAATGCTCTAATGCATTTTATAGGTCAATTGTAATGGGAATATGACTGCATAAGGAGGCCCATCGTTTTCTCAGGTAACTAGGGTTGGACAATAAATGCAGCGGTCCCAATGTCACCCACATCCCAAGAACAAATAAAAAAGCAAACCTATAATCTCCTATATTGCTGACTTCCCTATCCTAGGCATGGCCAGTCAGCAAACATACCCACAACCAGGAGAGGCAAAATTGGAGGTGCATTACTTATATACTTATGAATTATAGTTTTAAATGCACAGAGGCCTGGGATCAGCTTCCCTGACCAATTCAGGTGATAATGAAGGAAAGTATGGTGTTACACCTCTAAGATTTGTGTTAACTAATCTAAAAAGGGTGGACAGATTTGAAGTTGGCACTGAAAAGCATCCACATTGTTGGGAAGGGTGCAGAGGAAAATATCCAAAATAGTATTGAAGTTGGGAAGTGACACAAGGCCTCCTTGTTCCATTTTCCTTTATCATTCGCTTCCAAATGGGGGCTGGCACAATGCAGGATTAAGTTTCTTGTTTAAGGAAACAAGGTATGTATGATAAGTCTAAGGACAGAATTTTTTGTTGTTATACATTGGGATTCTGATCAGGACAAATGTTTAAGCCAGTTGTGACCCTGACAACCACTGATGCCATGCATCTGGTGAATCTGAGCTGCAGCTCTGGTTGGAATATGTAGCATTACAAACAGCAGCTATTCTAAGTTATAGTTCCCACAGCCACTGCTTCTCGAATACGGGAATGCCCAGGGAAAAATGCACCATGCAGCATGAGTCAAGAAAAACAGAAATATTTTTCAGTGAGAACAAGAAAATCGAATGGAAGTGAGCCCAAATAACAATTCTTTGAATGGGTCTAACCAATGCCCAAAATAATTCAATGAGGAGTTTCACATGATCAATTGTTTATTTAGATATGCCCTCTGTTAAAAAAAATCTAGGACATTTGTGGCAGAATATCATGTTTATGCAAGTGCTAATTGGGAAAACAGACAATGTTTAAACATATCAATTTGAAGTCAAAAGCATAGATACTTGTGAAAGAAATTGGTATGTATGCAAATTGACTTTATATCCAATCACAAAAGGAAATAGAAAGCTCAAAGTTTTTTTCAAACGGAAATTAGATGGACTCTTGAGGCAAATAAAGTTGCAGGGTTCCAGCGATAGATAGGGTAACAGGACTGACTGGATTGCTCTGCACTGAACTAGCATGGGCTCAAGGGCTTAATGGCCTTCTAGTGTGTTAGAATGACACTATGACCCTATCACTTTATGTGCTGAACAAAATATTCGGGTCTAACTAGTGAGGACAAAACTACCTAAAAATGTTGAATTACAAGTAGAAATATAAAATAGTGCATCAGTATTCAGAAAGTTAATTCTATTTTTGGTACAAGCTCACCTATTTCATTTAGGGAATTTATCTTAAACTTGGATTCCCTGCAGTGTGGGCTATATGGAGGCTCAATCAGATGTCCGGCTTGAGGGTATGAGAGTACTGTGAGCAAGTGGTCATTTCCTGCAGCCTTCATCACCTTCTGGATCTGAAAAGGAAAAGTAAGCAAATGTACACTTCTGAATATTTCTGGTCAATATCTCAAATCACATACTCAAATCAAATGATTCATCTCAAAATAAAGCATTCAATGCAATTACCTCGATAGCTGATTCAGGTGCAGGCGAGTTCTGATCATCCTCCCCAAAAATAAGCATCAAGGGGCATCTAATTTTATCAACCTGCCAATCAAACATAAGAGTTTAAGAAGTGGGGAGGTAACAACAATTTATTCATAGATAAGAAGTCCTGTATCTTGGGCGGCAAGGGTGCAGAATGTACTCTGGGTGGGGGACTTCACGTCCACCACCAAGAGTGGCTTGGTAGCACCACTATTGAGCAAGGTGGCCGAGTCCTAAAGGACATAGTTGCTAGACTGGGTCTGCTGGAAGGTGGTGAGGGAACCAACAAGAGGGAAAAACATACTTGACCTCATCCTCACCAACCTGCCTGCCACAGATGCATCTGTCCATGACAGTATCGGTAGGAGTGACCACCGCACTGTCGTTGTGGAGACAAAGTCCCGCCTTCACATTGAGGATACCCTCCATCATGTTGTGTCGCACTACCACCGAGCTTAATGGGATAGATTTTGAACAGATCCAGCAACTCAAAACTGGGCAGCCATAAGGCGCTGTAGGCCATCAGCAGCAGCAGAATTGTACTCAAACACAATCTGTAACCTCATGGCCTGACATATCTCCCATTCTACCATTACCATCAAGCCAGGGGTTCAACCCTGGTTCAATGAAGAGTGCAGGAGGGCATGCTAGGAGTAGCACTTGGCATACCTAAAAATGAGGTGTCAACCTGGTGAAGCTACAACACAGGACTATTTGCATGCCAAACAGCATAAGCAGCAAGTGATAGATAGAGCTAAGCGATCCCACAACCAACAGGTCAGATCTAGGCTCTGCAGTCTTGCCACATCCAGTCGTGAATGGTGATGGACAATTAAACAACTCACTGGAGGCGGCGGCACCACAAATATCCCCATCAGTGCAAAACATAAAGCTAAAGTATTTTCTACAATCTTCAGGCAGAAATGCCAAATGGATGATGCATCTTGGTCTCCTCCGGAGGTCCCCAGCATCACAGATGCCAATCCTCAGCCAATTCGATTCACTCCACGTGGTATCAACAAACAGCTGAAGGCACTGGATACTGCAAAGGCTATGGGCCCTGACAACATTCCAGCAATAGCACTGGAGACTTGTGCTCCAGAACTTGCCACGTCCCTAGCCAAGCTGTTCCAGTACAGCTACAGCACTGACATCTATCCGGCTATGTGGAAAATTGCCCAGGTATGTCCTGTACACAAAATGCAGGACAAATCCAACCCGGCCAATTACCGCCCCATCAGTCTACTCTCCATCATCAGTAAAGTAATGGAAGGGGTCATCAACAGTGTTATCAAGCATCACTTGCTTAGCAATAACCAGCTCACTGATGCCCAGTTTGGGTTCCTCTTGGGACACTCAACTGTTGATCTCGTTACAGCCTTGGTTCAAACATGGACAAAAGAGCTCAACTCCCGAGGCGAGGTGAGATTGGCTGTTCTTGACATTAGGCAGCATTTGACCAAGTGTGGCATCAAGGAGCCCTAGCAAAACTGGAGTCAATGGAAATCGAGGGAAAACTCTCCACCGGTTGGAGTCATACCTAGCATAATAGGGGATGGTTGTAGTTGTTGGAGGTCAGTCACCTCAGCTCCAGGACATCATTGCAGGAGTTCCTCAGGGTAGTGTCCTCACCCCAACCATCTTCAGCACCTTCAGCTGCTTCATCAATGACCTTTCTTCTATCATAAGGTCAGAAGTGGGGATGTTCACTGATGGCTGCACAATGTTCAGCACCATTCATGACTCTTCAGATACCGAAGCAGTCCATGTCCAAATGCAGCAAGACCTGGACAATATCCAGGCTTGGGCTGACAAGTGGCAAGTAACATTCATGCCACACAAGTGCCAGGCAATGACCATCTCCAACAAGAGAGAATCTAACCATCGTCCCTTGACGTTCAATGGCATTACCATCACTGAAACCTCCACTATCAACATCTTGGACATTACCATTGCCCTGAAACTGAACTGGAATAGCCATAAATACTGTGCCTACAAGAGCTGGTCAGGGGCTAGGAGTCCTGTGCCGAGTAACTCACCTCCTGACTCCCAAAGCTTGTCCACCATCTAAAAGGCACGAGTCAGGAGTGTGATGGAATACTCCCCACTTGCCTAGATAAGTGCAGTTCCCATACCACTCAAGAAGCTTGACAATGTCAAGGACAAAGCAGCCCGCTTGATTGGCACCATATCCACAAACATTCACTCCCTCCACCACCGATGCACAGTAGCAGCAGTCTGTACCATCTACAAGATGTGCTGCAGGAATTCACCAGGGCTCCTTAGACAGCAACTTCCAAACCCACGGCCACTACCATCTAGAATGACAAGGGCAGCAGACACATGGGAACACCATCATTTGGAAGTTCCCCTCCAAGTCTCTCACCGTCCTGACTTGGAAATATATCGCCGTTCCTTCACTGTCGCTGGGTCAAATTCCTGGAACTCCCTTCCTAACAGCAATGCGGGTGTACCTACACCACATGGACTGCAGTAGTTCAAGAAGGCAGCTCACCACCACCTTCTCAAGGGCAACTAGGGATGGGCAATAAAAGCAGGCCCAGCCAGTGAAGACCACATCCCGTGAATGAATAAAACAAAGGTCAGCTGAGGCAGAGTGAAGCCGAGCAATACTACCGAGGTGGACATAGACGGTCTTAGTGGTTGGAAATTCATCTAAACATCAAATATGTTTTCGGATGGGAGCTGTTCATCATTTTGAATTCCCAGCCTCTGATCCCCAAACATCAACATCCTGGGAATCACTATTGATCAAATATTTAACTGGACCAGCCATATTAATACTATGGCTACAAATGCAGGTCAGAGGCTGGGAATTCTGCAGCAAGTAACTCACCTCCTGACTACTCAAGGTCTGTTCATCATCTGCAAGGCACACGCAAGGAGTCTGATGGAATACTCTCCATTTGCCTGGATGAGTGCAGCTTCAACAACACTCAAGAAGTTCAACACCATGGAAGTCAAAGCAGCCCACTTGATTAGCAGCCCATTCACTACCTTAACATTGCCACTGCCGCACAGTGGTAATAATGTGTACCATATGGGGAGATGATGGCGTAGTAGTAACATCACCGAACTAGAGGCCCAGGCTAATGTTCTGGCGACACAGCTTCAAATCCCAACCATGGCAGCTGGTGGAATGTGAATTTAATTAATAAAATCTGAAAATGGTTGGTACTCTCAGTAATGGTGACCATGAAATTATCATCGATTGTCATAAATGCCTATCTGGCTCACTAGTGAACTTTAGGAAAGGAAATCAGCTGTCCTTACCCAATCTGGCCTACATGTGACTCCAGATCTACAGTAATGTGGTTGATTTGACTCTTAACTGCTCTCCAAAATGTCCTAGCAACTCAGTTCATAGGCAATTAGATTTGCCAGCAATGCCCACATCCCACAAAAGAATAAATAAAAAAATATACAAAATGCACTGTAGCAACTTGCTCCTTCAACAACACCTTCCAAGCTCTACCATCTAGATGAACAAGGGCAGCAGACACATGGGAACACCACCACCTGCAAGTGCCCCTCCAAGTCACATACTTGGAACTTTATCACCATTCCTTCACTGCCCCTCTGTCAAAATCCTAGAGCTCCCTTACAGCATTGCAGGTGTACCTACACCACATGGACTGCAGAGGTTGCTAAGTAATTAGGGATAGACAATAAAAGCTGGGCTTGGCAACAACACTTACATCCGAAGCTCAATTACAACAGAATGTATTTCCAGCATTTTCTCTTTTTATTACATTACTTACAAGCTAGATTAATTGTTTAAAATAAAAACAATTCCATAATTCTTATAGCTTCTCTCAGCAAGTTCCTAAAACAATCTAATCAAACCACTTTCTTATACTGAGCAGCTGAGACGGCAAGCTGGCTGAAATTATTTTTTAAATTTCTACTTATATGACAGTCCAGAAACTATATAGTAGGGATCACATACATCCAGCTTAGATCAGTGTTCCACTGACTACTTGGTCCACATGCTGCCACAATAATGACAGTCCCAAATTAGCAGCAGGAGTGGGATCTCTCACTTAATGAGTCCACCACTTCCTGGTTCCCACCACTTTCTCATCATTGATAGACAGAAGTTTGACCCATTAGAAGACATTAAGGTGTTGTTGTCTTCTTATCCTTTCTGCCACTCACTGTCAAAATCACAGAAGACCAATGGAACTACCAATGAATTCCAAGGCCATGTATTCCCAAGCCTATCAAATTTAGAGATACTGAATACTGAAGCCCATGAGTAAGTCTCTGATTTATAAAATCAAGCAGGACAACAGCACAGTCAACAATGTTAACTGTTTGGTAGACAAGCTTTCTCTGCATTCAAATCCCAACCATGGCAGCCAATTAACTTGGCTCTAACACACAACCTCAACTGAAATTGCATTTTCAGATGGCTATCAGGAAGATTAATTCACAAAAAGAGTGATGCCGTAAACAGGCAATGGCCTATGTTTTGAACAAACATATCGTTTGAAACAATGACAATGTATTGAAAGACGTTCACATTGGATAAGGTAATAAGCACAATTGTTATGCAGAGTCACATGAATTAGTCATTCTTTGCCACACAACAAAGGGTCTTACATATATAGATTCAAGAATGCAGCCAGCTTTGTAGTTTTTAATATTTCAACATTCTTTTTAATATCCTTTTTATGGGATATTGGCTAGGTCAGCATTTATTTCCCATTCCTAATTGCCCTTGAGAAGGTGATCGTGAGCCCATTTCTTGAACCGCTGAAGTCCATATGGTGTAGGTATACCCACATGCTGTTAGGGAGTGTGTTCCAGGATTCTGACCCAGCAACGGTGAAGGAAAGACGATATAGTTCCAAGTCAGGATGGTGTGTGGCTTACAGGGGAACTTGTAGGTGGTGATGTTCCCATGCATCTGCTACCCTTGTACTTCTGGGCAGTAGAGGTCATGGATTTGGAAGGTGCTGTAGAAGGAGCCTTGGTGAGTTGCTGCAGTGCATCTTGTAGATGTCACACATTGCTGCCACTGTGTCTTGCTGGTGGAGGGAGTGAACGTTGAAGGTGGTGGATGGGGTACCAATCAAGCAGGCTGCTTTGTCCTAGATGATGTCGAGCTCCTTGAGTGTTATTGGAACTGCACTTATCCAGGTAAGTGCTAGGTGGTAACCAGCAGGAGGTTTACTTGCCTATGTTTGACCTGATGCCATGAGACTTCATGTGGTCCGGAGCCAATATTGAGGACTCCCAGGGCTGTACAACATTGTGCCTCCACCTCCGATGGGTTTGTCCTGTCGGTGGGACAGGGCACGCCCAAGGATGGTGATGGGGGTGTCTGGGGCATTGTCTATAAGGTATGATTCTCTGAGTATGACAATGTCAGGCTATTGCTTGACTAGTCTGTGGGGCAACTCTCCTAATTTTGGCACAAGTCCCAAGATGTTAATAAGAACGACTTCGCAGAGTCGGTTGGGATGCATGTGCCACTGTTGCTTCTGGTGCCTAGGTCAATGTCGGGTGGTCCGTCTGGTTTCATTCCTTTGTAAAGTCATTCCATTTGAAGTCATGCAAATTGCACAGTAATTAATATTTTCCATTGCAATCTGTTCTGCAATTTCTACATGTAGCAGAATCTTTTACCTGAATCATCAACTTTGGATCATCTGGGAATGGTAAGGGAATATTTCTCCATATCATAGTACCATTTTCTGTCATTTTAACTTTGCTTGATTGACTGCGAAGGCAAAAAAAGAAAAATCAACGACTAAGTAATGGAACTCAACTGTAGCAGATATATTTTCCATTAAAAAAATGGATATTTAATGGATTTAAGTTTATCAGAGATTTACATAGCCTATCAATTTCACAACAGTGGAGGATGCACTTAAGGACTTTTTATTAAGGCCATTCAATTTTTGGCCATAAGGCAGAACCACCAGCTGGGATTTTCCACCCCCATTCGCAGCGGGCTTGTTCAGTGGTGAAATCAGAGAATCTTGTGAGAAGGCCCAAGCCTCGTTTCCCAATGATGTAAATCCTGGATGTGATTGACCATCAATGGCAGGCTGCATTTCCCACCGTCGAACATCGAGAACTTAATTGTAATAAATTTGCAGATAATTATTATGGTCACATGTCGGAATCATCCCCCCACGTCAAATTTAAATCCAACGTTGGCGTGACTTACAATTGCCTTTAAAAGATGTGAACCTGGTGACCTCAACTTCGAGGGGAACTCGGAGGTGAGTGCACAAAACTTTGCACAGCGCTCGCAATGACCCCAGCAGCTCCGTGAATTCGAGGGGGGAGCAGGCTAGTCTCTGCAGTGGCTTCTTCGTGGCGGGCTTGCGTTGCCAGGGCAAGGGCAACAGTGCCATAGAGAAGGGTGAGAGGCAGCTTCAGGGCAAGGGTGACAGTGTCAGGGAGAAGGGTGAGAGGCAGCTTCAGGGCAAGGGTGACAGTGCAAGGGAGAATGGTGAGAAGGCAACCTCGGGGCAAGAGCGATAGTGCAACGAGGGAAGAGGGAAGAGGGAGATGGCTACCTCAGGGCAAGGGCGACAGTGCAGGGGTGTCATGGCAGCACTGACTGAAGTTTTAAGCACAAACACATGCAGGGGGTGGGGGGAGAAAACAGTCCAGGCTAATGGCAAAACATGTCAAAGGTGAGCCCTCCACTGCAGCTGAGAGTGTTTTGCCTCCACCCACAAATGTATCCAGGAGGTCACGGGAGCCCTTTTTGCCAAGGCATGCATCATTGTCAATTTCGACAGGGATCAGGCAAGCCAGGAAGCAAGAGTGCTGGGATTTGCTCAGATTTCTGGATTCCCACAGGTGCAGGGTGCATCGATTGCACCCATGTGGCTCTTAAATCTCCCCGGCAACAAGCAGCCCAGTATGTGAATCGCAAAGGTTTCCACTCTCTCAATGTTCAGCTGGTCTGCGACTATAACAAACGGATCATGCAAGTGTGTGCAAGATACCCCAGAAGCGTCAACAACTCATAAATCCTCAGCAGGTCTCAGGTCCCTGACATTTTCCAGGGACCACACAGGATGCAGGGCTGGCTCCTCGGGGACAAGGGCTATCCACAAAGGACTTGGGCTAATGGCACCCTTGTGGCGTGATGAGAGAAGGTACAACAAGGCTTATGCCACAACCCAGAATTCAGTTGAGCACACCGCTGGCATCCTGAAATGAGATTCCGGTGCCTGGCAGATCTCGTGGAGCACTCCTCAGAGGGCGTCACACATCATAGTGGCTTGCTGCATGCTACAGAACCCGGTGATGCAATGGGGGGAGGAGACCTGGATGATGAGATGCAAGGGCTGCACTTCTCCGATGAGTAGGAAGTCGAAGTGGATGAGGGTGATGGGTGATGAGGTCCTGGAAGGCGAGGGCGCAGGCGGTGAGGCCATTGCAGTGGCCAGGCAAGGCAGGCGTAGTTGTGATGCCCTCATTGCCATAAGATTCCAAGAGAATGATGACGGGATGCAGTGAGGACACTCCTGAGATCTTCACATTGCATCTGGGAACGTCTGACACCTGTCTGGCTGAGGGCAGCGCAGATACGCTCTGTGAAAAGGCTCATATCATCGAGATGCTGCTGAGAAATAGCAGCCACATGGACTTTAAAGCAACTTAACCCTTTGGCAGGCTTCATCACCTGATCCCTTCTGCATCACACCTTCACCTGTCAGGAATGGTGTCTAGATGGGGAGGCAACCCCGCCTCAAAGGTGCTGAGAGTACACAGAGAACATCACAGTACCTAGTAACGGTTGGGTATGAGATTCTTGCAGCAAACACAAACCACATGGAGATGCACACATCACTAATCTGGACAGTGACTTTGAAGCCAGACAATCACTGTGCTCAAAATGTTTCATTTTGCACAGGGGAGAGGCCCTGGACTGCGACAGTAGCCTTCGTTTTGTGCAGGAAACAAGGTTTCACATCTGATTGACATGAACATCACTCAACATAACAAGAAGCCATAGGTAAGGAGACATTCTTGGGAGTGTATTTGCAATGGTCGACATTAAGTACAAATGATTGGCACCTATTCCCACATTGTGCAACCAAATCTTCTTGACCTTTTTAACCCTTCTGCTATGTCTTGGTGCTCCCCTGACATCCACAGTGGAGGTGGATGTAGCCTGCTGACTGCAACGCCCTGTTATCTGTGGTGATATTGGCTGGCATCCTCTGGAAGGCCCCAGCCTGCTTTCTGTGTCCTGCTGTGTGGTAGTGGCACCCTCCTTGGCTTGTGGAGCGGGAGTTGCTGGGGTCACAGGAAGAGGGGATTCAGATGGGCTGGGCATTCCCAGAGTCACATGGGTGGATGCCACCAGGGTGTGCACCTGCTGCTCCTCCTCCCTATGGGTGCCCGAGGACCCCTGGCTGATTCCTTGAGAGGACGGGGCAACTGGGGCGAGCTCGACATGCCCTAGCCTCCTCTCAGGGTGACACTGATGGATGCCTGCAAGTGCCTCAGTGATGGAGCGCAGCTCCTGCAGCATTACAGGACCAATGTCTTGGACCAATGTCTCCATGGCGGCCATCATCCTACCAGTGCATTGGTATGCCGGTACCATCACCTCAGACTGAAGGCGGACAGGCTCTTCCATCGAAGAGTGCAGCAGACATCCCTTCCTGATGTTCCCGAGCTTGCCTTTGCAGCTCCAGCAACTGATGTATGACCAAGTTCAGAGGCTCCTCGTCTTTCTTGGACTCAGCATATTTCTGGCCTCCAGCTGTCCTCCGCATGTCAGAAACCTGGGAAGTCCCTGCCACCGCCTGCTGTGGATCAGACAGTACAATGTGGCCACCAGATTGTGACCCCGAGGCTACTCTACAACTAGGTCCCACCGAGGTGTGGGTCTCTGTGCTGGTGGGGGGTGTGGGTGAGCATTGGGTCTTCAATGTTGGCGTCCATAGATTCCCCTTCCATGATGCCCTCAGGGCTGGAGTCGAGGACCTAGCTCATGGACCCCCTCAACTGCTTGCCAGATGTGCCTGCAGAAGCAAGAAGAGATAATAGTGCATGGCAGTGGACTGCGGAACACGGGACCTCACTCACAGTGTGGTTGTTAGTTGGATGCTGCACTGCTGGATTCTCACTTGGTTGAGTGCCGCTGACCTCACCGTTAGCAGAGGAACGGTTCAGATTGTCGTCGGCCAGCTGGATGACTCTATATTCAAAGTCTTGAAGAACTTAATGTCGGACATTCCTCCACCAGTTTGCAACCCCTTCTTTTTGTTGTGTGCCAGCTTGTCCTGCATGAATACAGATGGAGAGAATGTAAGCAGGGCGCCTGCCACGCCAGATGAGAAAAGCGTGGCATGTGAGAGTGGTGAGTGGTGCCATGGACGGGATGAGGACTCGGTCCTCAGAGCAGATGAAGGTGTGTCTGAGAGAGTGAATGGTGATGTGCCTTGAGCTGGCAATGAGTAAGATCCCTGTGGGTGTGTAATGGGTGTGTGAGTGTTAGAGTTGAGAGTGATGAGAAGAATGACTTACCTTGGTGGAACAGTGGAGATCATTCATCCTCTTTTGGTAACGGGTGGCTGTCCTCTTTTGCAGGGTGCTGGTGCTGACCACCACTGCCACCGCCTCCCATGCTCGATTGGCAACCTTGCTTCCTGGTCTTCGCACAAAATGGGGTAGAGGAATTCGCAACGGGCCGCCACTGCGTTCAGTAGGTGCTCGAGGGAGATGTCGCTAAATTTGGGGACAGCATGTTTCCTCCCTTTGACAGCCATGTCTTTCCAGCAGCTTCCAATGCTTTAGAGAGAGCTAGCTCTGTGCAGGGGTGCCCTTTAAATATGGCGCCCAGATTACTGAAGGCATGAGGTGACAGCAGAGTGGGAGAATCACAGGCTGCCCCATCAGCGATCCGACGTGAAACCCATGCCTCTCAATTTTTAAACCAATTGCCACATGATACGGCGGAAAATGCCTTTATTGCCATCGGCAGGTTAAACGCCACTTTCCCCGCTTTCGGACTTTGCCAATTTCTAGGACGATTCCGCCCACTTGCCTGTGATTTTCAATAGCACCACCCTCACATTAAATGCACTGCAACCCATGGGAAGAGTATTTAGCTATTTTCATATGAAGAGCAGCAGTCATACATAACATGAAACACCAGCAAAATAAGTTAACTTACTTGTCAAATCCAGGAAACACTTTTGAGCTTCCTTCCTGAAAGTGGTTATAATGACTTCCACTGATGCAGATTAAGCACTTGGGCTAAGGGCAAAGCAAACCATTCTTGAATTGAATGGGTCAATAGCAGTAGATAAGTAAAAAAAAGTTTGTGTTCATAGTAAAGATGATCAATGGGCAAGAAGCTGGGTAACAGATAATATAATCAATGTTCAGCAAGTAAATCCATTACAAAGGCCAAAGTACTAACTATATATGTCCACAGAAATGCATTAGTTTGTTGGGAAACTTTTACTCTGAGATTGCCCTATCAGAAGGCTAATTTCCCCTGCAGAAGGGCAAAACTTGCTGAATAAATCTCTGTTGCAAAACACATAGCATTCTCAAGCTAGCTTGGAAGCTACAAATAAATACGCTGATGGATATTTTATAGCTAATCAATTTTCATTTTGACCCTTGCCATTGTAATATTTCTTCCTTTACCAATCAGATATTCCAAAAGATTATATAGGAAATTATCTGCAGGCAATGAATTATTACTGAGAATACAGAGTAAATAGATACAAACACGGTTAAGATCTCAAAGCAGTAAGATAATTAAAGTTGACATATTGTATTCTTCTACCAAGCTTCCATTATATAAGAGACTTAATGTTCTTCTTGTCTAAGTGTGTTTCATGGCTGGTTAACTTACATGAATATTTGGGATCTCTGTTGCCATTAGGAGTGTAACTGTGAATCCAAGTGAGAGTCCCAAAATTGCAACATTGCCTTTTGAAACCTTTGGATGGTTATTCAGGGTGTTGAAGGCCTCCTGTGAATCAGTAAATACAACGTTACAATATCCTTTGTGATTTAATAGCCACATTTCTATGAATCTGACAATAGTAAACCTCAAATGCTTGAACTGCCTTTGCTGCAATGGCATTGGATCTTTAGCAGCAGATAACTTACATCATCCTTTGTCTGAGCTTCACTTGGCCCCATTTACTGGGGTCATTTATATACGGAGTGCAGGCACTCATGTCTTTCGCAGCACCACTGGGATGTCTGCCTTGAGCATGCAAAGAAGGGGAAATATTGTAGTGCATTCCTGGCATTTTTTTTAAAAAAGGTCAAGCTTTTTGAATTTGACAATTTATTTAATGCAGGTGTTCAGAGAGCAAACTGGTCAATTATTTATCACCCATCCCCACACCCTCAAATCTGCTATGTCGCAAATAACTGGAAATACATCTTATTATGACACAGCCGATGGTAAAGGCTGAGTAGTTCAAATCCCAGAGGGAAATTTGAAACAACTATCATAACCCATTTTTGCAACTTGTATGTTTCAAAATGCAGGCTTTGAATTCAGTAGTAATAAGGCCACTGAGTTTCAAGAGGTGTTTTATAAAACTAAATTAAACATTTATTTATACAAGATTGTAGACACATACATATGTCAACAAAATTACTACAATAACTACAAAAATCCCCTAATTAATCTGACTCTCAGTTACACCCCGGTTAAGGCAACCATAAATCTCTTAGATTTAAACTCACAATTGGCAGACAACACTCTGGACAGTCGCATTCGAAGGCAGCTCACCACCACCTTCTTAAGGGTAACTAGGCATGGGCAATAAATGCTGGCCCAGTCAACGAAGCCCACACCCCGTGAATGAATTTTTAAAAATCAAAATGAGTTTCTTTCACCTCTGAGTCCTTGCAGACAGCAGCTTAAGGCTTACCGGCTGGAGGCTTCTCACACTTGTTGGATCTTAAAATGTCTCTAACTTACACACAATCTCCTTTCTCCTTTACACATATCTTTCTCTTTGAATGTAAATTTTCCATTGTATCACTAGGCTTTTAACTTTACTTCTCCTAACAATAACATCCTTTCATCCCCCCAATTTTATTAGCAAGCTGAAAAAAGTAAACACATTGTTTGGTATCTTCTAGCTAGGTATAAGATTTCACCTGCGGTCTTGAATGGTTTCTTTTAACAAATACAAATTTACACTTTACCTTCTACCCTCCTTACGTTTATCTAATTAACATCTCAAAACTACTATATATCAAAGCACTCAGTCTAGCTGGCTTTAGTCCAATTAAGACACAGGCCCTACTAGAATTCAATTTTAAAACAATTTCCAATAATATTATTATATCTTCTTGACAATCTTACAGCACCACTGAGTTATTTGTGTTCCATTCTAATCCACGTGTGTGTGGATGTGACATTACTTCCGGTAGAAGATGCCAAAAAGTTGAATTTTTTTTCCCTGCCAAGTTTAGGCATAACCACAGAGGAAATTCAAGGCCCAAAGCTCCAAATATTTTCAGATATGTACATTAGAAGTAGCATAAAAAGACACAACTGTTAGCATTACAAACTGAGCAGTTCCAAATTGTAGACATCATCGAAAATTATACTGTTTCATGATAATACTAACTTTCCCCAAAACAGGCACAAATCACTATAGCCATGCATAGACAAAATTGGACAGAAAACAATGTGCGCCACCCTCAATGCAGGTATTCCCATTTAATGTGCATTCAAATAAGGCATCTTCATTTTAGTTGCAGTTTGCAAATTAGGGAATTTACATGAATAGCATGGCCTCCATTTTCATTTTAGCACAATTACCATGCAGACTCAGTCTTTTAAAAACAAATTACTGCTCCCTCCACTCTCCCGCTTGTCGTTTCCCTCTCCTGACCCTCCTGCTTACCTCTCTCCTGGCCCTCCTGTTCGCCACCCCTATCCTGACGCACTCACTCACCACATGCCTCTTCAGAACGTCGCTGCTTCCCTCATACCAACTTGCTTGCAGCCCCTCTCCCATGCCCTTGGTGTGAGCAAGGGCTCGGGAGAGAGGCAGAAAGAAAGAGGGAACAGGTCGGGTAGCAGGAAGCAGCAAGGTCAGGTGTCGGAGCAGTAGGGTCAGAGGAAAAGATGAGCAGAAGGGTATGGGGAAGTGATTGAGAAATAGAGATCCTCATACTGTCCATTCAGATTTATTCTTCAATTACAAAGATTCAGTTCCTTGGTTTGGTAATCACATCTGATCCATACCAGGGCATGCAAAGTGACAAGAATGGCTGTGATCTGTTGCGGTCAGACAGAGGAGAAAGATCCTCTTTTGCACTTGAATGTAATGCATTCTGAAGCAATTTCGTAGAACCGTTGAATTGTTATAGAGTAGAAAGAGGCCATTTGGCCCATCATGTCTGCACCAGTTCTCCAAATGAACAATTCACTTAGTGTCATTCTCCCATCTTTTCCCTGTGACCATGCATATGCTTCCTTTTCAGATAATAGTTTAATTCCCTTTAGAATGCTTTGAATGAACCTGCGTCCACCACACTCTCAGGCAGTGCATTCCAGACCTTAGCCATTCGCTGTGTGAAAAGCTTCTTTTCTCATACTGCTTTTGCTAATTATTTTAAATCTGTGCTCTCACTTTCTTGATCCTGTCACAATTGGGAACAGTTTCTCCCCATCTACTCTATTCTGGCACCTCATGATTTTGAATACCTTTATCAAACCTTATCTCAGCTTTCTCTTCTCCAAGGAAAACAGTCCCAACTTCTCAAATCTATCTTTATAACTGAAATTTCTCATTCCTGGAACTTCGACTTTGAAACAGTCCCTGGAAATAGCAACGTCACTTGGCTCAGGTTGCCATGTTGACATTGCTACCTTGGTAGGATGGCATTTACTGTGCCCTCTTATCTATGTAAGTGTTTAGAAAGGGCTAGGATATGACCCTCAACATAATGTAAACTAAAAAGCTGACCTCAAGAGGATGACGAACAGGGGAGGTTTATAGTTTATATAAACCACGCATTTATAGTACCTGTCCATTGGTCAGAATAATTAGATTGTTAATTAACACTGTGGAAGCTACCAGCCCCCAAAAAGGATATATATACTGGTGGTAAGGGGCTGAGGTGCTGGTGAGGTGATAATGTGCGTTGGGCAGCTGCCTTCTTCAGATGGAAATTGGACCAGTGGAGGAGGAGGAAGGTCGAGAGAAAAGTCTCCTAATACTAGAGAGCAGAATGCTGTTATCACAAGCTACTGAGATCAACAAACTCTGCCAACTGTCCATTTGTTCTCCGGGATCAGTAAACAGCTCTCAATTGTTACGGATTGTATACTTTTTTCCATCTAATTAGTTAATGTATCATATTTAAACTGTTGCTTCTTAATAAACTCAATAAACTATCTTAAAATTACATACGAATTGTTGACTGCCTATCTTAGGCATCTGTGGGCCTGAAACAGATTGTAATTTTCCAAAAAAAAGCTAATGGCAAAACAGTCTAGGTGGTTTCTCAGTATCAAAACAAATAAAGTGTTTTTTTTAAAAAAACTTGTCAGTCAACAACACTACTATATGAATTTGGAATAATTTTTAAATTAAAAAAAAGTCAGGCACAATCTAGTACAGGCTTGTCCAACTTTTCACTTGGTTGGGGGTTGGGGGTGGGGGGGGCGCACATTATAAATTTTTGGAAGAAAAGGAAACAGGCTGAGAGGGATAGAAAGTTATCTCACTATCATTCCAAACAACACACATCTGTGGCTCTGTGAAGAAGCTGCAGATGAGGAGTCTAATTTATTGCCTTACCTTCACGGCCTGATTGAGCACTGATTCAATGAGACATCTGCCCTTGTTTTTGCAAGCCACATG
This sequence comes from Cetorhinus maximus, assembly GCF_964194155.1. Classification (NCBI taxonomy): domain Eukaryota; kingdom Metazoa; phylum Chordata; class Chondrichthyes; order Lamniformes; family Cetorhinidae; genus Cetorhinus; species Cetorhinus maximus. The sequence continues at coordinate 18,357,008 of NC_135890.1, read as the reverse complement.
AAGTCAAGGCATGTCCATGTACTTGATGTAGCACCGTGGCGCATCCCAGACCTGATGCCCATCTGTCAACCCGTGAAGAGCCCAACCCCCCCACTACATGCTGTATCAGGGCCCTGCCACATCTGCCTCACAGGCCAATCTTTGGACAAGCCTGATCTACAAACAAGCAAAATTGAAAAATTATTGCCTGGAATCAAGTAGAAATGTTTAGTTTCTGTTTTAAAGATATTATAAAACACATTATTGGACTGTAAAGTTTCTCCAGAACTCCAGAAAGAGATACAGTGGCAATTAGTGGGATGCCCCATTTAGAATAAGAGATAGGTTTAGGGGAAAAGGACACAACAAATGGGAATTTGAATAACTGACCTTGGGTGTAGTTCAATGGAATATATAAATTTGGATATTGATGTACGCTCTAGTGAAAGGAAAGCATAGATGGGATGAATAAGGTGACAGCTTTCTCTTGGAGGTATTTGTGTCTCTGCCTATGAACATTTTGAGGGAATCAAATTTGATAATCTGGCCACCACCCAAGACATTGGGACCTTGCTGGGGGAGATGAGCAAAGATCTAGAGACAAGAGACCCCCTTTGATCTTTCGAGAAGATTACCAGAAAGTCAGGAAGAATTATTGAATGGCGCATCTTTTTAAAGACAGTGAAATCCCGGATGAAGGAATAGTTTGCCAGAATACACAGCATGATCCCTATAGACCTGATAAACCTTCCACAAATGCAAAACGAGGATTTGTGGGAGAGGGCAGAGATTACCACCAAACACGATGAAGTGATGTGTAGCAGAAGAAACACTGCCTGAATAGAAAATTTGAAAAAAAACACTAGAGACCACATCCAACAGATAGGGAAATGTATGAAGATGACTTACGAATGTGAAATTCCAACACAGGATTGAAAAAGGAATTCGGACACTGGTGTGAGTGTGCAGTAGTGATTTATGACATGTGAAGTAACTGACATATGGCCTGAAGAGTAAGAAAACATTTTTAAATGATCAAGGCACTGACACAGACTCCATAAAGAAACTGACTTTAAGACAATTAATTTTAGCCCCTCTGGCCACCACCATCTTAGAGTCAAATTAAAGTAAAAGGAATTTTGGATTGAGACAATTGATGGCTATGGAGAAATAATACTTAATGAGAATTATCCACAAGACGGATAGAGGTGAAAGGAGAGCTGGAGAATCTTTTAAGTCCATGCATAATCTATTGCTTTAATTGCATCTATTTATATGGTTAGTGCCCGGAAATTAGCAACACTCCTGCAAAAGAATAAGGCCGGGATTTTACGATCGCGCTGTAGCGGGAGCCACTATGGGGGATACGGTGGGCCAGCCAAAAGTCCACTGACATTCGGCGGGACTGAACGATCCCGGTGGTGTGCGAGGCCAGAGAATCCTGCCCTAAGGATATTTCCCTCCCAAAGGAAGTAACTGTAAGATCAGCAGGTGTGGCGTGCCAAATCAATTAATCAGATAATTCCAGTAGATTTAGTATGTTTTCTATGATATGTAATCAATGAACTAGGGAAACAGCTTGTGGTTTAAAAATAACAATGTTATCTAAAAATTAGTTGTGAGATGTCAATAAGGATATTTCCTTCTCAAAGGGGGAAATTATAAGAAATTGGGGTCTTTAATCAGTGGGTATTTTCTGCATTTTATGGGATTAGCTAAGCAGCATTGATTTTCTCTCTGGAAAGAGAATTTCTAAACACTTTGACTTTGAAACAGTCCCTGGAAATAGCAACGTCATTTGGTTCAGGTTGCCATGTTAACATTCCTACCTTGGTAGGATGGCATCTTCTGTGCCCCCTTATCTATGCAAGTGTTTAGAAAAGACCAGGATATGACCCTCAGCATGATGTAAACTAAAAAGCTGACCTCGAGCAGGATGACGAACAGGAAAGGGGCTAACCATCCTGACATGCTGGGTACCTGCCTTGTATCCATTGGTCAGAATGGTTAGATAGATGATTGACACTGGGTAGGCTACCAGCCCCCCAAAAAGGATATATATATTGGTGTTATACTGGTGGTAGGAGCCCCGAGGTGTTGGTGAGGTGGCAGTGCTCATGGGGCAGCTGCCTTCTTCAGGTGGAAGATGGACCAGGGAGGAGGAGGAAGATCGAGGGAAAGGTTTCCTAAAACTTGAACTAGAGAGCATAATGCTGTAATCACAAGCTGCTGAGATTAACACTCTGCCAACCATCCATTTGTCTTCCGGGATCAGTAAGCCTCTGTCAACTGCTGCAGGTTGTATACTTTTTTCTGACTAATTACATAGGAACGTATGAAATAGGAGCAGAAATAAGCCTTTCGGCCCCTTGAGCCTGCTCTGCTATTCAATAAGATCGTGGCTGATTTGTTTGTTGTTTCCTGTTCCACATTCCCATCTACCCCCGATAACCTTTGATTCTTTTGCCTAACAAGAATCTATCTACCTCTGTCTTAAAAATATTCAGTGACCACATTCCACTGCCTTCTGAGGCACAGGGTCCCAAAGTTGCAAAACCGTCTGAGAGAAAAAAAATTCTCCTTATCTCTGTCCTATAAGGGCGACTCCTAATTCTAAAATTGTTAATGGATCATATCTAAACCGTTGCTTCTTAATATACTATCTTAAAATTACATATGAATAGTCAATTGCCTATCTTAGGTACCTGGGGGCCCCAAATCCAAAAATCTTAAGGGCATTGAAGTGGATGATCAGCCATGATCGTATGGAATTGTGGAGCAGGCTCAATGAGCTGAATGGTCTACTCCTGCTCCTATGTTCCTATGTTCCAATAACACCTGCGGGCTCTCACATGAAGTGAGAAGAAAACAGAAAAATGCAGTGATGCTGCCCACAGATTGGATTGCCTTTCTGTTCTGTTTCTTGATAGAGTAACTTTTTATACAACATATTGACCTGCAAACCCATGATATATTTCAAGGGAGTATTGCTTGAATAGTGAGCTTGCAAACTACTCTTGCCTAGCTAATCACTTATGAGGGAAAAAAGTTAGTGCCGTTCGAATCATGGATGCAGAGGCAGGCCGGTCCAGAAAGAGACAAAAGGCATACTATTTTCACCAAGAGCAGAAGAATGATTTTTGTTTCACATGTCTTGAAGGCAAGTGTGAATGTCTAATCTGAGGTGTGAGAGTTGCAGTGAAAAAAAAGAGCCATGTCGAGAGGCACTTTGCAACAGTCCACATGCATTTAAAGAAAGATTTTCTGTCAGGAAGCAGTCTGTGTACAAAAAAAAGTATGTGAACTGAAGGCAGCAATGCTGAGACACCAATCGTTTTTTACCACATTGAAATTAAGGTAAGATCAGTTTCCTTTATATTAAATATTATATTGTAGTTATAATATCTAAATATTTAGTTTGCATTTACCTATCCATATTTTTTCAATATATGTTTAAGTAGCTTATGATATTTTTCATTTACCAGAAGTAGCTTTAGGTGAGAAAAGGTTGGAAGCCCCTGGTCTAGGTCATTAATATATATCAGGAAAAGCAAGGGTCTGAACACTGACCCCTGGGGATCTTCATTACATTATTTCCTTCAGCCCAAAAAACATCCATTAACCCCTACTCTCTGTTTCCTGTCACTCAGCCAATTTCTTGTCTATGTTGCTAGTGTCCCTTTTATTCCATGAGCTATAACTTTGTTCACAAGTCTGTTATGTGGCACTGTATCATATGTTTTTTGGAAGTCCATGCATACTTCATCAACCAGCACTGCCCTCATCAACCCTCTCTGTTGCCTCTTCAAAAATCACCAGCAAGCTATTTAAAAACTATTTGCCGTTAACAAATCCATGCTGGCTTCCCTTAATTAACCTGCATTTGTCCATGTGACTATTAATTTTGTCCTCAATTATTGTTTCTAGAAGTTTCCCCACCATCCAAGTTAAACTGACTGGCCCATCTTTGCACCCTTTTTTGAACAAGGCTGTAATGTTTGCAATTCTCCAGTCCTCTGCACCACCCCTGAGTCTAAGGAAGGCTGAAAATTTAGACCAATTTAGGCCAATTGGCACGAAGAGCATGAGCATAATCTGATCCATACCTGTATCCACTGAAAGGGAATGCAGCAAGGGGACAAGAGGTGCCACAATGGCACAAAGAGGCTGAAATACAGAACTACAATGGGAGGTTGGGGACTTGATGGATGAAAGAGGCAAAAGGCAGTTCAGGTCCTATTCTTCTTGACACACCATGCAAGCCCCTTCCCACTCACTCCTACCCCACTCCTTCACAGAGCTGCTAGACGCTGCCCTCAAAATACTGCCTAGTCCCAGACTTTGGAATCTCTTCTGAAAAATGTTGGGAAACCATCCCTTACTGACAGACCCCAAGCTCCCTAATGTTGATAATACAATTTAGCATATATCTTATTCTTGCAAAACCTTAGACTAACTGAGTCCCACCGTGGGAGATTTGACAATAAATAAATTCAAACTACTAAAGGCAGAAAATGGATCCATAAGAAAAAACAGAGCTAAAGTATAAACTCAACTATGTAAAGATTTACCACAGGTAAAATTGCATCATCCTTACATTATGCTTTTGGGATTTAGTTCCTCTTAATTATTCAGTGAATTATAAATTGACAGTCAATCCAAATTTTACAATTCTTTTGCATATTAGCACTTCTGGCATTGATATTTTCCTGTTAATAGGGTGCTGCCATAAATATCCGCCAGCTACCCAATTATCACATTTGCAAATCCAATGTAATTGAAACATTGCAACCCAATAAAATATAGTTTACCTCAAAGTAAGAGAGTTTTGGGTCGAAGACTTGCAGTGACAGTGGGACCTCCTTATGATCCAAGTAAGCCAAAGCTAAGGTCGCAAATCCTCGCGATGCAAGAAGAGCTGCACGGTATTCAACTAGGCCTCCTCCACCACCCCACATATCCAAAACTGCAGGAAATGGTCCAGGACCTAATAAAGATAACAGTAAGTATAGTTCTAACATGCAGGTTGTTGCAATTCAGTTAGACATTGTGCACTACAGCTGAATGATGATTACTACACATTGAAAGCAAATTTTGTAGAACTTGCATGTATATAGCATCTTTAGATGTTTCACAAATAGAAAGAATAAACATTTTATATAGCACTTTGCACAATCACAAGGCAACCCAAAACACTTCTGAAGTGTAGTCACTGTTATAATATATGAAACATGGTAGCCAATTTGCACACAGCAAGAGCCTACAGATAGAAATTGAATACCTGACCAATTAATCTGTTTTTATGTGCTATTGGTTTAATGAGAGATTAATGTCAATCAGGATGCTGGGGAAAATTCACCCGCTTTTCAAATAATGCCATAAGATTCTTAAAATTCACCTGAGAAGGCAGACAGTGCCTTGATTTAACATCTCATGTGAAAGACAGCATCTTTAACAGTGCAGCATTCTCGGTCCTAACACTGACCGCTGGGGAACAACTTTTCGGACTGGAGGAAGGTTTACAGTGGAGTTCCCCAGGGGTCAGTGTTAGGACCCCTGCTCTTCCTGATATATATTTATGGCATGGACCTTAATACAGGCCTAGGTGTATAGGGCACAATTTCAAAATTTATAAATGATACAAAAATTGGATGTATTGTGAACCATGTGGAGGATAATGTTGAACTTCAAAAGGACATAGACAAGTTGCTAGAATGGGCAGACAGGTGCAGATGAAGTTCAATGTGGTGAAATGTCAAGTAGTGACGCATTTTGGTAGGAAGAACGTAAGGGACAATATAAATAAAGGGTATAACTCTAAAGGGGTGGCAGGAGCAGAGGGACCTGGATGTATATGTGCATAAGTCTTGATGCAAAATCATGAGTATAAAGGGAGAAACTGTTCCCACTGGTGGAAGAAACAAGAAGCATAGGACACAGGCTTAAGGTAACTGACGAAAGAAGCAATGGCAACATGAGGAGAAACTTTTTCATGCAGTGGGCAGTTGCGATCTGGAATGCACTGCTGAAGACTGCGGTGGATGCAGGTTCAATCGAGGCATTCAAGAGGGATTGGATTACTATCTGAAAAGGAAGAACGTGCAGAGCTACGGGGAGAAGGCAGGGGCAGTGGCACTAAGTGAATTGCTTCATCAGGAAGCCAGCACAGACAAGGCAGGTCAAATGGCCTCCTTCTGTGCTGTAACCATTCTATGGCCGGAATTTTCTGTCCTCTTTGACGATGGGTGCCACGCCGGGCGCAGGAGGACAATATGGTGGGAAGGTCAAAAATTGCTTTCATGTCCTTGTCAAACCAGTCAGCCATCGTCTGCTCCACCCATCAACAACAGGCTGCCTTTCCATCCAACGTCGGCAACCTGATTTCAATGCATTTGCATCTCATCATCTTACCTGCCCACCGGAATCAACCCCCAGGTTAAATTTACCTCCCACATCTGCATGACTTCAGAACGACGTGATTCAAAACAGCATTTAAAACGTGACGAACTGAACTTTAAGGGGAGCTCGGGGATGAGTGCACACTAACATTGCACAGCGCTCGCAGGGGTCGCCCATTTGACTTCAAAGAAGAGGCCACGCATTCAGGCGAGGGTACAGGCCAGTTACTTTTTTCCGACAGCCAGACAGTGCGTTGCCGAGGCAAGGACTGCACTGCAGTTGGGATGAATGGGGTGGGGGGGGGCGGGGGCAAGGCAGTATGGTCTGATGGTAGTGCACAAGCACATACGCAAGGGGGCTGAGTGGGAGGGGAACAGCCACGCATTAGGAAAACCTTGCATAAAGCGAGTGTTCTTCCGCAGCTGAGACAGTTCAGGTGCAGTATTGACATGCTTGGAGTCGGGCCTCTAGCTTATCTGCCCACTCAAGCAACGCAGACGCATGAAAGTGCCACCAAATGCTCCTGAACTTTGCACCCCTTGGGCGTAGACTGAAAATTAATGAGTGTTTTAGGGGGCTGCAGAACAATTGCACGACTGGACAAGTTGTACAATCTCCTTGTGAAAGCTGGCCATGAAGCAGTCACTGGTGGAGGCGCTCACAGCCCCTAGCAATGTCTTCATTCGGGTTTGGACCAGTCTCCCCCACAGTTCAAGCCAACAGCGCAGCCTTGCAGTGTGGGTTAGGAGAATGCCTGAGCCTAAGCTGAGAGCACAGCTTGCAGTCCAGTGGGCAAAGCTACCGCCAGTCAGTCAAGTGGAGTGGGGCAGAGGTGGGTGGGGTTTCAGGCAGCCATGCCATACTCTAAACTCTGGTCATCCAAGTGGTGGCCAGCACTCTCCGACATGCATTAAGGGGCCTTGAGACGGAGTCGCACACGTAACCAGGTGAGGTTGCTAGGAGACTAATGCTAACCCACGTGTCTCTCTCTTTTATCCTGCAGGAGTACAACATCAGGAGTATGTAGCCTGGTGGCCTAACTGTATGCCTTATGGCTAACAGATAGCGGTGACGAAGGAGAAGAGCAACGGAGGCGCCTGTGCACGCTGCTGAAGAGCTACAGCAAGCCGTCGCAGGTCGGCGCCTTGTGAGACCCAGGGTCTATAGACAGTGCTAGTTATTCATGCAGATGACCAAGTGCCAATGTCGATGAAGACTGCGCATGTTCAGGAACTGTTTGGTCGCAAATGCCACTTGCTGCAGAATTTGGTACCACGGAGGCTCGGAGGGCATCCGCTGCCAGTGGCTGTGAAAGTGACCACAAAGCTCAATTTTTACACCAATGGCTCCTTCCAGGGCTTCACAGGTGACCTCTGCGGGATTTTGCAAGCCTCCACACACAAGTGCATCCAAGAGGTCACGGACGTCAGATTCGTGAAGGCACACAACTTTGCGCATTTCGACCGGGTTCAGACAAGCCAGGAAGAAAGAGCACTGGGATTTGCACATTTGGTTTTCCACAAGTGCAGGGTGCCTCATGTGGCGCTTAGATCTCCGTGGCAACAAGCAGTGCAGTATGTGAACCACAAGGGCTTGCTGAATGTTCAGCTGATCTGCGACCACAACAAATGCATCCTGCAAGTCTACACATGATTCCCAGGGAGTGTCCACGGCCCCTACATTCTCAGTAGGTCCCAGATCCCTTGTGCCTTCCAGGGTCCACAGAGACTGAAGGGTTGGCTCCTCGGGTACAAAGGATACCCACAGAGGATGCAGCTGATGACACCAAGGAAATGGCGATGAGACCGTTGCATCATCCAGACGAGGCAGGCACACTTGGGAGGCCCTCACAGCTGCTAGATTCATGGAGGAAGATGACGACATGCAGTGAGGACACTCCACAGATCCTCACGTTGTATGTGTGAATGTTTGACTCCTGTCTGGCTGATGACAGCACACATACACTCTGGAATAAGACTCCTATCATGGAGACACAGCGAATGTCCATAGTCCCTACATAACAGGAGGATGATGACGACATGCAAAAGGGACACTCCATAGATCCTCACATATTTGATGTGAATGTGACTCCTGTCTGGCTGATGACAGCTTGCTCGCGCTCTGTGAACAGGATCATATCATGGAGATACAGCGAGGAAACTTTAACTTCTCCTGATCCTATGGCATCCGTTGTGAGCTAAACCTTTCAGGACCAACTGTCACTGGACACAGATGGTAATGAGGTGGGGGGGCAGCTGCACCTCAAAGGTGTTGAGGGCACACAGAGAAAATGATGGAACTCTGTGCTGCTGGCCCAGGAAATTTTGGCAGCAATGATAAGCCCCATCGAAGTGCAGGCATGACTGACGTGTCCAGTTACTGTGAAGATGCACCATCAGTGTGCTGGGAAGGTTGCACAAAGCACAGGGAGGAGGTATCTTGTGCAGGAACCAAGCTGTCACTTCAGACTGACGTGAACACTGTTCATCGTAATAAGGAGCCACCCGTGCCCACGTGGTGAAACTACATTTTTTTAACCTTCCTAACCCTGCCGCTACATCTTGGTGCTCCCCCGACATTCACAGTGGAGGTGTAGGCAGCCTGCTGACTGCTACACTATCTGTAATGACCTTTACAAGCATCCTCTGGAGGGCCAAGACCTGGAGGGCCCCGGCCTGCTTTCGGGGACCTGCTGTGTGGCAGTGGCACCCTCCTCGGCATGTGGAGCTGGAGTTGCTGGGGCCACAGGAACAGGGGATTAGGATGAAGCGGACATTCCTGGAGTCACCTGGGTAGATGGCCCCGGGGTATGCACCTGATGATCCTCCTCCCTATAGGTGCCCTAGGGTCCCTGGCTGACTCCTTGAGGGGAAAGAGAACCTGCAGAGAGATCGAGCTGCCCCACTCCCCACTGGTGTTGACACTGTTGGAGGCCAACTATGGTGTTAGCGATGGAGTTCAGCCCGCGCAGCAGTGCAGGAGCGATGTCCTGAACCAATGTCTCCATGGCTGCCGCCATCCTACCAGTATTGACCTCGATGCGTAGGCATGCAGGCGCTATCGCCTCTGAACGAAGGCAGAGGGACTCCTCCAACATGCCTTGCAATCTGAGGATGCAATGGACATCCTTTCTTAATGTTGCCAAGCCTGCCTTTGCAGCACCAGCAACAGAGGTACGACCAAGTCCAGAGGCTCCTCATCTGACTTGGACTCGGAGGACTTCTGGAAGCCAGAAATCTGCTAAGTGCCGGAAACCTGGGGAGTCCCTGTCGCCGCCTGCTGTAGATAAGACAATGCGGGCAGGCGATGGCGGAATGGTATAATAATAGAGTAATTCAGCTGGCCAGTGACAATCTGGACCATTCCTGTGCTGATGGTGAGGCCGACAGTGCTGGGCTAGTAATCCAGAGACCCAGGATAATGCTCTGGGGTTCCAGGTTCGAATCCCGCCACAAAAGGCGGTGGAACTTGAATTCAATAAAAATCTGGAATTAAAAGCCTAACGATGACCATAGATCCATTTTTGTTGTAAAAGCCCATCTGGTTCACTAATGTCCTTTAGGGAAGGTAATCTGCCATCCTTACCTTGTCTGGCTTACATGTGACTCCAGATCCACAGCAATGTGGTTGACTCTTAAATGTCCTCTGAACAGGAGAAATTAGGAATGGGTAATAAACGCTGGCTTAGCAAGTGACGCCCACAAATAATAGAAAATAACGTGCTCACCAGATTGTAACCCCAAGGCTACTCTAGAGCTAGGTCACACCAAGCTGTGTCTCTCTGCACTGGTGGAAGGTGTGGGTGAGTGTAGTGATAGGTTTTCAATTAAGGTGTCATCAGACTCTGCTTCAGGCTTGAGTCAAGGATCTGGGTCGTGGACCCCCCAGCTGCTTACCAGATGTGTCTGCAAAAGCAATGAGAGATAATTAGTGCATGGCAGAGGACTGCGGAACAGGGGAACTGACTCACAACATGGTTGTCTGATGGATGTTGCACTACTGGATCATCACTTGGTTGAGCACTGTCGACCTCACCATGAGCACAGGAATGGTCCAGATTGTCGCTGGCCAGCTGAATTACTCTATTTTCAAAGTCTGTGAGGACTTTGGTGTCACACATTCCTCCACCAGTTTGCGATCTCTCCCTTTTAATGTGTGCCAGCTTGTCCTGCATGAATATGGATGGTGTATAAGTAGGACACCTGCTAGGCTAGATGATAAGGATGCCTGGCATGTGTGTGGTAATTGGTGCCATGGGTGGGATGAGAACACGATCTGCAGGACAGATGAGGGTGTGTGTGAGAGAGTGAATGGTGATGTCCCTTGAACTGGCAGTGAAAGAGATTCCTATGGGTATGTGATGAGCTTCTGAGTGTGAGTTGAGAATGATGAGAAGAGTGACTTACTCTGGCAGAACGGAGGAGGTCATTTATCCTCTTTCGGCACTGGATAGCTGTCCTCTTTTGCAGGGCGTTGGTGCTGACCGCCGCTGCCACTGCCTCCCATGCTGCATTTGTCACCTTGCTTGCTGATCTTTTCCCAGAGCAAGGGTAGATGACTTCACGGTGGGCCTCCACAGCATCCAGTAGGTGCCCGAGGGAGGCATCGCTAAATTTGGGGGCAGCATGTTTCCTCCCTTTGGCAGCCATGACTTTCCAGCAGCTTCCGATGCCTTAGAGAGAGCTATCTCTGTGTAGGGGCACCCTTTAAATATGGTGTCCGGATTACTGAAGGCCTGAGGTGATGGTAGGGCAGGCGAATCAGAGGCCGCCCCACCAGCAACCAGGCATGTTTTCCAGGAATGCATAATTAATGAGGCGGGACGTGCCGGGAATGGGACAATACAGCACAAAAAGCCGCCATTACGGCCAGGAGGTAAAACTTCCATTTTCCTGCAAATCTGGGATGATTCCACCCTATGATTCAATGCAAGCTCTTATTTTAAGCTACCGCTTCCTGGTAAGTTCCTTTAGAAAAATAATTGCAGTACAATTCTTAGTGGAATCAAGCTCTATGAAAAGAGCCCACAACTTAGTAAGAATTGATTAGGCTGAAAATTCATCCAATGCAAGTTAGATCATAAAATATTAGAAATGGAAATAACACATTGATAGAAGAGGAATGACCTTCTAAAGTTTGGAATAACGCACAACTGTGAGTGCATTACTCTGCAAATGGGTTTGCTGTGTGCGATCTGAGAGTTCACGATATTGACAGTTGAAAATAAAAAGTGTTTTATTTCATTGCATCTCTTATATAGATAAAACAAGACATAATTCAGAACTTCCTGTTCAATCAAATTCCCAAATTACCTGACAATCCTAAATTTAAATGTTTCATCACTGTAGGTTCAACTGACCGCTTACCACAGAAATTTATGATAAATATCTAGATTCAGAACTTAAAATGAGATTACTTAAACAGGGAGAAAATTTGAGAAGTGTACTTGTTTAAAATACTACCCTATTTAATACCGTGATGAAATAATCTCACTATGTTATACTGATTATATCTCTGGCAGTGTAATGGGTGAATCACAGTGCAGAAGAGGCCCTTCGGCCCATCGGGTCTGCGCCGACATGTGAGAAACACTTGATCTACCTACCTAATCCTATTTACCAGCACTTGGCCCATAGCCTTGAATGTTACGATGTGCCAAGTGCTCATCCAGGTACTTTTTAAAGGATGTGAGGCAACCCGCCTCCACCACCCTCCCAGGCAATGCATTCCAGACCGTCACCACTCTCTGGGTAAAAAGGTTTTTCCTCACATCCCCCCTAAACCTTCTGCCCCTCACCTTGAACTTATGCCCCCTTGTGACTGACCCTTCAACTAAGGGGAACAGCTGCTCCCTATCCATCCTGTCCATGCCCCTCATAATCTTGTAGACCTCGATCAGGTCGCCCCTCAGTCTTCTCTGATCCAACGAAAACAACCCAAGTCTATCCAACCTCTCTTCATAACTTAAATGTTTCATCCCAGGCAACATCCTGGTGATTGCACCCCCTCCAGTGCAATCACATCCTTCCTATAATGTGGCGACCAGAACTACACACAGTACTCCAGCTGTGGCATCACTAAGGTTCTATACAACTCCAACATGACCTCCCTACTTTTGTAATCTATGCCTCAATTGATAAAGGCAATTGTCCCAAATGCCTTTTTCACCACCCCACTAATGTGCCCCTCTGCCTTCAGAGGTCTTTGGACACACACACCAATGTCCCTTTGTTCCTCAGAACTTCCTAGTGTCATGCCGTTCATTGGATACTTCCTTGTCAAATTACTCCTTCCGAAGTGTATCACCTCACACTTTTCAGGGTTAAATTCCATCTGCCACTTATCTCCCCATTTGACCAACCCATCTATATCTTCCTGTAGCCCAAGACACTCAACCTCACTGTTAACCACCCGGCCAATCTTTGTATCATCCGCAAACTTACTAATCCTAACCCCCACACAGTCATCTATGTCGTTTATATAAATGATGAATAATAGAGGACCCAGCACAGATCCCTGTGGCATACCACTGGACACTGGCTTCCAGTCACTAAAGCATCCTTCTGTCATCACCCTCTGTCTCCTACAACTAAGCCAATTTTGAGTCCACCTTATCAAATTACCCTGTATCCCATGTGCATTTGCCTTCTTTATAAGTCTCCCATGTGGGACCTTGTCAAAGGCTTTGCTAAAATCCATATAAACTACATCAACTGTACTACCCTCATCTACACACCTGGTCACCTCCTCAAAAAATTCAATCAAATTTGTTAGGCATGACCTCCTTTTGACAAAGCCATGCTGACTATCCCTGATCAAACCTTGCCTCTCCAAGTGGAGATAGATACTCTCTTTCAGAAATTTCTCCAATAGTTTCCCTACCACTGACGTAAGACTCACTGGCCTGGAATTCCCTGGCTTATCTCTATAACCCATCTTAAATAGTGGAACCACATTAGCTGTTCTCCAGTCCTCCGGCACCTCCCCCATGGCCAGAGAGGTATTAAAAATTTGGGTCAGAGCCCCTGCGATCTCTCCCCTTGCCTCCCTCAGCAGTCTGGGACACAAATCATCCGGACCTGGAGATTTGTTCACTTTTAAGCCTGCCAACACCTCCAATACCTTGTCACTCCCTATATCAATTTGCTTAAGAACCTCGCAGTCTCTCTCCCAGAGTTCGATACCTTCATCCTCATTCTCTTGGGTGAAGACGGATGTGAAGTATTCATTCAAAACTTTAACGATGTCCTCTGGCTCCACCCATAGATTGCCCCCTTGGTCCCTTATGGGCCCTACTCTTTCTCTGGTTATCCTCTTCCCATTGATATACTTATAGAACATCTTGGGATGTTCCCTACTTTTACCAGCCAGAGCTTTCTCATATCCCCTCTTTGCTCTCCCAATTGCTTTCTTAAGCTCCACCCTGCACTGTCTGTACTCTACTAATGCCTCTGCTGATTTGCTTCCCTTGTACCTGCTAAAAGCCTCTCTTTTCCTTCACATCGTAACCTGAATATCTCTGGTCATCCTTGGTTCTCTGGGGTTGTTACTCCTTCCTATCACCCTAGAGGGAACATGTTGAGCCTGTACCCTCCCCATTTCCTTTTTGAACACACCCCACCCCCCGTTCCTCTGTAAATTGCCCCAGAAGTAACTGTTCCCAGTCAACCTTGGCCAGACCCTGCCTTATTTTACTAAAATCCACTCTCCCCCAATCCAAAACGTTTTTTTGCAACTTGTCGATTTCTTTGTCCATAACAAACTTAAACTGTACCATGTTGTGGTCGCTATCACTAAAATGCTCACCCACCACCACCTCAGCCACCTGTCTGGCTTCATTCCCCAGAATTAGGTCCAGCAATGCACCGTCCCTTGTTAGGCCCTCTACATATTGACCTAAAAAGTTCTCCTGTACACATTTCAAGAAATCCACCATCCAAGCCCTTAACACTATGTCTATCCCCTATTGTTATTGTTTTTATACACCTCCACAAATTGTGCACATATTTGCTCAATTTCCTGCTGACTATCTGGGGGTCTATAATAAACACTCAATAATGTGGTTGCCCCTTTTTTATTCCTAAGCTCTACCCACAAAGCTTCATTCAATGCCCCCTCCAAGATATCATCTCTCCTTACTGCAGTAACTGACTCCTTAACTAATATTGCAACGCCTCCTCCTCTTTTACCCCCTCCCCTCTCTCGCCTGAAGATTCTATATCCTGGAATTTTGAGCTGCCAATCCTGCCCTTCTCTCAACCACATCTCAGTGATTGCTACTAAATCACAATTCCACGTGTCAACCCTCACCCTTAGCTCATCCGTTTTACCTGTAATACTCCTGGCATTAAAGTAGAGGCCATCCAGCCTTGCCTTACTTCCTTGAAGCTTATTGCAGCTGTACTCCCTCTGACTTGATTGCTTTGCTGTATTATGATGTGTCCCCTCCCCCTGCCGAATTAGTTTAAACTCCTCCAAACAGCACTAGCAAACCCGCCCGCAAGGATGTTAGTCCCGCTCTGGTTCAGGTGTAGACCGTCCCGCTTGTACAGGTCCCACCTTCCCCAGAAATGGTCCCAGTGTTCCAGGAATCTAAAACCCTACCTCCTGCACCAACTCTTAAGCCACGTATTCATCTGCGCTATTCTCCTATTTCTGAGCTCGCTAGCACGTGGCACTGGGAGTAATCCAGAGATTACAACCCGAGAGGTCTTGCTTTTTAGTCTACTTCCTAACTCCCTGAATTCTTGATGCAAGACCTCATCCCTCTTTCTACCTATGTCATTGGTACCAACATGTACCATGGCCTCTGCCTTATCACCCTCCCCCTTCAGGATGCCCTGCAGCCGTTCAGTGACATCCAGGACCCTGGCACCAGGGAGGCAACATACCACCCTGGAGTCACATTGACGGCCACAGTAGCACCTATCTGTTCCCCTGACTATAGAATCCCCTATTACTATTGCTCTTTCTCCCTTCCTCCCCTCCTGTACAGACAGGCTGCTTGTGATGCCAGAAGCTTGGCTCTGTCCGCACTCCCTGGAGGAACCAGTGCCCTCATCAGCCTCCAAAACGGAATACCGATTTGCAAGCGGGACCCCAGGGGACTCCTGAACTACCTGCCTGTTTCTCTTGGACTGCCTGGTGGTCACCCATTCCCTTCCTTCCTCAAGCCCCTTCATCTGTGGTGTGACCGCCTCTCTAAACGTGCTATCCACGATGCTCTCAGACTTGCGGATGCTCCACAGTGTCCCCAGCCTCTGTTCCAGCTCTGAAACCCGAGCTTCCAGGAGCTGCAGCTGGACACACTTCCTGGTCCCGGGCACTGGAAATGCCCCCGGCTTCCCACATGGAGCACGAGGAGCACACCACGGCTTTGAGCACTCCTGCCATTACTTATCCCTTTAAATTAAACCTTTTAAAATCAATTACTCTAGGGCCCTTCTTTCCTGATCCTCTTTACTGTAGAATATACAAACTGTAAACCACAAAAAGACCTTAAACTATAAGCAATTAAAGCAGTAAATATCTTACCCACTACTTACCAGTGATTCCTTTCCCTTGTAGCCTCTCCTGCTGCAGCACGCTCTGAAGATTTAAGAAGTTGGATAGCAAGGAAAAATACAAAGAGCACCTCGTCCCCTATGCAGTGAATTCCCGCTTTCCACCAAATTCCGAATACCCACTCTGGCTGTGCCCCACTCAGGATGTGCTCTCTCTCCTGTTCGTGTGCAATCACTACATCTTGATTTCCAGTATGCCCTTAAATGGTGCAATAAGAATCATGTCCATTTCAATTGTTCCAAGGCACAATTTCAGGATGCCCTTCCAAGTTTAACACAGCATTACTATGATTCTTGATTTCCCTTTCAAGCCCAAGTGCATCCAGGTTTTCAGCATTGTTCTGCAAATACCTGTTGTCCATCTCCCTTGTATTCATACACATACAACCTCCTCTTTCTCTTTAATTGATACTATAGTCCCTGGTAGTCTGAAGTTTCCTCATTTGTTCTAAGTTCCAAATAGACCGACCTACACATTCTTTCTCTTCCCTACAATCCCACTGGGTTGAAATGAACACTCATCACAAAGCCCCCTACTTTTAACTCATCGTTTCCCCACAACTCAAAGCTGTGGCAGTCCTCCCTGCACCTCCCCTGCCACCAAATCTTTTTTTTCCTTTGATAATCCTACCAATGTTTTAAAACCTAAACTTGGCACATCTAATCATTTCATTTTCACTTACTTTCCATTTTACTCTTTTTAACCTCGATGGTGTCTTGCATTTTGGGCTTTAACGCTTAGCTTAGTTGCTCAATCATTTTATTTCGTTGATTTAAATATTCCAATTATCTTAACCCCAAAGGGATCTGCTTGGCTGCTCCTTTAAGGTCACTGACAAGGATCACCCACATATCTCAAAGTGGAAAAGTAGAAAATAGCCAGGGAAACTTTGGACCATTGACAGCCACCTGACCCTGGGAAATCACAAAAGGATGTGCAGATTTTCCAGTTGATAGCATGTTTTCCTGGAATTGCATGGCTACAGGGGGGTACTCAGGCTCGTACAAAGTCACACCTTCAGCAGTTTCCCATATTGACATTATCAGAGAAGCTTATAAAGGTATGCACGCTGCTAACAAAAAAATGTGATTTCTACAAAAATTTGGCAAGCAAAATTCTGGAGATTCAAAATACACCTAAATCTCCTTTAATTGTCAAAAAAAACCCTTATAATTTAGTACAATATCAGAATGCAGGTCCCAGTGGTGAAAAAAGCATTCGCACTGACTGTATCTTTGAATATTTATCAGATGAAAACATCTTCAGCAAAGCAGTAATCTTTCGCAAGAGTGTTAATAACACTGCAAAAGTGTAAAACACAAGATGGTCAGTGTCCGAACTGCACCACAGAGTGTTAGAAAATGTAAGGAGTTCTATCTTTAACCTCCCAAGTCAGAAGGTTCAATTGCAAGCCCCACTCCAAGGCAGAAGCAAATTATCTAGTCAAAAGTGTAAAGGTTCTGTTGTACAACTAGATGCTGCCATTTGGATGAGACATTAAACTAAGCTCCTATCTGCCTATTAGCATTTTTTGAATGAATGTTAAAGATCCCATGCACTTTCTGAACAAAAATAGTTCTGGTGTCCTAGCTGATAGTCTGGCCATTCATGCATTAGCTGAATGTGGATCTTGCCATGTGAAACCAGCTGCTGTATTCCCTAGATAACAGTGAATATAATTCATTGTATTCAAACATTGTGGGACAATGACAACAACATAAGTTTATGTAACACCTTTAACATAATAAAACATCTCAAGGCCCTACACAGAGGCAGAATAAAGCAATATTTGACTCCGAACCACACAAAGCAATGTTAAGATACTTGGTCAAAAGGATAGTCAAAGTGGTAAGTTCTAAGGAGCCTCTTAAGCAGGAAAGAGCTGGAGGAGTTTAGGGAGGGAATTCCAGAGCTTAGGACCTAGACAGCTTAAGGCAATGGCAGGGCCATTAAGATTTAGTGGAGCATGGACACCTCTGAGAGTTGTGGGGTTGGATTACGGGGACAGGGAGGGGTGAGGCCACGGAGGGATTTGAAAGCAAGGATGAGAATTTTAATATTAAGGCAATGCATAACTGGGAGCCAACATAGGTCAATGAGTACAGGGGTGATGAGCGAAATGCACTTGGTGCAACAAAGGATACGGATAGCAGAGTTTTGGATGAACTCAGGTTTATGGAGGGTGCAAGATGGGAGGCCAGTCAGAAGTGTATTGGAAGAGTCAAGTCTAGTTGTAACAAGGGCATAGTGAGGGTTTCAGAGAGGAGGTGAGACAGGGGTCTCAGAAGTTGTGTTTTCATGGGGGTGGAAATAGACAGTCTTAGTGATCGTGCGAAGAGGTAGTCAGAAGCTCATAAAGGAGTCAAATATGACACAAAGGAGGTCAGTTTCATTCGGCCTCAGATGGTTGCCAGTGAGGATGATGGAGTCAATAGCTAGGGAATGGAGTTTGTAGCAAGTACAGAAGACAATGATTTTGGTCTTCCCAACATTTAATTGAGACAATGAATGCTATGTATTGTTATTTTTTCCTCACTTGTTCCACAACTTCCCTTGCCCTAGCCCTGAACATCTTTCTCTAGTTTCTCTCCTATCTCCCTTCATTCTCCCTCCAAGCTTACCTTGTCCATGAGACCCTTCAGTTCCCTTGATCCTATTCATGTGAACTTCTGACCACCCAACTTCCCCTCCTGTCCACATGTAGCTGATATTGTAAATGCTTCTCCCTCTTCAGTTGTTATCCCTCTCCTTTATATATGCTGTCATCACACCGCTCCTCAAAAAACCAACACTTGACCCTACTGTCCTTGCAAACCACAACCTCACCTCCAACTTCCCTTTCCTCTCCAAAGTCCTTGAAGGTGCTGTAGCCTCCCAAATCCATTCTCATCTTTCCTGGAGCCCCATGTTTGAGCCTCTCCAATCAGGTTTCTGCCTTTGTCACAATATCAAAACAGCTCTTATCAAAGTCATAAACGGCATCCTATGTAACTGTAATCTCCTTGACCTTCTCAACCTGGCTGCAACCCTTGAAACAGTTAACCACACCACCACATCCAACGCCTCTCCACTATCGTCTGGCTGAGCGGTACTGCTCTCATCTGATTCCATTCTTATTTATCTAATCAAAGTTATCTGCAATGGCTTCTCTTCCTGCTCCCGCACCATTACCTTTATTTCTTCCAAGGATCTATCCTTGGCCTCTTTTATTTCTCATCCAGATACTGTCCCTTAGCAACATCATCCAAAAGCACAGCATTAGTTTTCACACGTACACCGATGACACCACCACAACTTCTCTCGACTCCTCCACTGATGCTAAATTATCAAACTGTTAGTCCCAAATCTAGAATTGGATGAGCAGAAATGTTCCCCATTAAATATTGGGAAGACTGAAGCAATTGTTTACGGTTTCTGTTCCAGACTCCACTCCCTAGCTACAAGTTCCATCCCTCTCCCTGGTAACTATCTGTGCTTAGACCAATCTGTTCATGGTGTCAGAGTTCATCTTCTGCCCTCCTTTCTGTTCTATCACTAAGACTGCTATCACTGACAGGATTTGTGTTTTACTAATGTCCACGATCAAAGTGTTTGTATTTGAGTTGAGTGTGTTTTCTCACCCTCAGAGTGGGTAAATAATTCCAGCAGCAAGCTTTTTTGAGAGTTTTAAAAATAAGGAATGTTATTTATTATCCCACACTTCCCCTAGAGGTTTAAAAATGTGATGTCTCTCACACACACTACCACTCACACAAATATTAGGTATAGATGAAGAAAAAAATAACTGCAACTTGGGTTTACTTCAGTCTCTTTCGTAACAGGACTGTAGTTTCTTAGATGAGTTGATACTTTGGCTGGAATGAAGGTCTTGAAAAATAGAGTATTCTCAGTAAGCTGCGGAGCTTCTGGTAGTTGAATTGTCAGGAGGTTGGTTGTCAGGTGAACTTTTAGTCAGAATAGGTTGGAGAGCGTCCTTCTCCCACTTTGAAGGTATTGTTGCTTATTACCTTGGTTGCTTCGTTGACTGCAGTGGTCCGATGGCTTTCTGCTGTTCTCTCTCTGTAGAACTGATTCTTTCAGTTTTAAAAGCAGGCAATAAGATGGCTGACTCCCCATGTGACCTGTTACAACTCTGAATTCCTTTTCTAAGTAAGGTTGCGTGTTAGGTCAATAAACATCCTGTGTTGTGGCTTTTCACACTGAGACAGCCAAGGCCTTTGTGTTTGGATGAGGGTCCATCACGATACAATGAAAGGTCAATCGGATCTATTTCACGTTCGTCTAACATCCATTGAGTTTTGATATCCCTAGTGAAACATGTAGGTGAGTTGTCTGTAAACCCCATTGTCTGAAGATACTGGTCCATCCTTTAAACAATGAGATGTGCGAATCTCACAAGTGGCTCTGAGATTCCTTCACTCAGGTCTATATTTAATCAGGTATTGACTGCAGACTGTACAATCTATAGTTCAAATGCCAAAAGTCACATGGTATCCTGCAGCCATCTTAACAGTTTTTCTGTTCGCTTTTCAAAATATAGCTTCAAAATTTGTAATATCTTCATGCCTGTACTGGACTTGACACTGCCTATTTTCACCTCCTTAACATTGTATGCCATCGTCACCTCAAGACTTGACTCTTCCAACACACTCCTGGCTAGTCTCCCACATTCTACCCCCCTGTAAACTTGATATTTTCCAAAACTCTGCTGGCTCCCCCAAGCCCCGTCCCCTATCATCCCTGTGCTCGCTGATCTACATTGGCTTCTGATCATGCAACGTCTTGATTTTAAAAGTTTCATTGTTGCTTGAAAACGTCTCCATGGCCTCGTCCCTCCCTATCTTGGTAATCTTCTCCAGCCCACAACTCCTCTAATTCAGGCCTCTTTAACATCCTTGATTTTAATCACTTCGCCACTGGTGGCCACTCCTTCAGTTGCCTAGGCCCCAAGCTCTGCAATTACCTCGCTACACCTTTCTACCTTATTTTCCTCCATTAAGACACTCCTTACAATCTACCCCTTTGACAAAGCTTTTGATCATCTAACCTAGTATTTCCTTCTGTGGCTTGGTGTCATACTTGGTTTTATAATGTTTCTGTGAAGCGCCTGAGGATGCTTTATGATGTTGAAGGCATGATATAAATATAAGCTGTTGTTAGCAGGAATCAGGTAGAGAAAAGCAAAGTTTTATCAATTAGCGACCAGATATGGAAAGTCACTGGGGCTCGAATGAGAAAAAGTCATCATGTCGTGCTGGATATAAAAGAAGCAAAGAAAATAATGAAACATTATCATTTTACAACACAGCTCCCATTACCTGGTGGAAAGAACATTGTTCCAATGGTATGACCCTCTTTGAGTTGTACCCTGGTAATGCCTGGTGCCATGTAAAAACGCTCTAATACAACTGACGCCAGAACCGCCTCTTTGTCAAAATTACTGGAAATCCATCCATCATAAACAGAAATGGTTACCAAAAGTGGAACTGTCACATCCTTCTTCCTCAGCCTAAAAGGTAAATTGACATATTCAATGATTATAACTTACAGCTAAAAGTTAAAATAGAATTAAAAATGTGATGGCATATGTTTTTCTGTTCACTACAATCAGGTTGTTTGCCTGTCTCCAGGTGATCTGTTGACTCTGGGGTTATTTCTATAACTCGGATAGGTCTCAGCCGCATGCCATGCAGTTACAGAATGGCTGTGGTTGACCTCAGAGTATAGCAGCTGCACTGACGCCAGTATAAAACTGTAAAATAATTTTTCTTTTCAGTTTGACACTAAAGCTTATGTAATCCATTACTCAGTGTTGTGCATTATAATGTTGATATGAGCTATTAAACTGTTAAATTTCACAGCAGGTAATTGTACAAGGCAGTAGGTATGATTGGATTCACTAAGTTCAATTAGTACATTTCTTCATGTAATAGTACAAAACTAATACACACATTACCCCACTTCAGTGGGTCATCTTGTTTGAATTAAAAGTAAATTTCTAACTTCTATCCCTGGTATCTCTTCTTCCTCACAACCTTTTGCTGCTTGATTGCTTGTTCCAAAAGCTTAACTGCTTGTCAGTACCTGTAACCCTGTTTTATTTCTGGCTGTTTACAAACAAGATTGCCAATGGACCTGTTGCTTTTCTGATCCCATCATACTTTTCCTGTGTTGAAGGGCATTTGGATATTCTGGCAAAGTTGTAACCAGTCGTCAATGGTGCACCACTGAGCAGTCTGGTGGACTTTACTTCGAGCAGCTCTCAGTGTATTCAGAGTCTCTTTGCTCAGATCTTTCTTGCAATTAATGAGAGCAGATCCCTTGGCTTCAATGACAAGGTTCCATCACAGCGACATTAGCCTCAAACCAGTCAGCGTCTTTCTGTTCTTGTTTCACATATGTTGAGAGTATTGTAAATGGTGTTCAGCAAAGAAAACACACCACTGTAAACAAAGGTCAGGAAGTTATCACTGACTGCAATAAACAGTTGGGATAGATGGGTGGAAAACCACCTTGAGTTGTGCTCCAGGGAGAACACAGTAACCAAGGAAGCTCTAGAGAGTCTGCCTGTCAGTGAATAGCTAGATATCAAACCCACAGTGGAGCAGCTCAGCAAAACTATTGACTCATTTGCCATGGGTAAAGCGGCAGATGCTAATGCTATAACACCAGAACTTATTAAGCACAGGAAACTTGAACTCCTGAATCTGCAAGAACTTCTCTGTCTCTGCTGGAGGCAGGGGACAGTGCCCCAGGATATGCGTGATGCAAATATTGTGAGCCTGTACAAGAACGAGTGCAGCTGCAACATTTGCAATAACTATCAAGGCATCTCCCTGCTGAGCATAGTGGGAAACATATTTGCCAGTGCTGTCCTTGTCAGACTGCAGATCTTGGCTGAACGCTTCTGTCCCGAATCCCAAGGTGGTTGCAGAGCTGGGGAAGGTCCACAATTGACCTGATCTTCTCAACCCAAAAGCTGCAAGAGAAATGCCGTGAACAAAGCAGACCCCTAAATATTGCCTTGATCAATCTCACTAAGGCATTTAACCATGTGAGCAGAGGCAGTCTATTTAAGCTGCTGGATAAAATTGGCTCCTCTCCAAAGCTACTCAGTGTGATCTCCTCTTTCCATGACAACGTGATGGGTTAGGTCAGCCATGAAGGGTCAACACTGGAATACTTTGAGGTCTGCAGTGGGGTTAAACAGCATTGTGTTCTGGCACTGACATTCTTTGGCATATTCTTCACTTCGCTGTTGTCGTATGTCTTCAAGTCATCTACAGAGTGTGTCTACTTACACACCAGAACTGATGTAAAGTTGTTCTGACCAGCCTGAGATCCAAAGCAAAAGTGCGCCAAGTCCATGTCAGAGAATTGCTCTGCGTTGACGATGCCACACTAACATTCCATGCTGAAGAATACCTTCAGCAGCAAATGGGCAGACTCCCTTATGCCTGTAAAGAGTTTGGTTTGACCATCAGCAGCAGGAAGATGAATGTCATGGTCCAGGACATTGTCAATGCTGATAGATGGAAGCCTGTAGATGTACTGTACTTGGATTTCCAGAAGGCATTTGATAAGGTGCCACATCAATGGTTATAGCAGAAAATAAAAGCTCATGGTGTAGGGGGTAATATATAAGCATGGATAGAAGATTGGCTGTCCAGCAGAAAAGAGAGTATGCATGAATGGGTCTCTTTCTGATTGGCAGGATGTAATGGGTAGAGTCCCGCAGGGGTCTGTGCAGGGGCCTCAACTTTTTACAATTTATATCAATGACTTAGATGAGGGGAGTGAAAGCATGGTAGCTAAATGTGCAGATGACATAAAGATAGTTAAGAAAGTGTGTTAAGAGGACATAAGGAGGTTGCAGAAGGATATAGATAGGGTGAGTGTGTGGGAAAAAATCTGGCAGATGGAGTATAATGTAAGAAAATGTGAAGTTGTTCACTTTGTTAGGAAGAGTAAAAAAGCAGAGTGTTACTTAAACAGGGAACGGCTGCAGAATTCCGAGCTGCAGAGCGATCTAGGTGTTCTAGTGCACGAGTCACAAAAAGTTTGTATGCAGGCACGGCAAGTAATTAAGAAGGCTAATGGAATGTTTTCCTTTATTACAAGAGGAATTGAACATAAAAGTAAGGATGTTAAGCTTCAATTATACAGGGCATTGGTGAGACCACATCTCAAAAATTGTGTGCAGTTTTGGTCTCCTTATTTAAGGAAGGGTGTAAATGTGTTGGAGGCAGGTCAGAGGAGGTTTATTAGATTGATGCCTGGAATGAGCGGGTTGTCTTATGAGGAAAGATTAGACAAACTGTGCTTGTTTCCACTGGAGTTTAGAAGAGTGAGGGGTGACTTTATTGAAGTATATAAGAACCTGAATGGTATTGACAAGGTGGCATGAAAAGGATGCTTCCTCTGGTGAGTGAGTCCAGAACTAGGGGGCACTGTTTTAAAATTAGGGGTTGCCCTTTTAGGACAGAGGTGAGGAGAAATTTTTTCTCTCAGAGGGTTGTGCAACTTTGGAACTCTCTGCCTCCAAAGGTAGCGGAGGTGGGGGTCATTGAATATTTTTAAGGCAGAGGTAGGCAGATTCTTGTTAGGCAAGGGGATCAAAGGTAATTGGGGATAGATGGGAATATGGAATTCAAAATACAAACAAATCAACCATGATCTTATTGAATGGCAGAGCAGGCACAAGGGGCCGAATGGCCTACTTCTGCTCCTAATTCATATGTTAGCATGCATGTTCATATGTGATGCTGGAGGTTGTTGATAGCTTCACATATCTAGGCTCTACAATCACCAGCAATCTGTCGCTTTATGCTGAAATCAATGGACACATTGCAAAAGTTGCAACTGTTACGTCTAAGCTGAGCAAGAGTGTGTGGAACAACAGCAACCTGACTGAGAACACCAAACTACTAATCTTCCAAGCCTGTGTCCTCAGTGCACTCCTCTACAGTAGTGAGACCTGGAAAACATATGCTCGGAGGAGAAAAGGCTGAATCCTTTCCACCTTCATTGTCTCAGAGGTATCCTTGGCATCTCTTGGCAGGACAAGGTCACCAACTCAGAGGTCCTCAAGTGTGCTAATTCCATCAGCATACACTCATTGCTAAGTCAACTACGTCTGCGCTGATTCGGCCATGTTCATCGGATGGATGGTCATATACCCAAAGACCTTCTGTACGGTCTGGATCAGGACCTGCTCGGTGTTCAAGCCTCCACTACAAGGACACCCACAAGCGAGATATGAAGATGGCGGACATTGACACTGACAACTGGGAAATGGCCGCCAACAGTCATGACCTCTGGAGGCTGATTGTTTGGAGGGGCATTGGAAGAGGCGAGCAGAAACAGAAAGCTCATCTGGACAAGGAGAGGAGACAGGAGAATCAAAGACCAGTGAATCCTGCACCTTCTCAGCCCACTGTCTTCCTCTACAGCAAATGTGACAGAGACTGCCACACCAGGCGGAGTTGACCACCACAGCACAAGCCATGAACTCATGAGACAGAAGACTGCCATGAAGGTCATAAGGTAGATGAAAACCTTCTGGCATAATGAATGCAAGATAAATTTTGATCACTGAGACACGTTAACAAATTGCTTATTACTTGCAACCTGGGGGAACAACAAAGATAGCTTTACAGCAATTTAATTTCCTACTGTCTCAGACTCTCTTTTTGTCTTGCAGGAATATATAATAAAAATAATAAGTTTAAAGTTCCTCCACTCATCACCAATCCTTTATTGGAAAAAAGGTCCAAAAATTGCAAGCCATCACAATACAGAACTTTTATTTCTAGTACCAGAATTTAAATTCAACCCAGGCTGATGGAATGAAAATCTCCTATCTGTTGACTGTCTTAAATGAAGAGAGTTTGAGATAACTCAATCATGTTAAGTGGGCATAGGTTCATTACACAGATGTATGGCAAGCTCACTTCAGAAAACCACAGAATGAGTGCTGTGGGAAATCAGAAAATGTCATACTGGTATACAAGGTGGGTATTACAGGGTTGGGATTGAAGTACAATATTCAGGCTCAATAGAGTAAGCTTCAAACTGGAAACTATTTCTTAGCAAACATTGTAATCACAAAATTCACAAAAAAATAGGATTTATATTCGTTGTAATCATAAGGAGATTACCAGTGGTAAATGAAAATGAAATAAGAACAGAAGAACCAGGAGCAGGAGTAGGCAATTCAGCCCCTTGAACCTGCTCCGCCATTCAATACGATCATGGCTGATCTAATTTCGGCCTCAAGTCCAATTTCCCGCCCTCTCCCCATAACCTTTCAATCCGTTACTAATTAAAAATCTGCCCATCTCCTCCTTAAATTTATTCAGCGTCCCGGCATCCACTGCACTCTGAGGTAGTGAATTCCACAGATTCACGGCCCTTTGAGAAAAGTAATTCCTCCTCATCTCTGATTTAAATCTACCACCCCTTAGCCTAAAACTATGGCCTCTCGTTCTAGAATGTCCCACAAGGGGAAACATCCATTCCACGTCTACTTTGTCTATCCCCTTTAGCATTTTATATGCCTCAATTAGATCTCCTCTCATCCTTCTAAACTCTAGCGAGTATAGGCCTAAACTGCTCAATCTCTCCTCAAATGGGGACAAGTAGGAGTAAGCAGGAAGGGAACTTTTTTTTAAAAAATTCATTCACGAGATGTGGGCTTCGCTGGCTGGGCCAGCATTTATTGCCCATCCCTAGTTGCTCTTGGGAAGGTGGTGGTGAGCTGCCTTCTTGAACCACTGCAGTCTATGTGGTGTAGATATACCCACAGTGCAGTTAGGAAGAGGGTTCCAAGATTTTGACCCTTCCAATTCTTCCAATTTATAGAAATGATCACAAGTTTATTTGCTTCCAAAAAATAAAAAAACACATATAAAAAAACAAATATAAATATAAGCAGTCCCCCATTTTTAAACAGATCCATATGGTTTAATGTCCATAACATTTTTTTTAAAGTGTACCGTATTCCAGGACGACCACCAGGTGCAAGTTTCATGCTCCATATTAAGCCCATTGGTTCCTGGCCCATGTAAGTGCCTCCAAATGATCTGTCTCTGGTGACTAAACAATACCATTAAAGGACGTTTACTATAGGCTTCTGCTTGCAACACTTCTAACTAGATGAAAAGCTGGATACTAAATACTGTTCATGTGAAAAATATTTTTTTTATAAATCACTTTTCTAGATGTAGGATACATACTAAATATTACAAATATTTAAAGGTTATATAATTAATAGAGGCACCTTTCCCTTCTTGAATAAAACAGTGCAGAGAGAGAGCCCATAAAGTAACGTGGAGTTCAAAGAGAGCCCATAAAGTTCAAGGGGAGGGAGAGAGAAAGGCCATAAAGCAGCATGGAGTTGAGAGAGAGAGAGAGAGACCATAAAGCAACATGGAGTTCAGAGAGAGAGAGAGCGGGGGGTTGGGGGGAGGGGGGGGAGCCAATAAAGCAGCACGGCGTTCGGAGGGAGAACCCATAAAACAGTGCAGACTTCAAAGTTGAGAGAGAGAGAGCCCATCAGGCAGCAAGCGCTTAGCTTGAAGAAACTGAGTGAAAAAAACAACTCTGGCATCACAGGAAACTAGTATGTTGATTGGCCGTTAAGTGCTTGATGTAAGGGACAGCGTGTTAGTAGCTAGTTTAGGGCACCAGAGTTAAGCTATAAATAAAAAGAACTACAATTTTAAACTAAATGAAATAAAATAATTAAAATAAATAATAAAACACAAACCTGTGTTATTAAGGAACGCTTAACTTTTAGCTGTAGGTGGTACTAGCATTTCATAAGCACAATAAATTATAGTATACATAGGAATTATTCTAAGTTAATTAAGAAAGTAATTAATTAAATTAACTAAATAATGTAAGTAACAATGGCAGGACAGGTGTTGTGTTGAGCTGTGGAATGTGGGAGCTTCTGGGCACTAAGGTAATCCAGGACAAACAGATTTGCAGAAAATGTAAGCAACTAGAGGAATTTCCTCAATGCTGGTGCTAGTGCCCCATGAACAGGAACCCACTTCTCCCACGCCAGTCTTTGAACCATACATTCATCACTAATCTCATTTGCCCTATGTCAATTTGCCCGTGGCTCAGATAATAATTCAAAGATTAAAAGGCTTTGAGGTTCTGTTTCTTAATTTGGTGCCAAGCTCTTCTTACTGACTATACTGTCCCTTACTACCACTACATTCCTTTGTGCTCCCCTGCTTGGATGGCTTCCTGTACCATGGTTCCATGGCCAGTCTGCACATCCACCCTGCAGACTTTGCTTCGTCCACTCAGGTTGCAAGCACCTCAAACCTGTTTGACAATTGCAAAGTCTGAGGCTCCTCCACTACTCTTTGCTTGGTGCCTTTATCAGAATAATTGATCTGGAAGCTGAACTGCAGGCACTGCGCAAAATTGGGGGTGGGGGAAGAGTACCTGGATACTTTGTTCCAGAAGACGGTCACTCCTTTTAGAATAGGGTCGTCTGTTTTCGTCAGCTGTGAGGGACAGGAGAATGTGGCCGTGAGTGAGGCAGGTAAAGGGACCAAGCAAAGAGTAGTGGAGGAGCCTCAGACTTTGCAATTGTCAAACAGGTTTGAGTTGCTTGCAACTTGAGTGGACGAAGCAAAGCCTACAGGATGGATGTGCTGACTGGCCATGAAACAGGAAGCCATCCAAGCAAGGGAGCACAAAGGAATGTACTGATAGTAAGGGACAGTATAGTCAATAAAAGGAGCTTGGCACCAAATTAAGAAACAGAACCTCAGAGCCAATAATCTCTGAATTATTATCTGAGCCATAACTGACATAGGGCAAATGAGATTAGAGACGAATGCGTGGTTCAAAGACTGGAGTGGGAGGAGTGGGTTCCTGTTCATGGGGCACTAGCACCAGTATTGGGGAAAATGGCTGAACCAATGGGACGGTCTACATCTGAACCGTGCAAGCTGCATAACCACAGAAGTAAAGGGGGTTTTAAACTAAATAGTGGGGGCAGGGGATCAAATTTGGGAAGATGTGGTATTTCAAAGAGTAGACGCAAGGGAGAAAGGTATTAATATGGGACATGATGAACAGACCATGACAGGAAGGGACAGATCTAAAAGTTAATCAGCAGATAAGGCTAGAGGTTAAAAAATAATTAATGGACAAGATTTAAGGCTCTGTATCTGAATGCACATAGCGTTTGAAACAAGGCAGATGAACTGATAGTGTAAAAACAGGATAAATAAGTATGATCTTACAGCTATTACAGAGAAATGGCAGGATAGCATAGATTGGGACCTGAATATTGAAGGATATGTGACATTTAGGAAGGACAGGAAGCAAAGAAAAGGTAGAGGGATGGCTCTATTATTTAAAGATGATATTAGAACAATAGAGAGGGATGACCCAAGTTCAGGAAACCAGGATATAGAAGCAGTTTGGGTAGAGATGAGGAATGATAAATGCAAGAAGTCACTTCTGGGAATGATGTACAGGCCCCCTAAAAGTAACCTCACAGAAGGATTGGATATCAAAGAAGGAATAATGGGAGCTCGTCAGAAAGGTACAATGATTGTCATGGGGAATTTTATTCTATATATAGTCTGGAAAAATCAGATGGGCAAAGGTAGCCTAGATGAGGAACTCATAGAGTGTTTTCTAATTCTTAGAACAACACATTCTGTAGCTGGGCGGATGATGTAAGGGGGTGCGACAGCAAATGGGTAGGGTGGTAGGTGGGTAGGGCGGTGAGGTCAGGTCAGGGGTCTGGTGGAGTAGGGGGGGCCACTGGGGGTGTGTGTGCAGTCAGGTTGTGAGATCAGATCAGGTCTGGGGTGGGGGGGGGGGGGGGGGGGGGGGTGGAGACTGGGTGGTAAGGTCACGTCAAGGCAAGTTGGAGGGAGGGTGAGGGGGAGTCGGGTGATGGGGGGTGGAGAGTCAGGAGTTTGGGAAGACAGCCGGGGGGAGTCGGGTGTCAGTGTGGGTGATTGGGGGAATCAGTTGTATAGTTCCCCAAGAGTTAGACTAGGATTTTTCTGTCTAACATTTCCTGGGCAACTATTCAGGTAAGTAATTTGGAACCATCCAAAGTCTCCAACTCTAAATCAGAGTTGGAGTCTTTTTGGGAGGGTCCCAGGGAGCAGATTTGCCCATCAGAAATTCAAACTTCCCGTGCCATTCCCACAGAGTCAGTACGTTGGGACTTCTGAGGAGTCCCTTAGCACATCTTGGGACGTACACCCGATCTCCAACAATCCATAAAATGGGCATTCTTAGCCATTATGTAGGAAAAGCCTACACAGAGTCTGCCAACGAGAATTAACTAATAGGAGGACAGGCGTGTGATGTATACTTTTCTAAAACATAGGGCATATATCAAATATTACAAATTTTTAACACTGAGTTGGCAGTAGCTGTGAGGAGGGGTGGTGTCTGAGATGGCCCCCAACTCACCTGTCCTTGAAGATTAAAGTTTTCCCCAATGTTTCAAAGACATGGAATTACTTTGTAAAAGTAGCACAATGTAACTTAATTGCACAAACCTCGAACAATTCCTTCTGAATCACTGACATAGTAGGCATATGCCTCCCACCAATCAGCATCCTCAGACAGTAGCCTTGATTGTAATGTGACTCGTTGGTTAGGCACTAAATGTACAACATCAAGCTTGACTGGCTCATCGATAAGTCCCCTTGTTGGCTCCACTTTGATCATGGGTGCCACACTATAACTGTTTCTTCTCATAGTACCTAGATTTAAAAAAAAATGTCCATAGGCTATTGATGGAATGGAAACAAATTTAAGTTATACATCTCCTGACGTATAGGATGGATTTTGAAAGCAGCTAAATAAAATTTATTAGAACAAGTCAACTCCCACAAACAGAACCTGATCTTGTAGAACATGGTCTTGCGATGACGCAATCAGCAACAATTTAGGTTTATTTAGTACACTTAATGTAATAAAAACATCCCAATTTGGAAGAGCATTATCAAACAAAATTAGGCACCAAGTCACATAAGGAGATATTAGCTCAGGTGACCAAAAACATGATGAAAGATATAGCTTTTAAGAGCATTTTAAAGGAGATGAGAGATGAAGAAAGGCAGAGAGGTTTAGGGAGGGAATTCCAGATACTAGGGCCCAGACAGCTAAAGGCATGGCCACCAATGATGGAGTAATTAAAAACAAGGATGCAGAAAAGGCAGAATCGAAGTGGGGGGCAGAGGGTTGCTGGGAATTACAGAGCTAGTGGGGGATAAGCTACAAATGGATTTGGAAACAAGGATAAGAATTCTAAAAATCAAGGTTTTGCCAGACCTGGAACCAATGTAGGCCAACAAGCAATGAGATAATGGATGAATTGAAAATGGTGAGTGTTAGGATAAGGTCAGCAGAATTCTGGGTGAGTTCAGGTTTAAGAAGGGTGGAAGATGGGATGGTGGATAGGAGAGCAACGGAATAATTAAGTTTAGATAAAGGCATGGATAAGTGTTTCAGCAGCAGATGACTAAGGCAGGAGTCAAATGGGTGATGTTTCAGGTGCGGAAGGAGCGGATGTAGTAGAAAACACATCTTAATTTCAAATGGTCCAGTTCAGCCTCAGACAGCAAAGCAAGAGTTGAGTGGAGTCAGTGGCTAGGGGACAGAGTCTGTGCCTTTGGTCTTCCCAAAATTTAGTTGGAGGATATTTCCACTCATCCAGGAATGAATGTGCATCCCATGAATGAATTTGGAGCAGCAGCCTGACAAATCAAATACAGTGGAGGGGCTGAGGCTAGTGGCAGTGAAGATGACCAAGATGTTCTGTATACATGTGATGTTTTCAAATGATGTTGCAGATTGGCAGTATGTGTTTAAGAAATAGGAGGGAGCTGAGGGTAGATCCTTGGGGAAACGCCAGAAGTTAATGGTGCAGGGTCAGGAAGAGAAGCAATTGCAAGTGATGCTTGGGCAATGACTGGATAAGTAAGAACAGAACCAGGCAAGGCTAGTCCCACCTGGCTGGACGATGTCAGAGAGGCATGGTGGTGTTGGGGGTGGCAGGGGGGGTGATGGTGTGGTCAACCGTGTCAAAGGTTGCAAACAGACTGAGAAGGATAAGTCCAATCTGAAACTAGGTCTTAAATCTAAACATAGGAAACTACGAAAGTATGGCTACAATAGATTGGGGAACTTCATTAAAAGGTATGACAGTGGATATATAATGGCTAATAGTTAAGGAGCGAATGAAGGCATTGCAACAATTATACATTCCCTTCTGACGCAAAAACACAACAGGTAAAGCAGCCCAACCATGGCTAACAAAAGAAATTAAGGATAGTATTAGATACAAAAAGGGGTCACATAAAGTTGCTAGAAAAAGCAGAAAGCCGGAAGATTGGGAGTGGGTTAGAATTGAGCAAAGGGGGACAAAGAGATTGATCAAGAGGGGAAAAATAGGGTATGAGAGTAAACTTGCAAGGAACATAAAAGCAGACTGTAAAAACTTCTTTAAGTATGTAAAAAGAAAAAGATAACTGAAGACAAATGCAGGTCCCTTACAGTCCACAACAGGAGAATTTATAATGGAGAACAAGGAAATGGCAGGGCAATTAAACAACTACTTCAGTTCTGTCTTCACTGAAGAAAACACAAATAACTTCC